>NC_091754.1:55511025-55826025 GCF_043380555.1 Nothobranchius furzeri
CGTGCTGAAAAATGAAATCTTCATCTCCATAAAGCTTTTCAGCAGATGGAAGCATGAAGTGCTCCAAAATCTCCTGATAGCTAGCTGCAATGACCCTGCCCTTGATAAAACAGTGGACCAACACCAGCAGCTGGCATGGCGCCCCAGACCATCACTGACTGTGGGTACTTGACACGGGACTTCAGGCATTTTGGTATTTCCCTCTGCCCAGTCTTCCTCCAGACTCTGGCACCTTGATTTCCGAATGACATGCAAAATTTGCTTTCATCCAAAAAAAGTACTTTGGACCACTGAGCAACAGTCCAGTGCTGCTTCTCTGTAGCCCAGGTCAGGCGCTTCTGCCGCTGTTTCTGGTTCAAAAGTAGCTTGACCTGGGGAATGCAGCACCTGTAGCCCATTTACTGCACACGCCTGTACACGGTGGCTCTGGATGTTTCTACTCCAGACTCAGTCCACTGCTTCCGCAGGTCCCCCAAAGTCTGGAATCGGTCCTTCTCCACAATCTTCCTCAGGGTCCGGTCACCTCTTCTCGTTGTGCAGCGTTTTCTGCCACACTTTTTCCTTCCCACAGACTTCCCACTGAGGTGCCTTGATACAGCACTCTGGGAACAGCCTATTCGTTCAGAAATTTCTTTCTGTGTCTTCCCCTCTTGCTTGAGGGTGTCAATGATGGCCTTCTGGACAGCAGTCAGGTCGGCAGTCTTACCCATGATTGCGGTTTTGAGTAATGAACCAGGCTGGGAGTTTTTAAAAGCCTCAGGAATCATTTGCAGGTGTTTAGAGTTAATTAGTTTATTCAGATGATTAGGTTAATAGCTCGTTTAGAGAACCTTTTCGTCATATGCTAATTTTTTGAGATAGGAATTTTGGGTTTTCATGAGCTGTATGCCAAAATCATCAATATTAGAAACAGTAAAAGGCTTGAACTTCTTCAGTTGTGTGTAATGAATCTAATATATATGAAAGTCTAATGTTTATCAGTACATTACAGACAATAATGAACTTCATCACAATATGCAAATTTTTTGAGAAGGACCTGTACAGTTGGATGTCATCTGCATAAAGATGGTAGGAGATTCCTTTACAGGAGCTCAGGACGTGCTGATGAGGAAGCAGAGAAAGGAGGAAAAGTAGGGGCCCCAGCACAGAACCTTGTGGGACACCATGGGTGAGGGAGGTGGTGGTGTACCTACACTTGGAGACGGCCACAGAGAAGGAACACTCAGATATGAGGAGAACCACTACAGGGCAGATCCTGATAGGCCTACCCAGTATTTCAGCCTCTCTAGTTGCAGATGATGGTCAACAGTGTCAAAGGCTGCAGTCAGGTTCTGCAGGACCTGACCTGAACAGAACAGTCCGCTGCAACACTGAGTCAGAAGGTCATTTGAGACCTAAGAAGAGCTGTTTCAGTAGAATGAGCTCTACAAAAACCTGACTGGAAACTATCATAGAGGTTATGTTCAAGAGCAGCTGTGAGTTGTTTAGCCACAACCTTTTCTTATCTCTTGAAGATGAACAGAGGTTTAGAGAGGGGTCAAGAAGCTCAGAGTAGATCTGCTGCTGCTCCACATCGAGAGGAGCCAGTTGAAGTGGCTCGGGCCTCTAATTAGGATGCCTCCTGGACGCCTCACTGGTGAGGTTTTTCAGGTACGTCCAACCGGGAGGAGACCTAGAGGAAGACCCAGGACACGCTGGAGGGACTATTGGGCCATTCCCATCTGTACCAGGTCGGCCCGGGCCGGGTAGCCCCAGTCGGCCCCAGCCTGGCCCGGTTAATTCCACACATCCTTGTCTTAAGCCCATGTGGGCTGATTCTACCCACCAATCAGAGGCTTGCTCTATTGGAAGGTGTGAATTTGCTGTCAGCAGTGGGTGTGTTGGCCCTGGTCGGCCTGAAGCAGACCCCCTCGAGAAGAGGGCTGAGAATGAGCCTTGGTTGGCCCGGAAAAATACCAGGCCACCCAGATATGTAAACAACCTACGCTACCCGGCCCGGGCCGACCCGGTACAGATGGGAATGGCCCATTAGTCTCTCAGCTGGCCAGGGATCGCCTTGGGATTCCCCCGGAGGAGCTGGCCCAAGTGGCTGGGGAGAGGGAAGTCTGGGCCTGCCTGCTTAGGCTGCTGCCTCCGCAACCCGACCCCAGAAAAGCGGACGAAATTGGATGGATATTAGGTGAGGAATCTTGTAACTTTTGCCAGGAAAACATGATTACTGCCAGCTGTTTCCTGCCCAGAAAAACCCCCTGGCTGCCACAATTTTTGAGTGTTTTACTGTTTTTTGAAGAGTCATAGAACATTGTGCTCTTTGATGATGTAAACGCCAAAACTACCTGTAGACAAAAAGTAGACTCACTTCTTACATCAAGAAGAATCTGTGTGTTTCTAGCGGTAACCGTTCCTTCATAATCCGTTGTTGAATTGTGAGCAGCTCACTTTTTTCACAGCAGCGGCCCAAAACAATCTCCTAACACGTGTATTTTCTGCTTCCTGATCACGTGACGCGTGACATACACGGATGAAGATCAGCTTTAGAACTGCGATGTTTGTTCTCGCGGCTCATTCCGACGCTTGCCCCGTAAAAAAAATGGATGAAAATGAGTTAAATGACAAAGAATAATATTTCTTCATCGTGTGATAAAACACTGAAACAAAAGACTTTTGTTCTCCAGGCTACACGAGGAAGAAAAAAAATGTGTTAATTAAAGTTGTTTCACAAACTAATTTGCTCCTAAATGCCCTCCTTCTTCTATCCATTTCTACGGCGATGACTACTGCCTAGCAACAGGGCCATGATGCTATTTCAGACGTGTTTGTGACTCTTCACACCTGAGATTTGTGACACTCTTCATCGAACAGCAGCAGCGACGGGTTATGCCTCATTCTCACTAATTCACACGATACCCAGAGAAAATTAAAACCCTCTGATTGGACGTTCAGTCTGTTTCCATGAAAACTAATCAAGGCTTCAGCTCATTATGGAGTACAGAACAGAATTTGACACCAGACTGTCATCCCAGGAACTCACGCGTAAATGTCAATACTCAGAAAACTGACTAACAAATCTAGACTCGACTACTGCATCCTGATATGTAACCAGATGTATGTTTATTCTCCCTGTTTTCTGTTTAAACCCTGAACGTGATCAAGTGCTGCTGTCACAAGTCACCAAATTTGGTCCATTAATTCCACCTGTGTGCTGACTGGGAGTCACATGACCCTTGTTATGTAAACAGCTGCTGTGGAGTTCCTCTGTGGCTTCAGAGAAAATAAACTAAATGTAATTAAGTAAAATCTTTGGGAACTATAGCGAGAAAGCTGAAAGTTTGTTTTATTGAAAAAACATTCTGTTGCATTTTTTGTATTTCAAGAGCTGAAACTAAATGTTTTACTATATGAGTCAGTTTCCCACCGTGATGGGTTTATTTATCATTATTTTAGACTTTTAATTAGCTATAAAACCTAAGACAAGAAAAAAAAACACTTAGAAACACAAATGTAAATCTATCTAAGAAATAAAAAAAGACAAAGGCCAAAAAGTAGAAAAGTAGCAAAAACATAAATTGATCAGTCTGTTGACATGACCTTCTACTGCAAGAAAACCTAGATAAACAGGCAGGCAAGCAAATATTTTCAACATTTTGCAACTTATTTTAAAATACTGGTATTTCGGAGACTTTTCTTTGGTCAGAAATGCTAATATATTGAGAAACAAAAAATGTTCTTGTCACAATCTATACATACAAGGTTTAGTTTCCTTTTTATTTCACACTATTGTGTTGTAGTAAATTTTTCGTCTCCAGTGGCAACTTAGTTTAGTCTCCAACATTTCAGACACTGATGGGAATTCTGACTAATGGGCTCGACACACGGGAGGCGACATCGCCTCTCCTCCATTCATTTTCAATGAGACATGAGCGACAAAGCGATAATCGCGGGTCTCCCTCCTACTAAGCGAAACGTGAAAAACGTGCGTGTGAAATTTTGCGCTCGTGCACGTGTCGTGCACAGGCGATCCAGCAACGCAATCCCAGAAAGTTGAAATATTTTCAACTTTTCATCGCTGTCGCTCGGACAAGGACCAATCAACGGAGGTTTCATTCACTGACCAATGAGCGGACAGGATGCTCCGTACATCTCCGAGCAAACATGGGAGGAGAAGTTGATTATTAGTAAGTTTTATATAGTAAAATCAGAAGTAAGATTTCACATAACTCTAGCAGCACCTTGTGAAACATCATATCTACCGCTTTTTTAACTCTGAACCGCTTAAATAACCTTAATTCCCTCCAACCTGACAAAGCCAAACAAAACAACGGAAGTTTCGATTTCGCCATGAAACAGAACGCGTAGACAGCTTTGCCGCGGATCGCCTCCCATGTGTCAGGTAATAAAAGCGACAGCGACAAATTTTGCTGATTGCGGTCGTTTGTCGCCTCCCATGTGTCAAGCCCATTACAACTGCACTTGCTATGAATCTAGAATTTTATAACATCTGATTCCAGCATCACGACAGACACCCTGAAACTCACGCAAGAAAATGAAAATCCTTTTTCAATGTTTTGAGACAATTTGGAGACAACCTTGTACTTGTTTTGAAACTATCTGGAGACTCCCTTGTGAATGTTTTGAGATGATTGGGAGACTCATTTATGACTGTTTTGATATGATTTGAAGTCTCTGTTGTGAATGTTTCAGGACGACTTGGAGACTCATTTGTGAATTATTTGAGACAACTTGGAGACTGCCTTGTGAATATTTTATGACAATTTGGATAATCTATATTGAATTTTAAGAAATGGAAACTCCTTTAGGAAGTTTTTAAGACATGGATTATGCCTAATGAATGTTACATGATAAATTGAAGACTCCATTAATTTTTCACAATGATTTGGAGACACCCTTTCGAATGTTTAGAAATTACTTAGACTCCTTTGTGAATTTTTAGAGCACTTGGAGATTCCTTTGTGAATGTTTATGAATGATTTGGGAGAATCCTTTCTGAAATTTGTGATACAACATGGAGATCCCTCGTGAAAATTTCATGACTTGAAGACCCCGTAAAATTTTTATGATGATTTGGAGACTCCCTTTTGAATGTCTAGAAATTTTTTGGAGACTTCTTTGGGAATTTTTTGAGACAACTTAGAGATTCTCTGGTGAATGTTTCAAGACTACTTGGAGATTCCCAGAACAAGTTGTTCAAGATGATTTGAAGAATCTTTCATGAATGTTTAGAAATTAATTAGAGACTCAGTCATCAATGCTGTTCGCATTTTGTCTCCAACATGTCTTCCTAGCAAGATGCTGGCTTAATTGATCAGAAGATGATTATCACTAATTATTAGGTAAGCTTTTGGATAAAGGGTCAAAATACCTCATGCAGATGCAAATCCTACACCTGTAATCCCACCTAACGGCATAATGGCACTGACGGTATCATGATATGGGAATGTTTCAGATTACAAATGGGTAACAATGAATTATGCTAAATTCAGCTACCTGTAAGTTTTGCCCCTTTCGGCTAATGAAATGGATATTTTATTATTGTATATACATAAATCTGCTTCAAAAGCAAACATCAAAACTAGCAGCTCTGTTTGTTTGATGTCCTTTTCAGTGATGAGGACTATGTGAAGCTGAAAACGTGATATTTTAAATCAGGTTCATTTAAGGACAGAGTCACTAGGACAGAGTCAGGCAGCTTAATGCAAATAACTGGAACGACATCAATAACTGTCTGTGCTGTTCAGATATTTTTAGATCAGCCCAAACTCAAATGTTTGTTTTTCTATTTCTGAAATCCTCGTCCCTGGCAGAGAGCTGGCATTAGTCTGGCAAGGCTTTGACATTACTACAAATTCCTCTGGAAAATCAGATTATCCATTAAACCGTGGTGGAGTTGACCGAGGCGAACCGTCCAGCTGTCACTAATACGGCCGTTTTAGGATCAGCTTGAGGATGTTTTCAGGATCTTTGTCCTCCGACTGTGAAATGGACAACCTAATGTGTCCCATATGGTGGTTTATTTGATCCAAACCTGCCATCCGTCTCCATGTTGAGTCCTGTTTTGACCCAAAGCTGGAGCTGGTGAGTGCTAATCTGTAGTTCTGGTGGTTAACAAGATGATGAGATGGTGTTTAGATGTTTGCTTCAGCGTTGTACCATTCTGGAAGAGTTGTCTATTTTTTTATGTGTGCAGCTGATCAATTCTCACCACTTCCGGAAGCAGCTTGGTGGCCAGGTCGTGGATGGCCTTTCCCATGATGCACAGGGAGGACAGGACGAAAATGACACCCAGGATAACACAGGCTCTGGGCAGAAAGAGGAGGCAAAACAAAGGATAAGAAACAGATTTATTTATATTTAAATGAATTAGAGAAAGGTTTTTATTCACATAAAAGATTTTAAATAAAATATAAAGAATTGTGGTGTCAATGTTTACAAAAACAAATGGATTTTAAAATGTGAGTATGATTTAAAATTTAAAAATGTTGACGCAATTTTTGTTGTAACTCATGATTTTGCTAATACAGAACTTTTTTTCTTTTTTTGCTGGAAGTTTGTCAAAATGACCATAACTTTTTTTATTAAAACATTTTTGTTCATGTTTATGAAAGTTGACAAATCTGTGACGGCTAGAAGTGTCTTTCTTTTAAATCAGACCAAATACAAATTCAGGTCTCGGGGGGGTTAAAACCTTGTTATTTTTATTTTAACTAAACATGTTGGAATATTTATTTAATGATTTGTGAAAACAAAGAAAAAACAGTAGAACATACTGTAGCTTTTCCGAAACACATAAAAAATTTTGTAACCAAGAACTTTGAAGCCAGATTTTTTTTTTAATATATTACCAAACTTCCATTTGAATTATAAATTTTGTGGAAAAAGGAGAGAAAACAATTTGTAGAAAAGAAAATGGTCCTTTTTAGGAGAAAACTGGAATAACACAATTTATTTTACCAACAATTTTTATCATGACTTAATAGATCAAAACTGTTTTGTATGGTTAAAAAAACATATATTCATAATGTTTTATGTAAAATGTAATGCTTTGTAAAAAGGGTTACAGTTGTTTAAAAATGTACTCATGATTTATTTTTATTAAAAAAAAATTTTAATAAAATTCTTTTTTGTTCAAAAAATTTTGTTAAACAAATGTGAGTCAGATTGTAGGCCACATTTTTTTGCTTTTGTTTTAGAGTGACCCCGGTTGAGTCTGACACATCTATAGCACACTTGAAGGTGAGAATCGAGGAACTCGTCTATGAAAGGAAGCCTATGTGAGTATCGCTTTAGCAGCAGCAGATGTCCTTAAAGCACCGCTCACCAATTAGCCGAGTCTAGAGGGATGCAGACGCCAGCTGGAACATACGTCCCTGGTCATGCATGGTTACCAGTGTGCGTGTGTGTGTGTGTGTGTGTGTGAGAGAGAGAGAGAGAGAGAGAGAGAGAGAGAGAGAGAGAGAGAGAGAGAGAGAGAGAGAGAGAGAGAGAGAGTATCCTGCTGTGGACTTCCCAGAGGGATGTTGGGTGTTGCCTTGGTTACCTCATCCAGTCAGAGCCCAAGAGCCATTGTTGCTGGAGTGCAGCCTTCAGACTTCAGAACACGCACACACACACACACACACACACACACACACAAGAGCGGTGTATCCCCACCAGCCCATATCTGTTCTCATGAGTGAAGGCGCTCAAAAAAGCAGGAAGCTCATAATATTATTGAACGAATGGTGTGTTTGCTCCAGAAAAGCTCCGTTACTTATTAGGAAACAAGTCTATCATCTGTCCTTGCTTTGCACCGCAAGCACGTTACCTTGGCAACAACACAGCCCTTAAGCATCACCCAGATCTCCTTTATCAGACACAGACGCATCTAAAATGAAAGAGAATAGCTGAGTTTCCCCCCGGCTTTGCATTCGTCTGACCCTGAAAGCGTCTAGCTGTCAACTACACACACACACACACACACACACACACACACACACACACACGCTTACAGATAATTGGAGCTCTCCAAGTCTTGTATGCACCACCCTGAGTGTGTTGAGTGTGTGTGATGTGTTGGGAGAACGCTGACTGACGAGAGGCGCTCCAATTAGACGATGGGAATGAGAAAACAAACTCTGCAGTCAGTCCAGATGATCTGTGAGGAAGTTTTAACGTGAGGCTTTAATAAGCATCCATCAGATCAACAGCTGGCCTGATGTCAGTCAAATTACTGGTCAGATAAACTTTAGCTTTAAGGAGACGCCTATTAAATCCGCGCTACTCGGATCTGTTTCCCGCAGACAGCCGCTTAAGCCGTCTGCTTTTGTTTCGCCACCAGGATTCATCTTCAGCTGTTGAAGACGACTTTTTAAATGGTCTTCTATTTATGCGCACCAGTAGCTTTTTAACAAAACCTCATCAGTAAACATTTATGTGTTTTTATGAATGATGAACTAGTGTAATAACTATTAATTAATTAAACATGTTTTGCTTTCATTCTCATCTTCACATCAATAGACTTAGGCTTTATTTTTCTATAATAAAACAATCTTGAAGTTTATCGCGTAAAATGAAAGAAAATGGTGTAAGCTGACCAAAATATCTAAAGTATCTAAACTGTTATTTCCTTCCATCATCTCAGTGGTTCAAAGAATTAAAAACTGCTTTTAAGTATGCTTAAAATGAAAATCGTAACAAAATCTGTTTTGTTGCCTGAAGCATGGGCAGAAAGGCAAAATTCATGACATCAAAATGTTAAAGCTGCTACCAGTGGGTCATTAGTGTCACCATGGTAACCACACACCTGTGCTTCCTTTTTACTTCCTGAAATCAAACCTAATTACAAGCAGACCAAACATTTTGCCTAAAACAAATGACTCAAGTAACACTAAACAGTTTCCAGCTTCTCCGTCCTACTGGTTGAAAGCTGAATTACAACTATCGTGAAAAACCCTGCTATAGCTAGCACTAACAACGAGCTAACGCTAACAAGAGCCGACTGATATTAAATAAACCACAAGTTAAAAACATCCACACTGTTGGACAAAAAAAATGTAAGGACAGCCCGTTCAGCACGTTAGGCTTCCGATTCCGATCCGATGTCGAGTCCCGATCCGATAGTTTGCCTTTTCTATTGAAATTTATAAAGCTGAAATTTATTTTAAGCAAGTAACTCAAGTTAACTTTCTAAGACTGATTTCATTCATAAGTATTACCCTCATTGTTGTAAATCCCATGAAATCGACTTCCTGTCTTGAGATCGGATGTAGAGTTATATTTCAGATAGCTTTTTTCTGTGGTGAATTGCTACTTTGAAGTAGGGACGCACCGATACCGATACTGGTATCAATATCTGTATCGGCACCGATACCAATACAGGTATCGGTACCGATACAGATATCGACACCAGTATCGGTATCGGTTAAAGTTAACAGATACCAGTAACTGATACCAATGCAGTTGCTTGAAAGTTACTTCACTGTAACTTGTCATTTCTGTTCACCTAATATTTTACTTTTTATCTACCTCAGTCTTTTCCTGTTGAAAACAGAGAAGAAAATAAAAGCTGTATTCCAATTCATTGCATTTTGTGTGTGGTAGAAGTATTGGTATCGGTAATCGGTATCGGCGAGTACTCAGATCCAAGTATCGTATCGTATCGGTTTGGAAAACAGTGGTATTGTTGCATCCCTACTTTGAAGATGGGCTCCAAAGTACTAAAAAGGACTGATCGCGTTCGGTTACAAAGAGCACGAGGTGGGCCGCAGCCAATAACAGCAGCTCTCGTTTCGTTACTCTTTTTTTTTTTTTTTGCTTTTTCTTCTGTGCATGTTTTAATGCCCTTAAGGTGGGCGCAGCTAACGCTAGCTCTCTGACTGCAGCTCACTTCTCCACGGAGAACATCGGTTCTGCCTCCAGAATTATGGAGAAATGAAGATTCAGCAGAGCGGAACGTAAGCTCCAGAAGAGGAAATGGAGTTCATTTTTTACCGATTCTGGAACTTTCTGGGAGGGCTCTGGGAAATGAATTGATTGTTTACTGCAGGGATCAGCTGTGGGTGCTGCTTATGGTTACTTGCTCTCCACAGAAACCCGGTTCTGTCTCCAGAATTCAGCTCTGGAGAGGGAACAGAGCTAAAAACCATATCTACCCTTCTTGATTATGGGAAATGTCCGCTCGCTCCCTAATAAAATGGGCAAACTCTCAGCGCTGACGCGGCTGCTTGATGTTTTGTTACGGAGACGTGGATGAACAAACTCGTAGCAGACTCTGGGGTTCGCCGCTTTATTCGTCATCCATTTGGTTGTCTTTTTTTGGAAAACCTGACTACAGGGTGAGATTATCACACAGGAAAAGGAGCACTCTACAGGACTGTTTTCCCCGGAAGTAGCATATGCTAACGTGCTCATAGTCTATTTAGGGGAAATTTGCAAGACTTGTCAATTATAATTGCTGATCTCGGATGACTGAAAAAAAAATTTTTATAAACTGCCAGATCCAATCTCGGGATCGGGACATCCCTAAAAAAAATCATTACTCCAATATTAGTCCAATAACAACAAAGTCAGGTCATCATCAGTCCATGATTTCATAACCCTTTTCAGCTCCCTCAAACAAGTGTAGGCGGTGCCGTTGTTCACTTCGGTTTTTAGCTCTTTGCTTCAACTCCGAAGGCATTACTTAAGAATTTTTTGCAGAGTTTTTGAGAATTTCAGACTGCAAAAATTAGTGCGACATCATCCAAATGAGACATCAAAAACCTAAACTTCGTTGTACAAAAACCATAAAAAAACATAAATTCAGTCGTGTAAAGTCCACCTTTGTGTGACCTGTTTAAGCTTTAGCTGATGCTTCTGCTGTGACGAGTGCCTGAGCCCAAAAAAGAGGCGGGGCTTTATCCCTGCTTTGACCAAAATCCCAATGGCGATCAAATCACACTCTTTCACATAAGATTAGCACGTCATTGGATTTTTCTTCTGGAAGTAGACCAGAAATAAACAGAAACATGGATTTTATGTGTAATTATACATCAGTTTTTTTAAACTATAAGAAAAATGTTTGCGATAATGGTAAGATAGCCTCTAAATTAGTCTGTTCTCCCAATATTTGGAACAAAAGCAAGAAATGAAACAAAATGTTAAGTTATTAAGCAAATGACCAAGTAAATAAAATGTATCTTTTATAAATGCTAGCATTCTGTATCTTTGTGTTTGACGTGTTCTGAATCTTTATTTTTAGTTTGCCTCCTCTCCAGAGGACATAATCTCATCTGTCCAATCTACAGCAATTACTTGATGCTCCTGCGGGACAAGTCTCTACCACACACTCGGCGGGCTTTTGTCCCTTCACTCGTGGACTCACATGTATTCTCTGTGTGCAGAGTGGACGGCCGCTGCGTTGCTGTAGCGCCACAGCACGATGACAGACGACAGCACGTCCAGCGTGGCGTCAAACTGCAGAGGGAACACGAAACGCAGTTTAACATTCACCTCGCCACTCCGTGCTGTTCCTAGCTGTATGTGGGACTTGTACAAGACTTACCGCGAATCCGAACGCCGAGGCGCTGTGGCGCATGATGGAGACAGCTAGGAGACACAGAGCAGAGTCGGGCATAAACAGGACTTAAGTGAGCGAGTGAGAATACAGATAGAATGGTGCGAAGAGATAAAAACTGGTGCGGTGCATGAGAGGAGTCCACCTCATGTGGTTATTTTTAGAAACCTCACAGGAGGCTTGAAGCCTCTTTCAGTCCTGCATACAGAGCCAGCATCTCCAGCTCCTTCTATCCCCCTTTTTTCATTTAGCCGGAAGGTCCCGGTCCTCAGTGGGCGGGATCTTGTTGTGACACCTAAAATCTGCAGACTCAGCAGGAATAACACCACTGGTTTAATTTAGTCTCAGAATCCATCCTGAACAAATGCAAACAGATGAACCAGACCTGATAAATGACATGGATGATGTATTGAATATTGTGACACATCAAGGATGCAAACTGTCAAATCCAGCACGCTCCTGCGCTGAATGTTGCTTCCCGTAGGTGTTGCAGTGAGCCAGGTGATGACAGAACAAGTGGGTTTACATTGTTATCACGATATTTATGTCGGGACCATGGGTCTGCTGCCGTTTGTGAATGTTAAAGACACATTTTGATGCCAAGAAAGCGCTTATTTTCAACAGGCGGCAAAAGTCATTTTAGGTTTTGAATGAAAACGCGTTTGGAACTACAAATGGAGAGCGACAATGGAGAGGAGAATAAAAATGGCTGTGAGTTTAGCAAGCTTCTAATCCTTCTTCCAGGACGACAGAAGGAGCAGTAAACGTGGAGAAAGCCACTATAAATCTGGCATGTGGTAAGTAGCAGCTACGCTGGGGGAGACGAGATTCTGTGGTGACATCATATATGCGGCGTCTGCATTTGTAGTCCTTTTAATTACTAATTGTTACAAGCTAATGAATTTCAAACTACACTACGACGTTTGTTCGTGCGAGCCTCTTCACCGTGGCTGCCGACCGGAGATCTGTTGATCCCGTCTGTGTAGGGAGACGGGCC
Source organism: Nothobranchius furzeri (assembly GCF_043380555.1). NCBI lineage: Eukaryota > Metazoa > Chordata > Actinopteri > Cyprinodontiformes > Nothobranchiidae > Nothobranchius > Nothobranchius furzeri. The sequence continues at coordinate 55,523,574 of NC_091754.1, forward strand.
AAACCCACGCCCAGTCAGGAAACAGCTACGGAGAGCAGTGAAGCCAAAATAGCGGTGGTTTTATCCTCTGAGTACGGTATGCAAATACATCATGAATTTAGCTTAACATGATGGATTTTTTTCTCTGAACAAAAATAATTACTGATAATATTGTGGATGGTAGGGTATGAGCCACCTCTAGATGAAATTCATGTTAGCATTGTTGAAATGGAAAAATCGTGATAAAATCGTGATTTTTGCCAAACATAAATTGTGATATGATTGCCAATCCAATCCAATTTTATTTATAAAGCGCATTCACAAGGCATTACAACCAAACAAGGCGCTGTACACTAAAATTGGCGCCAGTGCTCGGCAGCCTTGCCTCTGTCAGTGCGCCCCAGGGCAGCTGTGGCTACATTGTAGCTCATCCCCACCAGTGTGTGAATGTGTGTGTGAATGGGTGAATGACTGATTGTGTTGTAAAGCGCCTTGGGGGGTTCCAGGACTCTAGAAGGCGCTATATCAAATACAGGCCATTTACCATTTACCATTTACACTAAAATTGTTAGTTAATTAAACAGGCGTTATACAATCATGTCGAACACAGATAAAAGATAAAAAGGAAATACAACAAAATTCCCAAAACTAACAGCTAAAAATCAAGACACAGGGAGAATAAAAAATTAGAAAAACATTTTAAAAAAGAACCTCAATAGTACGGAAGTTGATATTGTGAATTCCATTTTTAAACAATGAAGTTGTAAGTGATGGTCATAATTATGTGGTATATGCTAGGTTGAAGTAGTGAGTTTTCAGGCGTGATTTAAAAATGCTAGCTGTTGGTGCTTGCCTCACTAGCAGTGGTAATGCGTTCCACAGCTTTGGTGCACAGAGAGAGAAAGCCCTTTCTCCACGGCTTTTTAAACGTGCATTGGGAACAGCTAGGAGGAGCTTATCTTTGGACCTGAGAGCACGCGGCGGGTTGTAGTAATGGACAAGTTCACACAGATATGGAGGAGGTTCAAGGATTTGTAAGTCAGAAGCATAATTTTGAAATTTATCCTGAACTGCACGGGCAACCAGTGGAGAGATTTCAGAATTGGAGAAATGTGTTATCTTCTGTCAGCTCCAGTCAGCAACCTAGCTGCTGAATTCTGGACCAGCTGAAGTCTAGAAAGAGCTGCTTTACTGATGCCGTATAAGCAGGAGTTAGAGTAATCCAGCCTTGAGGTGATTTTTCTAGACCCAGAGTCAAACAGATCACTCAAAGGATGCAGGCCTGAATTTGGAAACAGCTTTGTGTTTCCTCTAGCTAAGGTGACCATTTTCAATTGGGTTTACTCTAAAAGTTGCTTGTTTTTTTTTTTTTAGGTTTTTACTTCCTAGTGATTCAATACAAGATGTCTCTGTGGAGAAAACCATGAAGTCAGGAAAACAAGGGACGGCTGCGGGAACCTTAAACCAACCTGGGTGGAGTTGCTGGTTTTATAAGGATGAAAAAACATCATCAGCATACGTGAAAACTGACAATGAAAGCACATAAAGAATTGAGGGTACACTCACCTGTAGGTAAAGTAAAGCAAATGACTAGTCCAATGTTAAAGCTGCAATAGCAATTCAGTAAACAAACAAACACAGTCACAGAACTCTCGCCCTTCCCATTGCCTAGCTTCCCTAAGAACCCGCATTGCCAGAAGAAACAAGATAGCGCTAAACACCCATCGCTCTTTTCTAAGTCAAAACGTCTTTTGTTGCCCGTGACTTCAAACGGAGCTTTTTCTCTTTAGGACTCGTAGTTTGTCCAAAAGTTGAAGTGGTAGCAGCCAGCTGTTTCTCCTTTTCTGATGCTATTGAGCGGAGAACCTCTCACACCAGTGGTGTTGTGTTGCTAAACACGCGAGTGTGCAATGAGTGGAGTAGCCAGGTAAATGCGGAAGTGCGGTGGTTCAGCGAGACCAATCGTCGTTGTTGGTCCGAGCCATGATTTTGGGTTTAAGACAAATGCAAGAAAACCACTTCAATAATTTGTTTTTCTCCACATTAAATTTATATTAGGGATGTGTATTAAGACATATTACGACACATTCAGCCAGACAATATTAGCGATTTTTTTTTAGAAATTACTGTAGGACAATTCAGATACGTAACATGTTTAACATGAGGTATCTGAACCATAATAGAGGGATTTACATTTCAATGGTGGAAACAAGACCAACCGCACACTGCTGCCAACTAGCGGTCGGCGTTTGAATTGCACCAAAGGAAAAGAAAAAACACAAATGTTTGCATGTAAATTCTTCCAAAAATTCAATACACAGCTTTTGAATATCGGTATAATATTGCAGGAAAAAATATCGCAACATAATGCCATATCGATATTTTCTAACATCCCTAATATATAGCTATACTATGTTAGACTGTTGATAAGAGGCACGAAGATGCAGAATCGCCATTGTAGCTTTAAGACGTTTACATAGTGACGCATCGCTTTTCTCTGTCAATAGAAATCTTTTTTACGGATTTGACGTATTCATGAGTTATACACCCTTTTTAGTTTTAATGTATCTTGATGAGAACAAAGCACCTCTCTCTTCCTCATTAGGAGGAGAAAGAATGAATTCGGTGGAAATGAGTCAGCTGCAGATCGTCATCGCTGAACCCTGATGGCTAATTGGCTCCCTGAGGATGCCGATGGGAGGGGCTCACACAAATCTATGCTCACATGAACAGTCATGGTCTCTCTCGTCTCATCTGACAAGCGAGAGAAGACAGGACGTTCCGATGGTTGTCTGTTTGATCATGTGTTTGGAGTATTGTTCATTTAGATAAAACACTGAGGCTAATGTGCTAATCAGCGTGTGCACCAGCCCCAGATCTCACTCTTGGACCAGAATTGAGTCCTGGGCTCTCAGTTATCAAACATTCATAGAAACTGTCCTATTTCCTTTCTATGAAAGAAATTTGGAATGTGTGCATGAATAGTCAAAATCCTGAGATAGGAAACGCGCGGTGGCCTCTCACACGCATGTTCCTCCGCGATCGTCTGATGATAAATCCCACCTGTGCTTACCCAGGTGCTTGCGTCCGTTCTCAGTCATTTACATACAGAAACACCCTCAATTAATCATATTTGGTCACGCTACGTCCTCAGCATGTGAGGGAATTCCCTGGGATTTCCACCCAGAAAACCCCAAAACTTTATTGACAGCGAGATCGAGACACTGGCTACCAAAGCGCAAAAGAACCAAACAAGTTGCAGAGGTTAAAAACGCGGTTGGGACAGAGGAGATGTTCCCATCAGGAATAAATAAGACATTGATTATGAGAAATCCAGGGTAGGAATTACACAGAGGCTTCCGGGGAAGCCCGGTCAGACGGAGGGGCTTGTCCCCCCAAAATGCCTTGAGAAGGCCGTGGGACTGAGCTTTGAAGGAGATCTGAATTGTATCAAATAAATAAATATTACATGCTTATAAATGACTGCTTTATAAAGGTAGTGGGCTAAATCTACCTACATTTTCCTTTTCAAACACCTTCTTTAGTTTTCTTTTTTTTAATTTGACTATTTTTCTGTCCTGTCTGTCTTTTTTTCCAGCAGCTCCGCTCAATCCAACAGAAAAACTGCTGCCTGGCTTCCTATATTTTTACCTCTCGAGTTACTTTTGAACTAAGCAGATCAAAGGGATCTACCGACCGCAAAAACACCAGGGTGTGCGCCGGCCGCCTACTTAGCAGTAGTCAGGTGATGCGCTTCGCTGCTGTGGAGCTGAGCACCTCAGGCACAAATAAAAGACAGAAAGCACCAGAGAATATGAGCCGACATAAACAATCGTGTGTTAATTATATATATTTTTTGGTGTTCTGACACTCTAGAATGTTACTGTGGCCGTGTGCAGGACGCAGGTGCCTGGAACACATCTACGATCAGCGCTCTACGTCCTCTCTGCTCAAAAGAATCCCCGAAGAGTCGTCGTCGTCTTCCTCCGCTTATCCGGGTCCGGGTCGCGGGGGCAGCATCCCAACTAGGGAGCTCTAGACCGTCCTCTCCCCGGCCACCTCCAGCAGCTCCTCCTGCAGGACCCCAAGGCGTTCCCGGACCAGATTGGAGATGTAACCTCTCCAACGTGTCCTGGGTCGACCCGGGGGCCTCCTGCAGGCAGGACATGCCCGAAACACCTCCCCAGGGAGGCGTCCAGGAGGTATCCTGACCAGATGCCCAAGCCACCTCAACTGGCTTCTTTCGATCCGGAGGAGCAGCGGTTCTACTCCGAGTCCCTCCCGAATGTCCGAGCTCCTCACCCTATCTCTAAGGCTGAGCCCGGCCACCCTACGGAGGAAACTCATTTCGGCCGCTTGTATCCGCGATCTCGTTCTTTCGGTCATTACCCAAAGCTCATGACCATAGGTGAGGATTGGGACGTAGATCGACCGGTAAATCGAGAGCCTGGCTTAGCTCCTTCTTCACCACGACAGATCGGCTCAGCGTCCGCATCACTGCAGACGCCGAACCGATCCACCTGCCGATCTCCCGATCCCTCCCACCCTCACTCGTGAACAAGACCCCGAGATACTTAAACTCCTCCACTTGAGGTAGGACCTCCCCGGAGAGTCCACGTAGAAAATGTGATATAAGTAGAACTAGCATCTTTTGGGTTCACCTTGGGTGTGTGCGTTGAGGGCTTCCAGGAGAGCCCTGCACCCTTTCAGGTGAGCTGGGCTCGCCTTAGCTCTCCCGTAATTTGAATCCTGGATAAGCGTCACTCAACAAAGGGTCCCGAATCACAGCGCAGCTCCAGAAGGATCTCCTTCGGGGAGATCGGTGCGCTCATGGAGGACGCGTTCCCTCCAGAGTGCACGCTATGCCAAATCCTCCAACGCAGATCAGCCATGATGCAATGTCAGATTCCCGTCAGTCACATGTGTCTTTTATTGGTTTTAGCACCAATTATGCGAAAAAGCTGTTTTTCCACCAACATAATTATTTATTGGGTAAAATATTTTATGGAAGAGGAACGTGTGTGTGGTTCCCGCGTTCTACTACTGGATGCTGTTCGTACGAATGCTCAGAGCTGTTCTCATATAATAAAATGACATAAACACTTGTTTTTGTTTTTGTGACACTTGAATCATAAATAATAAATAAATGAAAAAAAGAAACGTATTGTTCAAACTGTATTAAACACTGAATCTTTCTCTCCTTGATTTCCTAAAAAAATACATTTTTGTCTCTTTTCTATCAAACTGATGGACGACTTCACCAACTGATCCCGAGAAAAACTATAAAATCCAGCTCTGTGTTTTATTTAGATACTCCTAAATAACTGAGATTAATTACCTTTGTGTTTGTTTGCTGATTTTTAGGGGTTGCCATAATACAAAGCAGCGTGTGCGACCGCGCGCGCGCGCATGTGTGTGTGTGTGTGTGTGTGTGTGTGTGTGTGTGTGCGTGCGTGTGTGTGTAACGACTCAGTAATCACTTCCTCCTCGTCCACGTCTCATTTCTGCAGCTGATCTGGGAGCAGCGTCATGTTTCATTAATGAGCGGCAGCAGTGAGTCTAATGAAAAGCCTGCATACAGGAGGAGAGAGTGTTGTGTGTGCTCACATGGAAATGTTGTTTATCAGAAGAAACTTAAATCTGCTTCCTGTTACTGCAGCACTCGGTTGGAGGGAGCTACATTTCTGTTATCTTTTCTCAGAAACAGCGTCACGGCGTTCGCAGCAAACCACGCTGGTGTCAGGCACGAGTCTGCATTTAAAGCAGCAGTAGAAGAAGAACCAGGGTCTGTGTGACACAGATTTATGGCACTAAATTATAAATGTAAGCAGCAAAATTCATGTTCTTTCATCTCAGGACACGTGGGTCAAAGATCTAAAAATATCTGGAGCTTTAACGAAGCGAAGACGATCAAACATGAATTAGATCTTCATTCCAGTTTAGACATTAAAAAATTGAACTAACGACGTATCATTGACGTTTCCTCTTATTGGGTAGTTCAGATCTTTCTGTGGAGGATTATGAGCAATCATTATCTTCTGTTGTAGAACAGCCTCAGTTTGAAAACACAGTCATGATCAGACAGACAAGCTAATCGCTAGTCACAGCTATGACACACTGATCCAGTTTCACCTCCAAACTGCCTAATTTACTAAACAAATCACACAACATTTATTTAATATTTAACTTTGCAAGCATGCTCTTATTTTGTTGCGCCTTCCAAATGATGCTTACTTCCTCCCCTTCTGAGCACAAGTAAAGACGGCAGAACGAGGGCAAAACAAACTGGCATGGCTGGATCCGTCCAAAAATATATTTACGTTCTATTTCTAAGCATTGATGTTCCTGCAAAAACACATTTTTATGTACCCTGACTTCATGTTAGGACATGCGCAGCAGCTCTTCTCTACTTTTATAGTCCCTCTTTTCTTTATTTAACTAGTAGGTGTCTAAACTCATTTGTTTGATTCTGATCCTAAAAAGGTCTGATGTTGACTTTTTAAATGGTCGTCTGCATTCGCTCTACTGTGACTAAAGTTAATTTAGTCTAATAATTTATTCCATTCAGGTTTAAATTTCCACTAAACATCACAATTTTGCCACCTGCTAATGGGAATGGGTGTCTGCAGCCTCTTTAAAACGTGAACTGTTTTATTTTAGGTTTTACGTGATCTAAAATTTCTACGGAAAAAGTTAAAACCCTTAATTATAAGATAAGAACGATATTTGGTCAAATATCCAACTATGGCCTGTAAGAATGGAAGGATTGGTAAGGAGACAGATCGTACACCGTTGTTCCCTGAAGGGTGATGCTTTCTGAGTGTGTCAAGGGTGTGTCTTCATGCTCTTATTTTGATAAAACTTAAGTCATCAGCTTAAGAGGAAAAATAAATTGAGTGTTTAATAAAAAAACTACTTTAAAACAATTCCAATATCAACATTTTCTTAACAGTTTATGCAAATATTTCATTTAAAATGCCATAAATGTCACTCCTCACAGTTCCTCTGGTAGAGTTTACTGACTGTTAACCAGTGTGGAGATGGCTAGCTTGGCAGCTAATTTCCATTAAGTTTAGTGAGTCATAAAATCAAACCGTTTAAGCAAAAGAGGATTCTCACAGAAGCTATTTGAGTTTGTATTTCTTCATGTTGTCTTTGGATGACAAATGTTTGGTCAAGATGTTGGGTGGATCAGCAGGGTGCGACACTAATTACCAAACCTGTCCTTCCACTAAAAGCGTGAGCGGTTTGGTTTCGTTTGAAAACCTTTACTCACTGAAAGCAGCGATAGCCAGGATGATGGTGACCACGATGGACGCCCAGGACACCCACAGGGCCTTCTTTCTGTAACTCTGGGCTTCGTGGGGCTTCAGGCGCATGCTGCTCTCCAGCAGACCTGCAGACAACAACACAGGGTAGAAATAACCCACAAGGTTTCATTTGGGATGGGATCTAACTTTAATAAGCTCATTTATGATTATTAGAGTTAAATACTGACTAGTTTCCAGTTGCTAGCCAGTTTTAGATAACATCACTTTGCTCTATGAAATGACGTAAACTGGGCTTTTAATGATGATTAATAATGAACTTGTATTATTGGCTTTGAATGTCATAAAATCACTATTTAGCATCAGAAGTCCCTTTTTGAGGGTAAATATTGTCCTCTGAGAATTTGTTTACTCCCTGTTTCCTGCATCAAAAATGGACAAAAAAAAATTCCAATAACGGAGTACCTAGAAAAGATTCCTGTGGTCATTTTGCAGCACTTTTAACCCCTGTAATGACACTAATTGCAACGTTTCACAAGACATTTAGGAAGGTTCCTTCCAGATACTGCACAAAATGTCATCACTTTTGCGATAATCTAAACTAAAAACAAAATTCATGTTTAAGATGTCTAAAGAACCACAATCGAAAGAAAGGTTAAAGCTGCAGCCAGTGGCTCATTAGGGTTACCATGGAAACTGCTATGTCTCTCACTCCCATTCAGCAAACATGAGAGGCAAAAAAGGACAGAACGCAGGGTCACCCCTCCTTTCCACCAGACATGTGTAACATATTAGAGGCCATGGACGTAATTATTTTGGGGGGGGACACATGCCCCCTCACTTTTTCCAAAGTCAAGTTTTGTCCCCTTCACTTTTTACCATCCAAAAACAAAATTATGCTATATTAAATAGCATGGACATAATTTTTGGGGGGGACAGGGGGGGACATGTCCCCCCCCCCCCCACACACACACACACACACACTTTTTCCAAAGTCAAGTTTTGACCCCTGCACTTTTTACCATCCAAAAACAATATTACACTATATTAAATTGACACTGGTTGAGCTCTAGGACCAAGCGGAAAAGCCTGTTTCCCATTAGAGCATACTGTAAAGATACCCACACACACACACACACACACACACACACACACACCCCTGTGTCCCCACCACTTCTAAAGTGAAAATTACGTCCATGTTAAATAGACACTGAAGTTCACACAATAACAAGCAAGGAGAAAGATGGCTGAATGCATACAAAAAGGTTTGTGGCTTGTTCTCTGTTCTGTTTACCTGGGCTACTGAGGTCTCACAGGAAATGTCGTATGTTTTTTACAAGTTAAGCAAGTGGAAATCTGCACGTGACTTTTATTTTGAAAGTTTCCGTTGTTTTACTCTGCTTTGTGTTTGACTTCCTACCTGGCCTGATCTGAACCAAGTTCTGGAAGCGTACAGCGTACAAAATGAACATGAATGCTTCTGGGACAATGGAACTGAAGCGGTCCACCATAACGGCGGCTAACTGTGCGAAGTACGTTTTGCGACCCTTGCGTCCAGTGGAAAGGAGTGGCTAAAAGTAAATTTCAGCCGCACAGCTGCTAGCAGACAAAACTTTAGGTTGCAATGTGTATAGGGCTGCAACAAACGATTATTTGGATAATCGATTAATCGGATGGGGTCTCGACACGATTAATCGATTAATCGGATTACATGGGGAAATTTTTAAAAACTGCTAGGGAAACGTTATTTCTCTCCTTCCTTCACTTTATTTAACACAACATTATTAGAAAACAGTTCAATAGCAGAAAAACAACATGCCATCACCTAAATTGTCTTACAAGGTGTATAGACAGAGACCCTAAGCTACATCTATCTGTGACCTAAAATGCTTGGTCCAAGTTAAACAGCTTAAGGGCAATTCTCATCTGTTTTGTTTGATCTCATCTGTTGACATTTATTTTAAATGTAATTAAACATAGGCTGTGAATTAATCAAAATTGATCACTATTTCCAAAAATGACTGAAAAAATACCAAATAAAACAAAAGTAAATGAATGCCATCCTCCTTGCGATGATGCCCTGGGCAACTGCCATAAAGTCACATCAAGAAATGATGATCATTCCAATGATCCCAAATAGACTCACATTAGGCCACATGAAAGCAACTGAACCAAAAAATATATTAACCAGTATATAACTGCACTCTCACACAACACGCCTGCAGCAACAGTTAGGACTCCTCCCTCCCTTTGAAAAGCGTTTTTGCTTCTGAGGACATTGTGGTTGTAAAACCACATGCTAGTAGTCTGGCCCCGGTGTGATCAACCAGTTTCTGCGGGAATGTGACGGCGGAACCAGGGCCAGATTAACACTTTGTTGTACCCTGGGCAACAATATTCAAGGGCTCCATCATCACGACCCGAGGATCACCATAATGTGGTCACATACAGAATATTTTACTGTAATATGCAGTAAATATACTCAATACTTGAATGCCTGACAACAGGTAACCCGCCCAGAGTAACCTTTGACCCACCTCGTGTGGACTGACCAATGAGGAGAGGGTCTTAACTTGAGGCCCTCTCTTCACTGGTCAGTCTGCATGAGACTGACTCTCAACTGACGTTCAGTCATAGGTAGGGCTGCAACAACGAATCGATAAATTCGATGAAAATCGATTACTAAAAGCGTTGGCAACGAATTGCGTCATCGATTCGTTGTGTCGCACAACTCTTCCAAAAGCGCCCCCCCTTCCTGCTCGCCGTTGCGCGCAGACCAGAGCAAGTCAGATCAGCGCGAGGGAGAGCCGCAGATCAACGCGAGGGAGAGCCGGCAGATCAGCGCGAGGGAGAGCCTGCAGACTTGCGCTGCTGCGAACCGGTTCCGCATTGTTGCACAGCGATCCAGGCAGCTGCTTCCAGCGCACGGTCCATTCTCAAAGTGGCGCAACCAAAAAACTATAATTAGCACACGATCGTTCATGTCCGCACATGTTCTCTATTTTCTGTCTTATTTGTGCCTGAAGCTCGCTACTGCGGAGCTCATCACCTGTGCTGCGGTGATGTCACCTCACGCAGCATCGAAAACGCGCTCTGCGCTTTTCGGTCAGGAGATCCCTTTGATCTGCTCAAAAGTAACTGATGAGGTGAAAAGGTAAGAATCCAGGCAACAGATTTTCTGGAGAATTAAGAGGAGATGCAGGAAGATGAGAGACAGACAGGACAGGAAAATAGTTAAATAAAAACAAGAAAACAAAACAAAGTGTTGAAAAGTAAAATGTAGGTAGATTTATCTCCACGACACGTTTTTACCAGTAAAAAACAATAAGTTATACACATGTAATATTTATACATCTGATACAATTCAGATCACCTTCAAAACTCAGTCACACACCCAGGGCCGTTTCAAGACATTTTGGGGGCCAAGGCAAAATGCCCACCCCCCACCCCCCCAATAACTGGGCTCCCCAGAAGCCTCTGTGTAATTCATGCCCTCTCCAGTAGTGTTAGTTATATGGTGTTTATAAAAAGCCCCTCAGACATTACTGACATGTTCTAATATTATCAGATGAAAAACTAAATTATCAGACATGCTGTCTCATCTGCTGCTGCTTTTCTAAACTTGCTAAAAGTAACAAAATCATTTGAAAGCCACTATTTGTGGATTCTCTGAAAGTTTCCATGGAGTGTGACAACTTATTTTATCATTGATCCTATCGTCTAATCTCACAGCTGAAACAAGCATCCTTAATAATCTGTGCACAGGAAGCGTACCGATGCTGTAGTAAAACAAAAGGTATAATAATTTCTTATTAATAAAACCTTGTTGCAGCACTAAAGCAGAAAAATGAGATTTTGCATTAAATATGCAAAATATTTAGATATGAATTGTTTTAGAGCCCTTTAATTGGCAGAATCTGATATTAATTTAGTTCTTACAAAAAATGGGTCCCAACGTGGTTTGTGTGGCGTTGCCATAGTGTGACCGGGTGGACAGTTTGTTTAATGTAGGGTGATCATATTTCCATTTCCAAACAAGAGGACAGGGGATCTGTGCCTATGACGTCACACTATGGCAACGCTATGGCTCTCCCTCGCGTTGATCTGCAGCTCTCCCTCGCGTTGATCTGCGGCTCTCCCTCGCGCTGATCTGACTTGCTCTGGTCTGCGCTCAATGGCGGGCGGGAAGGGGGGGGCACTTTTGGAAGAGTTGTGCGACACAACGAATCGATGACGCAATTCGTTGCCAACGCTTTTAGTAATCGATTTTCATCGAATTTATCGATTCGTTGTTGCAGCCCTAAATGTGTACATTTTAATTTTTTTAGTGTCGTAGATGTGACTAGTTAGAAAGACGCTTTACATCCAATTTAGAAGAAAATACAACATTTGGTAATGGTCTGTAAATGAATAGCTCCTTCATAGGGTTCTACAGCCCCCCAAGGTGCTTTACAACACACTCAGTCATGCACATGCTGGTGGGGATGAGCTACGTTGTAGCCAAAGCTGCCCTGGGGAGCAATGAAGGACGTGAGGCTGCCGAACACTGGTGCCACCAGTCCCTCCAATAATCACTAGCAGGTATGGTGGGTAAAGTGCCTTGCCCAAGGACACAACAGCAGTATTCTGGCAGGGAGCTATAAAAATGTATGGGAGTAAAATTTTGTAAAATATTTAAAATCATTAGTGGATCCAAAGGAGTTCAGGTTTTCTCACCTGATTCTCTTCTTGCTCCTGTTTTCAGACTAAATCTGACATTTTAAGGCCCTCAGATCTACTAACTCTACCCGCCTAGGATAACAGAACAGTTTAATAAATAAATAACTCCCACTGATGTCTAGGAGAAAATTTAACACTTTATTTTTATTCTTTAGTAATTTCCCTTCAAACGTATTACTGCAACACACAATTTCTGATTAACCCAAATATTTTTTTAATTTTGGGTTCAAGTACTTATAGCGGGGTTTTAGTTAAGTGAGTTAATAAAGGTACAAATGCGCCCACCTCTGTCCTCTATGCTCTCTGTTATCTTCATCTCGTGGTCCATGTTGAGACCTTCTCCCTGACTTTCCGTGTTCTCCTGCTGCTCTGCTCCTTGTTGTTGTTGCGGAGGGGAACCCACCCGCTCACGCTGTCCGTTCATTACCCTAGAGTCCGCACCGACGGCCGGGTCCGGGATGGCGCCGGTTTCCGGCGGCGTGGAGTCCGTCATCTTCTCGGAGGAACTCCAACAATGTCTCACCTGGACGAGAGGAGCAGCCGTTCAGACGGACGGAGACCCGCAGACACCCTGCGGAGGAGGAGGAGGAGGGAGACTCCTTCTGAAAGCCCGGCCGAGACAAACGACCCGCTGTGAGCGAGGCGACACCGGATATTAAGAAATGCAAATTTCAAAATAAAACTCAAAAGACAGAAAGTGGTTAGTGCTCAGTTTTTGAACGTCTATTCTCGAATTTATTTGAAATGTTATTCTGTTATAAATAAATAATATATTTAGTATTAATAATCATAACAGGGAAAAGTTGTATTTAGAACTCCTAAATTTCAACCAAGAAAAAAAATCTCATTTGGATGTTCAACAACTTGTATGTTCAGTTCAGTTGATTACTTATTATGTCAACAAAATTCCAGTTTTTTAGCTGTTAGCTGTAAGCATTTGATTTCTAATCTAACTTTAAACAAATTCCCTGGCAGCTGTTAAACCTACTTTCATTTAGCTATTATGTCTTAACTTTTATTTAGCCAAGCCATTAGTTACCATTTTATGTTGCTGATGTAAAAATTTCCATTTCCAATACACAATAATCTTCTAAAATGTCACACATAGAGTAGACGGAACTAAGACGTCAGCCATAACTGCTAATGCTAAAATGCTAACATTCTAGGCATCACTATAAGCATCTGTTAATACTGGCCATTTTTCAGTGGTTCAGTGATTTAAAGTGTTATTTATAAATATTAGACTCAATTATGTGCAACCATCTTGAAATCCAACACCATGGACACGCTGGGGGCTGGCCATGGAGCACCTTGGATTTCCCCCGGAGGTGTTGTCCTAATCAGCGGCTGGGGAGAGGTGAGTCTGGACTTCCGGGGGCTGCTGCCCCTGTGACCCAACTCCGGACAAGCTGAAAAGAAATGGCTGGATCTTGAAACAGAAAAATATTTTTGCATGAGTGGCGCAAAATAAAACATCCATTTTTTTAGTTGTTTGGATCTTTCAATTAAACTAGTAAAATCTTTCCAAGAAAAAATAAACTGCAGTCACTGTGAACAAAAAAAGTTTTACTTTGAAAGTAACAACAGGAAATGGCAACTCTCCACACTGACAAACCTGGCTGAAGATGTTGCGCTCTGTCTGTAGATGTTGCGCTCTGTCTGTAGAAGCAAATTAAAAGGAAAAAAAACACAAAGGAAATAGTCCTACAGACTGGCAGGAGGGCCAAAGTGACAAATCTGCTCTTTAATTACTCATCCCCATTACAACCTACTGCTCACTCTGAACTAAACCAATTTTTGCTGATGCTAATGAGCTACTGCCGCGCCCTCACACCTGTCTCAGGGGAGGTCCTATGATCTGACCGTCAGGGGGCCTGAGCCTCCAGGGGTGGGTCTCAGTTGGTCCAGAAACATTTTCAATGAGCAGTTTAGAGATTTGTTTGTTTCCCTCCACACCCTCTGACATCCCAGCCTGCTTTAGGTGGAGGGACAGAAACACGGGTGACATTTTATATAAGTCTATCTATAGATCAGTAGTTTTACTGCACCGGGATTAGAAAAGATAAAGTCGGTTTTACACCAAATCATCATGATCCAGAGGTTCTAGGCCAACGCTCTGCAACAGAAGAGCGTGTTCACTAAGAAACCGTGTTTTACTTATTATTTTTGTAAATGACCAGCCACCGAGTTTAACATGCAGGCTGAAAATATCCTTCTACACCCGCATTAGCTTAAACAGAACAACACTTGGTTCAGAAATGTCTGACAGATCTATGTCATAATGTCAAATTAACATTCATGGACTCACCCTTAACTTGTGACGGGAAAGGCTGTTGTTTTATTGGCATCCAGAAAACAGCAGAGAACATCCAGCTAGTAGAAGCTAACGTTAGCATTGGCAGATCCGCAACACAGCAGAACTCCTCCAGGCTGGTGTTATTTGTGGAGGTAAAACATCAGCGTTTCAGAGCAAACAGAGTCAGTGTCATGTTGCTCTTATCCAATCAGAGGTGAGATGTCCGAATATCAGGAAATAAGATTTTTAATTCTCCTCCTTGAAGCTACTTTCTTCTCCAGCCGACTTCTTCGTCCTCAAACAGGCACATCTGAGCATTTCCCCCTGACTTACAAGGCATTTATTCCTACCAGAGGCCACTGCAAATGTATTAAAATATGAGTAAACTTGATCTTAGCTTTTTCCCTACAGGTCTACTCGGCCCAAAAAGGGCTTTGACTAGATGACAAATCATAAATCTCAGTTGTTGTAGTCTGTGATAAATAACGTAACAGATATCAGGAAGCAGAATAATCAAAAAGTGGTTTGACTTGTGTAAAATGTTCTTAGTGTGGAAAATGCTGCTCAGAAAAAAAAATTGTAGAAACTATATTTCTGTGACATATTATTTGGTTAAATTTATAATATTGCTCTTTTGTGCAATAGTTTGCCACAAGATTGCAGAGGTCAGGCCATTTTCTCGTATTTCATGGGGTTGAACCCTAACCAGATGCTAACAGCTAGCTCTCACTGACCTTGATCTGACAGACTGTTGGACAAAACACTTTCTTCACTGGAATTTTTTTATTTTTCTTTCTTTATTTATTTTTTTTACTTATTTATTGTGTATTTATTTATTGGTATTATCTAACGTCACCATAATCAAATCATTTTGTGCACCATTTGTTTAAATTCCCACATTTGTAATAACGGTCATCGGACAAATACTTTAAATGTGCGTGTGCATGTTTACTGTTAATGAATTAATAAATGCATTTGAAAGCGTCTAGATTTTTTGATGGTATGATGTCATTTCCTGTCGTGTTTATAAGTGTAACTGTACATTAAATCCCAATTTCTATCAGAAAATTTGCAACTACATTTTTTATTCAAATTGTTCAGTTCTACGAATGCCTAGCATCAAGTGTGAACCAGTTACACCAGTTAGAGGTCCAGTCTTCTCACCAGCAGCTTCTGAACTTCATCTTTCCTCTCAGGAAGGACGCTGGCGCCCCCTGCTGGCTTCTTCACCACTACTCCATTTCTCCAGCCAGGTCACTGATTTACTAACTCACTTAACTACTAACTAAACTAAACTAAACTAACAAACAACAACTCACATTAGCACCAGGTGTGCTCTGGGTTTGTATCAGACCCTGACCCTAAACCCCCCAGGTATGGGATCAAATTTAACATGAACAGAAAAATAAAGGGGAATCAGCTCTAAGGTCCGTGATGTAATCTAATTACTGATGTTAGACTACAGGGTAAGGAAGTAGAGTCGGAACTCTGTAAATTTGATTTATTCTCTTAAAACATTGAAATTTTATCCAGTGTGTGTGTGTGTGTGTGTGTGTGTGTGTGTGTGTGTGTGTGTGTGTGTGTGTGTGTGTGTGTGTGTGTGTGTGTGTGTGCGTGCATGATATAAATTTTAGCCTTGTTTATTTATTCTTTATTTAACCAGGAAGGTCCCATTGAGATTAAAAGCCTCATATTAAAGGAGGTGCTGGCCAAGAGGCTGAAAACATGACAGTTACATTTGTTTTTGCTACACAGACATGTTATTTACAAAATTACAGAAGGCAGTTACAGCACAGGGAATCTGTCTCAAAGGCTCTCGGTGTGGGTTTTAAATTGTCCTTATATTAGACAACATCCTTATGGGCTGTCTTTAGTGAGCGCAAAGACAACTTTGTTGTACACCTGTGCAATGAAGCAATCTTTTATCTTGAACTTCTGAAAATATCAGATATGTAAATAACAAGTTAATTCCATTAGGTATTTATTCGTTTTTATTTAATTTTACATATAATCAAAAAAGTTAAACATGATGAAAGTCATTTTACATTCCTAACAAATAAAAACACACTTTGAAAAATCCCCCCGTGGCTTTTGGTTAACGTCTGGGTGCCCCCTAGTGGTGAATACATCCAACTGATACAAGTCTGATCACGTCAGTCCGTGTTTTTGTTTATTTAATAGGGACAGATCGTGTCAGTGTCTTCATTTTATTAATGTCAATGCAAGTAACAGTAATAGAAGCATGTTTAACATGAGCTAATGCAACAATCAGTACTATATATGAGGTCATTTTGGTGAATTTAAGCATTAAATGACATCTTCAGGAAACCAGGAAATAGCATCTAGGATGAACTACTGTCTGTATGTTCTCATCGTGGATTGGGCGATCAAAGTTTAAACTAAGTGGCTGAGAAAACCTTTGGGAGTGGCCTACAAAACGCTGTCTTTTACGCCATCGGGAAAGTCACAGAACGCCGTAAAAGACGTAAAAGATTAGTCAGCTTTTTTCTTTTCAATAAACACATGGAAAAATTACAATTATCTTACTGAAAAAATGGTTTAACAGTGTTGGACGTGTATAATAATCTGCACTGGTTTTGACAGTTACGGCATTCTTCAAACTATAATAATAAAATAAAGTGAAAAGTTATTTACAATTGATTACTTCAAGTTCCTACTATTTACATTTTATGCATCGATACTGTAAATGGCTGTTTACTAAGGCATACAGAGTCAGTGCCTGACTTTGTTCTTCTACACCAGGTCATTCTAGAAACCGACCTCTTTCCGAACACCAAGCTATGGTATGAAATCTAGACAAACCTTAGCAGTAACAAAAGACTTTGCTCCGCAGGTTGAACTAGTTACGATCCACAGTAGCCTCAGCAGGTCTACCACTGGTCTGGTAGTTTAGGCTAGGCTAATCACAATGTCCTATGTTTGTAGAGAGAGGGTGGGCGAGCTTATTACCATGACGGCAGAGCGGCGACAAAGCAAAACATCGATGGCGGTGGCTCAGGAAAGGTCTTCGTCTTCTTCGTCTTCCTCCGCTTATCCGGGTCCGGGTCGCGGGGGCAGCATCCCAATTAGGGAGCTCCAGGCCGTCCTCTCCCCGGCCTTGTCCACCAGCTCCTCCGGCAGGACCCCAAGGCGTTCCCGGACCAGATTGGAGATGTAACCTCTCCAACGTGTCCTGGGTCGACCCGGGGGCCTTCTGCCGGCAGGACATGCCCGAAACACCTCCCCGGGGAGGCGTCCAGGAGGCATCCTGACCAGATGCCCAAACCACCTCAACTGGCTCCTTTCGATCCGGAGGAGCAGCGGTTCTACTCCGAGTCCCTCCCGAATGTCCGAGCTCCTCACCCTATCTCTAAGGCTGAGCCCGGCCACCCTACGGAGGAAACTCATTTCGGCCGCTTGTATCCGCGATCTCGTTCTTTCGGTCATTACCCAAAGCTCATGACCATAGGTGAGGATTGGGACGTAGATCGACCGGTAAATCGAGAGCCTGGCTTTCTGGCTCAGCTCCCTCTTCCCCACGACAGATCGGCTCAGCGTCCGCATCACTGCAGACGCCGAACCAATCCGCCTGTCGATCTCCCGATCCCTCCTACCCTCACTCGTGAACAAGACCCCGAGATACTTAAACTCCTCCACTTGAGGTAGGACCTCTCCCCCGACCCGGAGGTAGCAAGCCACCCTTTTCCGGTCGAGAACCATGGTCTCAGATTTGGAGGTGCTGATCCTCATCCCAGCCGCTTCACATTCGGCCGCGAACCTACCCAGCAAGAGCTTCATCCAGCTCAGGAAAGGTGCTCGTTTGAAATGGCTTTGGCATCAACGATTTGCACCTGGGCGTTTCTTTACACATGACCTGGTAGAGGTGCATTTCTACTTTTTCTCCGACGTATGGCAGACTGGCCCCGTTGACTGATTTCTCTAGCTATGAATAGGTCATGTTTGTTGTTGTGCTGATTGGTCCTAGCGCTGTCCGTGGTGCTGGAATGATCTCCACTCTGATGTCTATGTTGCGTTGTAATGGGACATTTAACGGTAAATGCTTTTGCTTCAGGGGAGAAGGGACCAGAGCTGCTGGAGGAAAACAGAGGACCTGTTCAGATCACAGTTGGCCACATGGGGGCAGCAAAGAGCTGATAGGACCATCACAGCAGCAGGAGGTGCTGTGCTTACAGGGAAACGGGTTAGGCATCTTGAAAGGGGAGGGAGGGATGTTGGATTTCTTCCTCAGCAGAGGAGCAGAAGGGGTCTTTTTACGAGGAGTCGGGTTGGGAGCCTCCATTTCCGGTCCTACAGAACCACAAACACGAGTTTAGAACCTGGGGAAAAAACACAGAGCAGCTGCAGTAGATCTCACCAGGTCAACTGGACCTGTAGAACGCCTCTGGGCATGAGCTTTGACCTTGTTATGGCCTCTCTTAGCCTTTGAAGTATTTGATGCTTCTAGATCGCCCTTCAGACCTTCCAGAAGCTTCCTTTGGTCCACTGGTTCAGCCGCCATATCTGAACTGCAAAACCCAGGAGGTGAGGAAACAGGCCACCAGGGCTATGAGATGGTTCCCGTGAGGAGGAGGTTCAAACCGTCAAAAAGTGCAAGAAGCACATTTTCTCCTAATGTGTCTCTGAATGTGTTGAACGATCCTCTGCAGGTTGAAAATGTCCTCACCTAAAATCACAGAATCAGACCAGATTTTAAAGGTGTGTTCATTTCAGAGCAGCCGATGATGACATCGATTCAAAAATTACAAAATTCTATTTAAAAATTGAACTAATCGATAAACTTTTTGGGACGCGCTGTGCCCGAGCGTTGCTGTCCGACGCCAGCGGTAAAACGTAGATTTCACCAAATTATGACCCTCTTGCTATTTACCCCTTCCCCTCACCTCCATCCTAACCTTAACCACAAAGCTTTGTTTTGCGTTTCATCGTTCCTCTCAAACACGCTTAACGGAACATTTAGACTTACAAACTGAGTTAAGTTTAGGATGGGGGTGGGGGGAGGGTTAAATCGCTACAGGTTAGAGGTGAAATGTCGGTGAAATCTCAGTTTTACTGGGGGCGTCAGTGTGTGTGTGTGTGTGTGTGTGTCAGCACCGCGTCATTTTTCGACACTTAGGGTGAATGTGTTGGTCGAACAGTTGTTGTTGTTAATGCATTTAAAAAAAAGTATCACAGTGACCAGCATACTGGCACGCATCGCAGTCGATGACACAATGCTCCCTGTCACAGTTCAGCAATTATTTGCACACTTGTGTACTACACACTCGCAGTCTTACAGCGCACTTCCTCCAAGTGCACTTCACAGAGGGCGTAGGGCGCAGTCCGAGTATTGGGATTGGGCCCATAGTGTAGTGAACCCATGGATTGGAAATTAACGGGCGTTGCTTTTACTCCCCATTTCTTCTAGTTCTGGTAATGCTGAACTCATCTTCCTAAATATAGTGTTTAATCACAGTTAAAGGTGCAATATGTAGAAATGAAATAAAAATGGCATCCTGTGTTAAGATCTGGTTACTGCAACCACGTTAAACAACTCTGGAGCTTTCTGTTGGCTGTCGTCAAACTACAAATATGGTCGCTGCAGTCTTAGCTCACAGGAGACACGGCACCCCCACACTCACTGATGGTAAACAGTAGTCCACCACCCCTTGTTTTGAAAGGAGAAAAACTGACAATCCCCTTAGCCAGTTAGATAAAAATATGTTTCGATAAAACATAAAAAACAATATAGACAAATAGATAAATATGTTTCAGTTTAACCATCCTTCCAAAACAACTGAAACATCAGACTCTTTTGGGATTTTCTCACTGTAAAATCCTCAATATATTCTTACATACTGCACCTTTAATTCGTGATTTTATTGGTTTTTCACATTGGTTTAGTTTAGACAAAAATCTTCATGTGAAAACAACAGTCTGTATTTACTCAGGTGCTCTTTGATTTTGAAGTTTTTTTCTGGCCTAACCTGTTTCCTGTTCTGGTTTAAGCCCCTCCCACTTTGTGTGACTAGTTGAGCTGCAGAGGGTGAGTTCAGCAGCAGCAGCAAAAACTGCAGACATGACTGTAAGTTTACACAAACTTGTCAAAAATGCACAGAAACAAAAAGATTGCATTTGTAAAGACCCAATTATACAGCTAATTAGCAAAAAAATAAATAAATAAAAAGGTTATGTTGGGGTTTAGTTACTCTTTAAAACAGCATTGGAGCTGACCAAAGTGCTGAACAGCATAAAAGCCAGTACTAAAACAGATAAACAATTAAAATAATGACAAATAAAAAGAATTAAGGAATAAACAATAAAAACATCAGTCCTGGCAAACTGGTGGGCATCACGACCTCAAGGGTTAAAAGCAAAAACTTAAAACACTCAAGGGAAGGGGCTTGCATGTGACCATAAGCTTTCCATCGTGCAACAGGAACATCCAACAGTGATAATTCAGCGGAGCGTGAGGACCGTCCTGGTATTTAGGGAGTAATCATGTCAGAAAGGTATGCAGGAGCCTGAGCATGAAGGCTCTTGTAAACGAAGACTGGGAAGCTGGGAAGTTCACTCAAAAGGGACGGGTAACCAGTGCAAACTGGAGAATGGGTGTGATATACAAGCATGCAGCAGCATTCTGAACTTTCTGAGGACGACCCAGCAGATTTATTTACTCCCAGTAGGACAAAGTCCAGTCTGCTGTCCACCAACGACGCGCGATTAAACATCTGTTTGCTTCTGAAGACGAGTCAAAGGAAAGTAGCCTCTGCATTTGTAAAAGGACAAGAGAATAAACCAAGAACACCGCAGATCCACAGATTCATCACTAGAGGGAGCCAAACACCCATCAAATAAAGAACCTCACGTCTTAATCCGTCTGGCTCTGTAGACGCTCTGGACCAGCAGCTAAGTCAAAAAGCAACCATGGATGATGTCTAATTTAAAGTTATACACATTTTTTAGCTCCACATAACATTTCTTTTACATTTTAATTAAATAAAACCTGAGACAAATTACCACAAGTCCCTCATGTGCAGCATTAACCTCTGGTTGAAATCACAGCTGAGCGCTCACACCGGCGCGCTCTGATTGGTTGAACATCAGCGGCGAGAGCCCCAGCTGCTGCTGTTCAGCCACTTCTCGTTTCCACCAGGGGCCGTTGGGCCCAGATGCTGAAAAGCCCCGCTGCTTATACACAGAAGCATCAAATCTCACGGATGGTTGGAAATAAAAGAGGAAGTCAAAAGTCCAGGAATAAAAGGAAATGAACACACGTGCTGTCAGTTTATGGTGGGAGTAATGATGCACACCCTGATACAACCGCACAAGTCTACCTGTAGTACTCACTTTCCATCAGAGGGCAGCGGACCTGTAGAGGGTCCAGTCCAGCAGGTTTGAGGGGAACCTGTTTGGTAGAGCTCTTGGAACAATCGTCTATCATAGTTTTACCACTTTAAAGGTGCAATATGTAAAAATGACACCCTGTGGTCAAAACCAGGTACTGCAGTCCATTTTTCTCAAAGAATGCCTCCCTGTCGACTGTTATGAAAGTTTCAACATGACTGTTGCCAGCTACGCGTCAGTGCTGGTGGATTCTAGATGCCAAGTAAATAACAATCACAAGTTGTTTCAAAGGAGAAGATTTTGTTTCGACAAGTTTAGCATGAGTAGAGACGACTGGTTCAGCGTTATAAGAGAGGTGGAGTCTTTCTGGAGTTAAAGGTTTGGACCCGTCACAGAAAATCCATCAGAGATCTGATTTGTTTTTTATTTGTGTGTGTGTGAAAAACAGACAACCCACGGTGTTTAAAAACATAAATAAACTTTAATTACGGCAACATCATTGTGTCCAGTTTCACAGAGGGGTGGGGGTGGGGAGTGCTGATCACGACAAAAAAAAACAAAAACAAAAAAAAAACAGGTTTTTGTTTAAATGCCTTAGAAATAATAAAATAAACAGAACTACATTTTTAAATGTTGCAACATTTTCGGACCACCAGTAATCTGAACGTTTCATTTTGTTGATTTATTACCGATTAATCTTTACATCCTGGCATTTTTACAGCACCATTCCCAGGAAACGAAGTCTTGTTTCTAACGAGACCGTCTGAAGAGCGTTCAGTTGTTGGACTCCTCGCTGTTGTTAGAACCGAGCAGCTCCTGGATCCTCTGCATGTCTTTACTGGTTTCCTCTAACTGGGAGCCAACATCCAGACTGGTGATTAACTCATCGGTCATATGCAGTCGGGCCGACCTTGCAATAACACACATATTTTATTAATTCATTTTTAATTACTACCAATGTGATTTTGTTTATTTTACTTTCGAGGTGCAAACATGCTTTTATTGTGAAAAGATAATGACTGTTTTCCTGGTAGTCTTCTGAAATAAATGAACCTGGAGAAGTAAGATGTGCTTATTTCTCCCTGGGCTGAGATCCCCATGATGATGATGCCGCCCTCGTGCTTCGCTGTTCTTAGGCTTTGAGCCACACGTGGTTTTCCGTCCTCTGCTACAGAACAGTGAGGCTCTAAAGCAGGAAATGGGACATTAACAACCTCACATCTCACCATTCTTTGAGCTTGAGCTCATAAAGCTCTCTGCGTTCTCGCCTCCTCCGCTCTCTGAAGGTTTCTCCCATCAGACGCTGCAGGCCTAGGATCAGCGCTCCAGTAGGAACCCTGTCGATGAGTCAGGTTAGCTAGTTATCAACGTGAATTCTTAATCTGTTTACCTCATAAACTTCCTATACGAGAGAAAAACAAGCCTAAAACTTCCGCTCTGTAGTTGAAAGTGATGCTAACAGAAGCAAACAGTTAAAGAATCAGGGGGAACATGTTGAGGGGCAGCTGACAACTTGGCCGGCCTCTTCTCTCCAACATCCAAAAGATGGCGGCCAACTGTGGAGCCAACGTCCCCCTGGCAGCGAGCAGACAC
This sequence comes from Nothobranchius furzeri, assembly GCF_043380555.1. Classification (NCBI taxonomy): domain Eukaryota; kingdom Metazoa; phylum Chordata; class Actinopteri; order Cyprinodontiformes; family Nothobranchiidae; genus Nothobranchius; species Nothobranchius furzeri. The sequence continues at coordinate 55,546,773 of NC_091754.1, forward strand.
GGGAGCAGGATGGGGGTGGGGGGTTATGGGGTCCAGCTGGGCTACAGAGGGCTGCTGGGAGGAACGCAGCTGGCTGCCAGAGTGCTCACTGCTCCCAAGCAAAGGGCCAGATTGTTTACACACACATGGCTGGCTGTGTGTGTGTGTGTGTGTGTGTGTGTGTGTGCGTGCGTGCGTGTGTGCGTGCGTGCGTGTGTGAAAGAGCTCACAGAGGAGGACAGATGCTGTTCAGTCAGATCAGCTGAGGTGTCAGGAAGAGAATGGAACTCACCCCAGAACCGCCCCAATGACACTTCCAGCCACCAACCCTCTCAGGCCCAGGTTCAGTCTGTAGAGGCCTACAGTTACAACTACACACACACACACACACACACACACACGCACGCACGCACACACACACACGCATGCACACACACACCTCGTTAACCTGTTTCCTCGTCTAAAACCAACCAGGATAAGAAGAGGCTGCTGCGGTGCATTGTGGGTCTTGTAGTTCTGTGTGTGTAAATAAACCCAGAACCGTCAGACACAACTACTGAGCAAAGCTAGTTTAGAAGGTCTGCAGGTTTGGAATTATTTTAGACTCTCCGTGAGAAGAAGCAAGCATAAATCCACCGTGTTTATTTTCAGACTAGATCTTTAGTTTAAAGGGACTTTACGGACTTTTGAATTTTTATGCTCGTGATCGCCCCCCTCAGGCCAAAAGCGTAACGGCAGCTTCAATAGGAGGCTCGTGCACGAGGCGCGCATGCTGTACGTGCACACTCCTTAACGAAAATAACAGCTGAGACAGTCCCTTGTGTGTGTGTGTGTGTGTGTGTGTGGCCCGGAGGACAGGAGAACACGCAGCTAATTAATTAAATAATTTGGTTCTGTACCTTTCTCTTCAGCACAGCTGACAAAGGTTTATGATGGGTCAGTCCTCCTGCATGCTCAGATCATTCCCTTCCCTTGCTTAAAAAATATTTCCAAAATGAAAGTTGAACCCACATCTTTTTCATCTGTGAATTCAATGCCGTTCTGCAAGTCTCAACTAAAAATTTGGGCATCTTACTGTAAAATAATATATCACTAATGTAAAAAAGAAACTCTAAACGAACTACGTTCACATCCAGAATCAAACCCAGGCCTTCTGCACAAGAGTCAGACATCTTACAAGGTGAGCTAAAGCACCAGTGACATCATTTGTATCTGTAACATTTATATGCTTGATGACAGCTGAAACAACGTCAAACCAAAGAACGGTTTGGAGTGAAAATGGCTATTTTGTTGCTAATTTGCAGGAAATATCTAGAAGAAAGTTCTACAGAAAGTAGCTAAGGGTCCTCAGAAATGTAGCTAGCTTTGTCACTAGGCGTTAGGAACAGCGACAAAGTGGCACTGCCTCTCTCTCTGCTGCTAAAGCTACAGATAGCAAATGCTACGGGCGATGCCTGAGCGTGAACGCGCATGAAGCAGCCTGCTCGACCCGAGCATCTCTCTTTTTCTGTGATTTTACAGAAAAACAGGCAATCACAGTAAAAATGCCAGGGCTCATTCTACAGGACCAGGGCATTGCAGGAGAATGTATGAAGAAGACATTTATTATTTCTATACATGTTTTGGCTGTCAAACTTCCATAATGCCCCTTTAAATTAAATGACCACAGGTCCTGACTTGGTTCTAAACAGGTTAGACCAGTGTTTCCCAACCATGGTCCCCAGGGCCCACTGACTTGCACGTTCTCCAGGTCTTTGCTTCAGCACACCTGATTTACATCGCCTCCTCAGGAGGACATCAAGTGCTGCAGATGCCTGTTAATCACTCATTTAAATCCGGCGTGTGGCAGCAGGGAAACACCCGTGTTAGAAGTAAGAAATGAAACACGACTAAACCTTTCAAATCAATAACCACTCACCTCCAGCAGCGACATAGTTACTGAGGACGTCCTTGTCCCGGTACACAGACAGTCCTGTGCTGACGGAGCTACAGGACGACAGGACAGAGACAAACGTTAGAAGGAACTTTGGGTTTGTTTTAGGGCTGCAACGATTCGCCGACGTTGTCGCCAGATGTGTTTTGTCCGACCGAGTGAGGCATCTCACTTCATTACAATCTCTGCCGAGAGTCGCACATAAGCAGTAGCTTCTCTGCTGAGCGCCAACTAACAGAAATGGCGGCGTCCAACACCGCAGCTACGCGACCAAAACACCTAAAGTTTGGGAGCGTTCTAGCCTGGATTTGATGACTAAAAAGATGACCTGCATTATTTGCAAAGCAGTCCTCGCGTATCACGGCAGCACCTCGGTGATGCATGAACACTTACGAGGAAGCACGTCGGACATTTGAACGAAACAGCGTCTGACTCACCTCGGTAAGATTTGAACAACACGAAAGCCAATACGTTTTGTTTTGGAGGTACATTTTTTAAACGTATTTTCGCTAAAAAAAAAAAAAAGATTTAACGTATTTTCCAAACTATAAGCCGCTACTTTTCCCCATGCTTTGAACGCGGCTTATAATGAGGTGTGCGGCTTTACACCCAAATTCCACTACCTCCGCTCCGCTCCGGTCCGCCCCCGCCTTCCGCAGCCGCTCGCTTCCGAACTCAATTTTTACTGGTACCCGCTCTACAACGGCTCCGCTCCGGTGCGGAGACCTGAGGTGGGCAAACAAGCATGCGCGGGATTTTCGAGATCTTGCGATACAGTCCGAGCAATAAACGCGGAAGTTAGATCCAAACACCCGTTGTGTGGGAGAAGCATCGACATGAACTGTTTAATCTGCCCATCATTTGTGTTGAGAGATCAGCAGTGTTTGGATCAACAACGTGACTACTTTGATAGTAGAAACTGTATTTATGGCTTACTTTTGTGCATTTAAACTTCAGCCGCCATTGATAGTTGTTAAAGGTTGTTAAACCTGTGCATATGAAACAAAAAACGCCTTTTGTTTATCGATTTATTGTGAAAAACGGAAGTTGTGCTTGCTCCTTTTCCTGTTGGGCGGTTGTGATTTCTGTCCATTTACTGCGGAGGTGCTCCGGCGTCCGGCAAAAATAGGATCGATTCTATTTTTGCCGGACGCCGGAACAGAGGGCGGCGCACGGCGCCGCACTGCCGGAGCACGGCCGCAGTAGTGGAATTGCTCTGATTGACTAAAACGGGACCGATTTTGCTCCGGCGTTCGTGTCGGAGCAGAGCGGAGCGGAGGTAGTGGAATTTGGGGGTCAGAAGGATGGATGCTGGAAAGGAGGAGTGCTACGGAAAGCGCCCCGGAGGATTTTTTTCACAGTAAAACGGCGCTGCGTGTTTTCACCGCTTCACCCAGGGATGATGACAGCAACACGGAGAGCGACACTGACAGTTAAACTACGTTTTCAATTCAGTAGATATCTGCGGCTGTTAGCCTGATGCGGCTTACATTGAGGTGCGCTCTTAAGTCCGGAAATTACGGTAATGTTACGCCTGACTGTGCCTGACAAAAGTAATTTAATTTTATTTATGCATTTTTGTCTATTATGACTGGGCACTGTGCCTAATTGGTGTTAGACGACATTTTTATTTACTGTAGTATGAATTGGCCTATCAGCAGCAAAGATCAATGAAATATGCACTTTCCATTGAAGTACCCATCTTTCTTGTGTTTATTATCATTTTTCACATAATTAAAGCACTCTCGTGCTAAATTTAGGAAAAATTTAATAATTATCCAATTAGTCGACTAATCATTTCAATAGTCGGTGACTAGTCGACTATTAAAATAGTCGTTAGTTGCAGCCCTAGTTTGTTTATATTCAGATTATTTTCCAAGTACCTGAACAAAGTGACAATCAGAGAGACTCTCCAGCTCCACCTCCACCCGTACCGCAAAAACCCACGGATGGCTGCGTGGTGAGAGGAGCGCTGGCAGGGAAAAAAAACATCAAACCATCAATATGATTAAATGATTAGCTTAGTCTCTGAGACGATCCGAGCGTCCACTCACAACGGCGTCGACCCGACCCCTGTACACCTCCGCCTGGCTGACCTGGATGTACCTCTGCCTGGCGAAGCGAGCAGCTGGCAGGCCGCCGTACAGGAAGCCAGCGACGGCCCCCACAAAGCAGTTCTTCATTATGTTGGTGAGCTCCTCCGGGTACTGCATGGTCTCACTAAGGGGGCGGAGACATATGACAGCTGAAGCTACAACGGTCCATCTCAGTCCCAGCTCAGGAGACAGAACAGAGTTTAGTTTGTGGTAAATTCACTTGTTTGCCCCTGAAATCAGACCAAGATGATCCGACATGTTTAATAGCCCAGGTTTTATGCCACAGCCGACCAGAGAACCCCCCATCCCCGCTCGGCTCCACCTGAGCAGCTTAACAGGAAGAGGAGTAGCTGAACTGTGTCAACGATGGAAGCAACACTTTTGTAGTTCATGTAAGGACACTGGTGGGTCTCTTCCTGCTTTACAGTAACAGATGGTAACTGTGCTGGTAGCTCATATAAAGGCTAGCAGTTAGCTTTTCAGTAAACCAACCATCAATAGAAAGCACAAGAAGAACTTAGTTTTGTTGGCATCATGACCTATATGGCGCGGTATGGGGGCCAAAATTAAGACTACTGCCCAGCAGCAGGAGGCTATATGAATTCTGAAGCAAACTACTGATCTGATTAATGATAAGCTGGCGCCGGTAACTGAGAGGCTAGCGCTGCTTACTGAGAAATAGCACCTTTATCGGCATTACTACTAGATACGCTAGGGACTAGCAGCCCCCGGCTGGTAATTGACTGGTTCACAAATTCCCTCTGCTGTCTATTAGCATGGATAGGCTAGCGTTAGCCTAGATGGGCTAGTGTTAGCATTGGAGAGGCTAGCCATTAGCGTGCCTAGGCTGGCCACTAGCCTAATTTCCTACCCCTCAACGGACCTTTAGCATGGATAGGCTGGCGTTAGCATCGGAGAGGCTAGCCATTATCATGTCTCGGAGAGTCACTTACTCTACTAGATGAGTTTATTTTTTTACTTTTATTAAACGGATGACATACTATTAGACCTACAATCACAGTTGTTCCTTTAACAGAATGCGTTGGTATACACATTGACTTTAAGCGTATTGTAAAGCTGACAGCCTGTTAGCATTGATTGCGTTAACTCCATTCTGCTCTTAATTACAGGTTGGTGGCGTTTTCTTTTTATATAGTTTGGTTTTCTTGCACATATCAGAGAAAGAGTCAGAGCTAACTAGTTTGTACTTTTCATCTTTGGATTTTAAATCCTTTGTATTCAATTACAGGTTAATAACTATTAAAATTGTGATGTTATCTTTATTAAAACTATATAATATTTAACCCCCCCCACCCACCCACCCCCACCCCCCACCCCCCCGGAATTTATATAGCCTCCTGCTGCTGGGCAGTAGTCTTAATTTTTGGCCCCCATAACGCGCCATAGACGAAGCATGAAAAAGTAAGAGAGTGATGTGAAGCAAAGAGCTAAAGCCACAGTGAACATTGGCGCGGCCTACGTTCAATTTAGGGGCAGCAGTAGCTCAGGTGGTAGAGCGGGTTGCCTCATGATCGGAGAGTCATGGGTTCGATTCCAGCTCCCGCCAGGGGTATCCTGCTGTTGTGTCCTTGGGTAAGACACTTCACCCAACTTGCCTGTGTTAGTGGTGGTCAGAGGGGCCGACGGTGCCAAATGGCAGCCTCGCTTCTGTCAGACCTCCCCAGGGCAGCTGTAGCTACAAGTAGCTTACCATCACTAGCAGTGTGTGAATGTGAGAGTGTGAAAGCGTCTTTGGGTGTCTAGAAAAGTGCTATATAAGTTCAATGCATTATTATTATTATTTATTATTTGAGGAAGCTAAACGAGGCCATTACGTCACAGACTGATGGTGACCTGGCTTTGTTGCTGCTGGACTTGTAATAATATGGATCCAACAATATGGATGTTTTTTATCAGTTTTCTCGTGTTAGCGTTAGCTTATTGTTAGCGCTAGCTACAGAAGCTGGGGCAGGGTAGTCCTTCCTCGTCTTCACTGTGAACTTTTTACTCATTCCTCTGTGATGTGCTAGATCACAGCCACAGCTCTCTAAATGTTTCTAAATGATGCTTTTATAGTTTTCCCCATAACTGGTTTCACAAACTAACAGGAGGAACAGACACCAACTCTCTATCGAAGAGGTCCCTGATGCGCTCCCATCCCGTGTCGGGAAGTTCTGGCTTGCCGATGTTACTTGGCAGGGTGCTGGATGTGGGTCCAGGAGCGGGACTGGTGGAGGAGGAGGAGGAGGGGGGTGTTTGTGCAGCAGCCACATCAGCTGCATGGACCCTGGGGAGCAAGAAGCAGAAGAAACGTGGCATGGCGGTCTGGATGAGGCCCTGCAGCGGGACCGGTGCACACGGCGCCCCGGGGCACGAATCTGCTCGTCTGTGTGGGAGAGAGCCGGTTTGCTCCGGATGCTTCACGCTCCAGCTGCAGCGGGGAGACACAAACACACGGTTAGTGGAGACGGAGAAACTCGCACTTTTCAACTCACGCTCAGATCCTGGAGTCAACAGCCCAGAGGAGAACAACGTGATGGAGGAGCGTCAGTAAACAGGCCGAGTGAACAGCTGTTAAGACGCTGCTCGTGGGTGTGTGTGTGTGTGTGGGGTGGGGGGTGGGGGGTGGGGGGGGGGGGTGTTAGAGTAGGATGGAGAGCTCAAGTCAGACGTCTAACTCAGCTCAGAGCTCAGGTTCTGAACGGGTCTCGTTTCATGTTTCCTCGGTAACCACACCCATAAACGTCCCAACGGGAATTACAGCATTCCCACAGCGAGGAATGTCTCAGAAAACGATTAAAGGCGGTCGTTCGGGTCGGGACAGAACCAGAACCAAGTTTGTCTACCACTACATACAGATCAAACTAAATGTTTTTATTATTATTATTTATTTCATTTATTATTAAAACAGAAAAAAAACAATAATAACAAATAAAATGAGGTTTCTCAAACCAAGAAAATGAAAAGGGAACAGAAAGAAGAAAACTTATGTTATCTGCCCCGTTTTAACAAAAATGACATGTTTACACTGAAATAATAATTATAAACTAGCAATTACAGAGTAATTGCTCGCCTGGTTAGCTTACTTGAGTTCAAATTGTAAAGAAGAAAGAGAAAATTAATAGTAATAATAATTCAAAAAGCTAAAGGATTTTTGCGCATATACATATTCATACATATATACATTAAAGTGCATCGCATGCCCATATGGTCGCCCATACTTCATCTATACATATCCATATAGACATACACATACATACATACATATTTATACATACATACATCTTCTATAGCTTTTTTTAAATTATTTTTTAGATAATTGATTTGCGCGTATATGATTCCAGTATTTCATTTTTAATTAGTTTTTTTAAAGTAAATATCGTTTTCGCATCCTTGTTTACATTACCTAGCTTATTCCATATTTTAACTCCATATATAGAGACACAGCGCTCCTTTATAATTATTCTATGCTTAGGTATTGTAAATAATTCATGTCCTTTTAATTCATATTTACTCTTTTTATAAATCTTCTAAGTAAATTTTTAGGAGGGCTTTTTGTTTGCTTATACATAAATTTAGGAATATTGTAGTCCACCAGGTCACAGAATTTTAATGTTTTTTTTTTGCACCGCACTCCACGCCAGGTGTGGCAGGGGGAGGGGAGACGAAGATCTATATCATCAAAAGAAGTCCCAGGAGAGGGGAGGAGTCAAAGGCCCCACCTGACATATACAGTCATACACAAACACAGTCACACACTCCCCCCCTCATGCTCCCCATACACACCCTATTCACTCTGGTCCCGGTACTGCTGCACATGGGGTACAACCATCACCGGTTACCAGAGTTCGACCCTTTCTGCTGGGGTGCTGATGAGCAGGCACCCCCACCCAACGCTGAGCACAGCAACCCACCACCCCAGACCCCAACCAGACCTCCCTCCTAGCCTCCAGCCCCAGGAAGCCAAGCGACAACAGAGGTGTGCTAAGACCCCTAGTCTCCCTCTGCCTGCTCCAATATGGTGTTAGTGAGTGTTGATGAGGTGTATTCCATGGCTGTGGTGAGTGGGCAGTGCGGGCATCGTCTGGCCTATGCCAGCGGATGCCACCACACCACCCCACTTGCACCCACAGCCCTCAGTGTCTAAGTGCAGTTTAACATTGGAAGTGGGCACCGGCACTTGGGATGAGGCTGAGAAATCCCCCTGCCAAATGCCGTTGGATGTGCTCACTAGAGGTGGGAAAAATGATCTATTCTAAGATGCATCGCGATTCAGCCGTGCATGATTCCGCATCGATGCAGCAACGTGACATAATGAGATTTTCTCTCTATGTCTATGTCGGGGGTCGGCAACCCGCAGCTCTGGAGCCGCATGCAGCTCTTCCATCCATCTGATGCGGCTCTCTGTGCTTGTAAAATAATGACTGGATATTTAAATAAAATACTTTATAATTTACTGCATTAATTTTACATCTGTAAGCTAATTCTAAATGTAAAGACTGTCTGCGTAAACCTGAACAGTTCCAACCCGGTCTACTGTGAGACCGGGTTGACGCGTCACGCTTGTGCGTAATCATATGCGTGTTCTGAGCTGACGAGGATGTGAGATTCTGGGATTCTCCTCAGACGGCTCCTGGATGTGTCGCCACATTGGAGACAGGAACAAGCGCTATTCAGCCAAAGTTTCATAATCAGGGAACATTTTCTAAGTGACAAGTCTCGTTTCAGTCGGAGGAATCTTCCTGCATGCGCTCTGGTTCTGCAACGCGCTCCAAGCCCCTCTCCACATCTTCAGCTCGCTATGGACCTTATGTAGTACACGCTGACAGTGAGCTGCGCTGAGCAGTGTCCAGCTCAGATGTTCAGATGGGAATCTTTTCTTGAGTGATTTAGCGACATCTGCGATGTGTGTAGAATAAAATGTCAGTTCGTCTGCATGCGTCGGGGTAATTCTTTCTATTCTTTCTCCGTCAAAATAAACGGTCAAATACGGGAACTGTCCGGTCAACACAAGCCCTGCTTTAACTGTTCTGTTTTCTTGTGAAAATTGTTGCAAAGAGATAAAATTAAACTTGATTAACACCAGAGCCAGGCGCACTGCGCCGTTATCTCCGTCGCTGTAAATGAGGGAAAAACAAAATGATCGGATCCTTTTCTGACCTTCCCCACCTACAAAGTTTAATTACAACAATGAAACGTGACAGAGCCTGGATTTGTATTCTGAACAGTCTAAACATGTTTTAAAAAGAAACGTATGACAAAAGTGGCACCTGCTCAGTAAAACCACCAACAGGGTGAAAAATATCTAAATATTGTAGGCAGAGACGGGCTACAACTTCTGGATCCACTTTATATAAATCGTTTTATTGATTATCGTCTTATGTAAGAGAACTTTGACGTACACGAGCGACCGGCACCGACTGCTGTCACCTGTTGTGAGCAGCTCTCTGCTGTCTGAGGGTAGGCCCCGCCCACAACGCCGTGGCTCCCAGTGTTTTCTTTACTGTGGGAAACGGGTAATAATGGCTCTTTGATGGGAACAGGTTGCCGACCCCTGGTCTATGTCTATGCAGGACAATAAAGTTTGGAGGTTTTACAATTATTTCTGGGGGCAGAGTTGCAATGACATGCGCACTGCGTTGCTCTAGCTCCAATTTAAAACAGAAAAGGTGGACAAGGATACAGGGCCAATATTACCAGTAATCAAAGATGTACCCGTTACATTTAAATCAGATGGCTGGGCTAATTTCAGTTTTGGGATCCTGGATGTGAAAGAATCACTTAATACAGTATTTGTTTACTATTTTTAAGTTCAGTAATATTCTATCTTAAAGCTGCTCTACCGAAAACATTATTTCTTATATTATTTAAGTAATTATAGGCAGCACACTTTAAACATTATTGCTCACTATAGTGAATAGATGAATGTTATGTTTTTCAGGGATTTCGAAATCAAAAAGAAACTGAAAACTATTCTACTGCTTTTATTAAGTAAAGAAAATTTTTGCATGAAGAATCGTGATGCATTTCAGACTCAGATCAAATCTTTAGGCAGATAATCGGAATCGGATCGAATCGTGAGGCAGGTAGAGATGCACACCACTAGTGCTCACTCCCAAGGCCCTAAGTGTGTGTTTGCGTGGAACGTCGTTGGTGGAAGTGTATAAGGTGCAAATAAAATTGGGGGGCAGGTTGCCACAGGAATGCGGAAATGGGGTCCATACCCACACTCCCTGACTTGACCACCCCCCAAGGTCCTATGTGCATGTTTGTGTGATGATGTGAGGGAGCAGGAGGAGAGAAATGTGTGGGGATGGGGAGGAACGGCTGGTTGGGCTTAGCCCTCCAGGAAGCCAGCTCCCCCACTGGCCCCAATAGGCACCTCTGCTGCCAAAATGCCACCCAGGGCATGGAGACACCAGCCCATCCTGCCAGGGCCCAAAGCAGCAGCATCACAGAGCCTCACGGAGTCCGAGGGCACCAACCCAGCAGAATATCTACGCCCATCCATGCATTTGCACAACTTCCGCATTATAAATGACATAGGACATCCAGGTAAGGTTGGGTCCTCCCCCTCCTGGACCCCCCCCCCACTGATGGGGCAGCAGAGGAGCCAAGGTCTACCTGAGGCCCCTGAACCCGAGTCAGACACTGCTGCATGTTCCTGCCTTCTCCCCGGCAGCATACATGACAGGTTTATTTGAACAAAAATAAGAAAACAAGTCTTGAAACAGCCGTTATTCAAGACACATTTCTTACATTTGTATCGCCTTTAAGGGAACCCTGTTTATTCTATAATACCTAAGGCTGGACTAAGTGAATGAAAACACTGCTATTAGCAGCATTTGTGCAGATGAAATTGGAATTATACACAAAAGGTTACAAAAAAAATCAAACCAAAAGGGCTGACGCACCTTAAAGTAGACTTAATAACCTTTAAAGTTGAACACCTGCCTCTAATGTCCAGGTTTTAGCAGGTTAACAGTAAAAACTGCAGCACTAAATATGTTTAAATGAGTATCTGTGTATTTTAAAATCACAAAATAGCTCTTTATTTGAATTTTTTTTAGTAACAAGTATGTTTATAGTAAGCTGTATGTTTATAGTAAGCTAAGCTTATCAGATGTTAGCAACAATTAGCATGTTAGCTAGGCTAACAGCTACTTACCAGCAACGAGCGTTCAGTTACTCGTCAACAGTGACGTGTCGGTCTAACTGAGTAAAGCGGTTCGGTTAAATATTATTTATAAATGACAAAACTTTTATCATCATGCATGCCCTTTACATGTCCATTCTGTCCAGGACCAACAGACTGCAGCGGCTAATGACATCTGACCGCATTGCGGCTGCGCGAACATTGGAGAGCTAGCGCCCCCGGTGGTCAGGAGGATAAATGGTTCTAAATTTTCCAAGTAAAAACGTTTGCTTGGGCCTTTTGAGTCCATTTCTGCCACTGTGATAGAAAAATAAACTATTTCTTGAATTGAAACTTTGAGGTACTTATTTAGTAGTATTATCACATAAACATGAATTAGGAATTTCTTTTTCATCAGTTGTGAAAATGTGTCCATACTTTTTAAATTTACTTGTGTAAAGCAACTTAATTGCAGAAATTTGTGTAATTTTTATTTATTGTAGAGCAGACTGTGTAAACAAGCGTAATAGTTAAAAAAATAATGTTGACTGCAATTTTACAATGTTTATTCTCCAAACACCATGGAAAACTACAGTATGTACAAAAACAAGCATAGATACAAAATCTGAGTAAAGGGTAAACAGTGAAATTGTAAATCCATATTAATTATAAAAACACATTGCAGAATTCGTGTTTAATGGTTTTACTGTAATAAGAAAACTTCAGATATCAAACTAAAACTTGATCGCAGCTTTATTTGTTCAAAATCAGGAACACAGATGTGGCTAATATTTGTAAAAAACTAGTGGGAACCTCGTGGTTGACAGGATAACGTGAATACTACAACATATTCAACTTAATCCTGCTTTTACCCTCAACTCCTTTATTTAATACAGTAAACTTAAGTGACACAAGTTTCTTTGAAACTAGAGTAAAAACAAACACATAGATCTAAAATTATTGCTCGTTATTAGCACTTTGTGTCAACATTTGAACATCCTAAAGTCTTATTCTGTAACAGACTAAACATTCAGCTGCAGTTGTACAGTAGGAGGCGGTGTGTGACATCTTTATTAGATTTCTGTGGTTTAATGGTCATAAAAACTGATTTATTCACATAAGCAACCAAATATAGTAAATAAATGACAATAAAACTCAATACTGTGATGTAGGAAGTTCCCATGATGCACCCTGACAGCCTCATTGGTCTAGTTCACCTTTCTTTGAGTATGTGGTAGCTCCCCCTAATGAAGAAACAGCAGCATCTGAAGTCTTTTCTCACCTAAAACTATCTCTATCTAGGTTTTGGCATCGGTGAGGACACGGTGCCGAGTCCCTCACAGCTCGGCTCTGTTGGGTTTCTGGATGATCTGCTTGTAGCTGCTCTTCCTGCTGGGTTTGTAGGCGAGAAGCCGGCTGAACTCTGTGAGGAGTCTCTCCCAGTAGCAGGAGACGTCCTCCATCCGCAGGTGACGAAGGATGAAGTCCTTACCTCTGTGGGGAGGAACAGACACAGAACTCGGTTTTGACGTGTCTAGAAAACGTGTTTCTCTCACAGTTCACTCGTCCGTTACCTTTCGGCGATCTCCTGAGCGACGGCGTCGTTCTCTTTGACGAACTGCAGGAGCTCTCTGGGGACAGGAGGACACGAAGACTCTCAATCACGTCCCTACAAAGAGACACGTTAGAAGAAGGTGGCTGACGTACCTGACATTGGACAGGTCCTGTTGGACGGGGACGTAGTGCACCCAGGGCTTCAGCTGAGGGTAGAAGAACTCCTGCCACGTGTCTCCCACGTGGAAAACCAGCGAGCCACAGAGGAAGAGATGCTTGAGGCGGAAACTCGCCGCCACGCCGCGGAAGTTAAACAAATACCTGCAGGAGACAAAAACGGTCACACGGAGTTTAAGCTCCTCCCTTTAGGCTCAACCAAAGGGTCTTACTTGTATTTGCAGTGATCCACCAGGGGGACCTCTTTAGCTGGAGGCTTCCCGAGGGTGTCCTGATGTGGGAAAAAAACAAATATTCACATCGCGGCTTTTTTCTTTTTGTCGTTAACTCCTTGTGACCGACCTTCTCCGACTTCCACGCCTGGTTCTTGGTGTACTCAGCGTTCACCAGCTCAGGAGCCTCTCTGGACAGGAGGATGAGCGGGTCGCGTTCCGAGCTGGTTCTGCAGCGGGAAAGCAGACGGGGGAAAACTTTCATCCTAACCACGATTATTAAGTGATGTAAGAGACTAATGCATTTAAACAAAAGCTGTAAATAAGACCTGGAGCCTCTAAAGAATCCTTTGGATTCTTTCTTCTTCCAGGGCCACTGTGCTGAAGACCTGACAAGGTAAATAAAACAACATGATGACAGACTTTAAAGGGGCATTATGGAAGTTTGACAGCCAAAACATGTGTAGAAATAATAAATATCTTCTTCATACATTCTCCTGCAATGCCCTGGTCCTGTAGAATGAGCCCTGGCATTTTTACTGTGATTGCCTGTTTTTCTGTGAAATCACAGAAAAAGAGAGATGCTCGGGTCGAGCAGGCTGCTTCATGCGCGTCCACGCTCAGGCATCGCCCGTAGCATTTGCTATCTGTAGCTTTAGCAGCAGAGAGAGAGGCAGTGCCACTTTGTCGCTGTTCCTAACGCCTAGTGACAAAGCTAGCTACATTTCTGAGGACCCTTAGCTACTTTCTGTAGAACTTTCTTCTAGATATTTTCTGCAAATTAGCAACAAAATAGCCATTTTCGCTCGGAACCGTTCTTTGGTTTGACGTTGTTTCAGCTGTCATCAAGGATATAAATGTTACAGATACACATGATGTCACTGGCGCTTTAGCTCACCTAGTAAAGCGTCGGACTCTCATGCAGAAGACCTGGGTTTGATTCTGGGTGTGAACATAGTTCATTTAGAGTTTCTTTTTTACATTAATAGTATATTTTTTACAGTAAGATGCCCAAATTTTTATTTGAGACTCACCGAACGGCATTGAATTCACAGATAAAAAAGATGTGGGTTCAACTTTCATTTTGGAACAATTTTTCAAGCAAGGGAAGGGAATGATCTGAGCATGCAGGAGGACTGACCCATCATGAACCTTTGTCGGCTGTGCTGAAGAGAAAGGTACAGAACCAAATTATTTAATTAATTAGCTGCACGTTCTCCTGTCCTCTGTCCTACGGGCCGCACACACACACACACACACACACACACACACACACACACACACACACACACACACACACACACACACACACACACACACACACACACACACACACACACACACACACACACACACACACACACACACACACACACACACACGGGACTGTCTCAGCTGTTACTTTCGTTAAGGAGTGTGCACGTACAGCATGCGCGCCTTGTGCACGAGCCTACTATTGAAGCCGCCGTTACGCTTTTGGCCTGAGGGGGTAATTGCGAGCATAAAAATTCAAAACTCCGTAAAGTCCCTTTAATCATAACAAAATCTGTATTCAGATAGATTTTTAAAGAATTTTTAGGATAATTAACTGAATTTAGTAGATAATTTTCTGCATATTCTGAGCTAATGCTAACAAGTATTAGCTTTTTAGCTATGACGTGTTCACAGGCTCGGAAAAAAACACATTTATGCCGCGCTATTGCTAGCATGAATCAGCCCTTTAGCTAGGAGTCATTACAGACCAGGATAAATGTCAGCCTTTCTACTGACGCTGAGTGATGATGTACACAATGGATTTAAAAACACTGCATGTTACTTTTAGAGCCAATGTATGAAAGTCTATTTCTGCCACTCTGATGTAACGTCCAGCAATGATCAGTTCAGGTACTGTCTGACCTTTCCCCATCTATTCAACATCTGGTCAGAAAGGAGACACAACATTGCATGTGTTCCCTTAAAACGAGTCTGCCTTCACACCAGCTGGGATTCACAAGTCTGAAAGATATCACTTTCTCATCTGTCTGCCTCCAGAAGGAACAACTCCAGCTCAAATCAGTTGCTAAAATCAAGAATGATTTACTAAATCAATATGAACTTCTTCCATGACTTATATAATCATTAAATAAACATTTGTTTATTGCTACTTACAATCATTATATTGTAGTGAACTGCTTCATTAATCTGTGCTCAATAACTGAAGGGAAATGAGTGTAATGTTATGTCTACTGAGACTGTCATGTGTTCACCATGTTTAGACGACAGGTCCTCACACCTGCACTCACACATAACAAGTACGGCTACGTTAACCCTGACACACACAGTGTTAACCCAGCCAGAACATCCTGTATCAAGAAGGCGTGTTTCTGAGTTGCCTTGGTAACATCTCCCAAGCTGTCAGCCTCTGATTGGCTGTGCAAATCATAACAGCTAAACTTTAAAACTAGAGCATTCTGAGGGATTCGACAGTTCTAGAGCATCTCTCAGACCGGCCATCTGTAGCCAAACCTCTTTAGCCATCAAGGATTTTGACACGTCGTCAAAACCTTTTTGCACCTGCAAAGCTGATGAGCAAACAGCTCCTGCAGAAACAAAGATGAAGAAGAAGAAGAAGAAGAAAGTATCATTTCTATGGCGCCTCTCAAGATAAAAATCACGAGGCGCTTCACAAAGACAAAAAAATGTAAAAATATAAAAAAGAATTTAGTAAATGTTTAAAATTATATTTAAAATGAGCAAAAATAGACAATTGTGATTAAAAAATGTAAAGAGAGAGAGAGAGTGAACAGGAAAGAGGGAAATCAGTGGATCCTGAGGAAGGTGGAATAGGTGGGGAGAGCAGAATAAAGAGAGAGAGGTGAAGAAGGTCATACAAAAGCCAGCTTGAACAAGTGAGTCTTCAGCTGCTTTTTAAAGGAGACCACTGAGTCCACTGATCTCAGGCTCAGGGGGAGAGAGTTCCAGAGTCTGGGGGTCACAGCAGCAAATGATCTGTCACCTTTGACCTTTAGCCTGGTGCTGCACAACCAGTAGGCTTTGATCACTGGACCTCAGGGACCTGCTGGGGGTGTAGGGACTAAGAAGATCACCAATGTAAGATGGTGCTTGTCCATGTAAGGCCCTGTAGACCAGAACCAGGATCTTGAAATGAACCCTGAAGTTGACTGGCAGCCAGTGAAGCTGGAGGAGAAGCGGGGTGATGTGGGTGTGTTTGGAGGACTTGGTCAGAAGCCGAGCACAGGCGTTCTGAACCACCTGTAGACGGTTCAGGGAGGTTCTGCTCAGACACGTGAAAATATATATTGTTAGACTCCTTAAAGAGCAAGTCACCCCTTACAAGAAGCGTACTCCACTCCCACTTCATGTTTGAAAAATGCAACAAATGCTGTTGCCTAGCAGACCGAGAGGGTGGAGCCACTAACAAATACACACACTCACGACATTGTGACATCATAATGTACCAGTTTACATCATAGCATACCTCTTAGCCAATAGCGGTGGCAGATTTAAATTCAAATGCAGTGAAGAGTTTTTACCTGACAACGGCACAACACTGACAGTTTCAGGCAGAAAATTTAAATTATAACTAAAATGCACTAAAGTGAAAAACTATTGACAACACGTGTCTGCAGCACGATTAGACACACATTTATACAGTTTATCAGAAGAAAATTGTTGATTTGGGGGTGACTTGCTCTTTAAGAGTCCGGTTCCATCCTGACTGTTGTGACCCGAGACATCTCTGGACTGAGGAGTCGGTACCACGGTATTCTACAGCCCTCCGGTGCCAGCGGTCAGTCGACCCCTGTGACTTTCGGATCCACCAAGAGGGTCTCTCCGAAACGGGTGAAGCAGACATGACAGATTGCGTCTCATGTTCTTCTGATGATAACTTTAGAGCTTAGAGCAAACCAAATTCTTTTCACCAGAACTCAGCTTACTTTGATAAGGAAGCTCTGACTGACATCACGTTTAGCTACATCCGCTCACAGTAAATGCTTAGTTAATTAGTCGTGTTTTAAATTGTTTGCAGAATAAATTCTTACTTTTATAAAACCGACTCTTTCTTGAAGTAACACGAAGTGTGGTTGATCACTGAAAAAGCAAAGAACCTAGAATCTTCTGATTAATTACAATAAAGCACCTAGCAGGTTAATATTTTATATTCATATAGAATATTACATCTTCCTGGTCATAACAAATAAAATCATTAAATTTGCCTCCGCTACACTGATAAAAACATTGCTATCAAATAATTATGAGATAATATCTCAGTAGTATGACTTACTGGGAGTCATAATAATGGCATAAAAAATGTATGTATTTTTTTTACCAGAGTGGCAGAAATGAGCTTCCATACTTTTAGCCACGTAGCTAAGAGATATTTTGTGTTCAAAGACGAAGGAAAATGGTGGAATTATGACTGAGAAAGAGCTACGGTAACACGTGGACCAGTAAAAAATGCCAGCTAGTGCAAATTAGCCACTTAGCTATGAGTTGAGGTGCGTTAACAAACACAGAAAAGTGTAGAAAGTCTGACTGATGGTATGCAGCGGTGCCTTCACGGACAAGTTACAAGTCATCATCAGCTGCAGAGCTGTGGTGCATTCAGAAACTGATAAAAAAGTGGGGATTTTAACTGACGCCTACAGCTGTAGTGACCATATCGGCGCTTTGACCTAAAACGGAAAAATAAAATCAGATATTTAAGATTCATGAGAAGCACTGCTCCTCATTTCCTCCTCTCCGAACCTTTTCAGCTCATCCCTCATCAGATCCCATCTTCCCAGTCCGGTGGGGTAAATGGGCCACACGGCGGGCCCGCCCTCCCAGAATGTCCATGCTGGGTACATGATGTCCCGGTATTCCGACGTCTACACAGATAAACAAAGAGGGAGTCAACAACCACTGTTATCCATCTTTCTGTGAGCGATTGAGGATCCTGACCTTACTAAAGGAGAAGACTGGGAGACTCGGCTGCACCCACTGGGGGACCTGAGGATAATCTCTCACATTTACCACCATCTCCACATCTGGCAGCCTGTCAATCATCTCCAGGAGGAAATGTTCCACTCCGCTGCACCTGAGAACAGGATCCAGGACAAACCGTTTACAGCTTCTGATGTGAACAAACAAACACATGGATGATTGTTAACCGTACCGAGCAGGAAACATGCAGTTACTGTCTCTGAACAGCTTGTGTCCGATGATCTGGTAGTGGGTCCCCACCCCCCTCTGAATCGTAGCTGCCATCAGATCTTCAGAGACTCCTCCTTTAAAAGGCTCCAGGTCACGTTCTAAGACACTGAGGTGGAAAATTCAAACAAAACATAAGTAAAAAGCATAAATGTGAATTTTCTGACGGTAAAATGACGAGGAAGACTGATCACTCACCTACTATGACAGCTACAGTTGACGGGACTACATGGAGTGAACTCTTTCACAGCTTCTGAAATTGTTCGTCTAATTTTCTTCCACTGATTTTCTGCAAAAACACAAGATAATGAACCCTAAAGAGCATGCAGCACAACTCTGTAGTCGTCTCTAAAACAAACACATGAAATAAAACGTGGGAGAAATCGCGATGAAAAACGTATGCTTGGTTTTAACGGCAGATGGTCTTTTAGCCTTTAGCTAACTAGAGATGGTCTTTTAGCCTTTAGCTAACTGGAGATGGTCTTTTAGCCTTTAGCTAACTGAAGATGGTCTTTTAGCCTTTAGCTAACTAGAGATGGTCTTCTAGCCTTTAGCTAACTAGAGATGGTCTTCTAGCCTTTAGCTAACTGGAGATGGTCTTCTAGCCTTTAGCTAACTGGAGATGGTCTTCTAGCTTTTAGCTAACTGGAGATGATCTTCTAGCCTTTAGCTAACTGGAGATGGTCTTCTAGCCTTTAGCAAACTGGAGATGGTCTTCTAGCCTTTAGCTAACTGGAGATGGTCTTCTAGCCTTTAGCTAACTAGAGATGGTCTTTTAGCCTTTAGCTAACTGGAGATGGTCTTCTAGCCTTTAGCTAACTGAAGATGGTCTTTTAGCCTTTAGCTAACTGAAGATGGTCTTTTAGCCTATAGCTAACTGAAGATGGTCTTTTAGCCTATAGCTAACTGAAGATGGTCTTTTAGCATTTAGCTAACTGGAGATGGTCTTTTAGCCTTTAGCTAACTGAAGATGGTCTTTTAGCCTTTAGCTAACTAGAGATGGTCTTCTAGCCTTTAGCTAACTGGAGATGGTCTTCTAGCCTTTAGCTAACTGAAGATGGTCTTCTAGCCTTTAGCTAACTGGAGATGGTCTTCTAGTCTTTAGCTAACTGGAGATGGTCTTCAAGCCTTTAGCTAACTAGAGATGGTCTTTTAGCGTTTAGCTAACTGGAGATGGCCTTTTAGCCTTTAGCTAACTGGAGATGGTCTTTTAGCCTTTAGCTAACTGGAGATGGTCTTCTAGCCTTTAGCTAACTGGAGATGGTCTTCTAGCCTTTAGCTAACTGGAGATGGTCTTCAAGCCTTTAGCTAACTAGAGATGGTCTTCTAGCCTTTAGCTAACTGGAGATGGTCTTCTAGCCTTTAGCTAACTGGAGATGGTCTTCTAGCCTTTAGCTAACTGGAGATGATCTTCTAGCCTTTAGCTAACTGGAGATGGTCTTCTAGCCTTTAGCTAACTGGAGATGGTCTTTTAGCCTTTAGCTAACTGGAGATGGTCTTCTAGCCTTTAGCTAACTGGAGATGGTCTTCTAGCCTTTAGCTAACTGGAGATGGTCTTAGCTAACTGGAGATGGTCTGGTTGCCTTTAGCTAACTGAAGATGGTCTTCTGGCCTTTAGCTAACTGGAGATGGTCTTTTAGCCTTTAGCTAACTGGAGATGGTCTTCTAGCCTTTAGCTAACTGGAGATGGTCTTTTAGCCTTTAGCTAACTGGAGATGGTCTTTTAGCCTTTAGCTAATTGGAGATGGTCTTCTAGCCTTTAGCTAACTGGAGATGGTCTTCTAGCCTTTAGCTAACTGGAGATGGTCTTCTAGCCTTTAGCTAACTAGAGATGGTCTTTTAGCCTTTAGCTAACTGGAGATGGTCTTCTAGCCTTTAGCTAACTGGAGATGGTCTTAGCTAACTGGAGATGGTCTGGTGGCCTTTAGCTAACTGAAGATGGTCTCACACATTTTGTTGCAACACCTAAAAACATCCAAAGAGTTTAGCTTGACGATAACCACTTTGATCAAAAATCTTTATCCCTGCCAGCATTTGGTTTTTCATAGATTTAATTGTAAAAATAAGTAAAATAAGTAAAGTTCCCAAAATTAAGTTTTATGCCCAAATATAAAATAAAAACATGAGTATCTCAATTTATAATGGGTGACAAAATCTGAAACTAGTACAATCTATATTTCAGCTTCCTCAAACTATCTGTATAAACTAGATTTATCTCAGCAGATGTCTAGTTGTTCGTTTTATGAGTTGTGGAAAACAAATGAATCAAACTGAGTAAACTTTAGCCCACAAATGCTCGTTTCAATACAGTAAGTACATATCTGAAGCGGTCAGACACTGGCACGGCATTGGTTTTTATTAGTTATCAGACGCATTTGTAATTCTCTCTCAGTCTTTAGGGGAAAACACCACATTAATGTAATTTAGCCGCTAACTTTACCAAACGTGGTCACTTTAAAGGGGTTAGCTTACAGCAGCTAGCTGCTAACTGATTCATTTCTATCGAGTTACCTCGAAGAGTCCAAACAAAATGTAATGCTTGCATTTAAGGTATTTTAAAACCAAGATCTTTAAAGCTAAATTAGTACCTGATACACCGACCGAAGTGAAACAACAAACTTGCAGAAATAATAAAGAACTCCACAAACAGCTACGCTCCATGTTTGCCTTTATCCTTTAACTTTGTCTGAGAACAAAGCAGCGATCGGTTATCTGTTAATTCTGTCTGAATTTGGTTATTACGGTAATGCGCACCAAAAGGACCATTTTATCACGGGGCGCTTACAAGAGGGCAAGTTTTATTCTCTGTTTTTGGCTTAAAAAAGAAAACGTGTACTAAAATATCAATTTATTCTTGAGTCACTAAGCATTACTTCAGTCATTTTATCTTACTGAAGCAAGAAAATTTGAACAGAAAATTTATGTAATGTCCTTCAGTGCAACAACGTAGGTGTAACAGCAGCGGTATATAAAAAGAAAACGAATGCAAACTGTATAAAGTACAATGTATATGTGAAAAATATTTACAAATAGACAAATTTACCTTATTTGACAATAATGTGTGATAAACTAAAGCTACATCAGAATAGCTAAATTATAAAAGAAAGAAAAGTATGTGGACGTTGGAAGAAAATGTTAATCACTATCACCACCATTAATAACATCACTATTATGTGTGTGTGTGGGGGGGGGGGGGGGGGGGACTGATGGGCAATCAGGCGGGGTACACCCTGGACAGAGAGCCAGTCCATCGCAGGGCAGCACAGAGACACTCAGGATAAACAATCACGCACACACACACTCACACCTAAAGACAATTTAGACAGACCAATCAACCTAACAGTCATGTTTTTGGACTGTGGGAGGAAGCCGGAGGACCCGGAGAGAACCCACGTATGCACAGGGAGACCATGCAAAAGCAAACCCAGGACCTATTTGCTGCAAGGCAACAGCTCTAACCACTGCACAGCCATATATATATATATATATATATATATGCCTGTGATTTCCATGCATTTGCCTGTGATTTCCATGCATTTCCTATATATATATATATATATATATATATATATATATATATATATATATAGGAAATGCATGGAAATCACAGGCATGCATTTTTTTCAAAAGGTAATATTTGTAACTACATCTCCCCATAGCAACATCATCTTTATAAACAGTGACATTTTTTAATTTCTCGATTTGGAACGTCTGCTGAATGAATATTCTTCTAAATGTCCTCCTTTGAGTTTGAGGGAGGAGGAGTAAAACCCTCCTGATATTTGGATGATGCAAGAGGAGGAGATAAAGGACGAGAGGAGAGGGAGAGATGTGAAGAAGCAGAAAAAGTTGTGGAACTTGAGAACAGAGATCACGTCTGTGGAAGTCTTTCATCACTGTCTGTGTTAAAAGTTTGGACTTGCACAATTTTATTTTTAATTGTGCACAAACTCCTCCACAGCGGAGCAACGATGCAGCACACCTGGCTCTACCTTCTGTCTGGCCTCAGCCTCAGTTTGGTGCTCCTCAGCAGAGCAGAGGAAGGTCTGGAGTTCCCTAACTTTGACGGGAAGGACAGGGTCCTGGACATCAACGAGCGCAACTACAAGAAGGCCCTGAGGAGGTACGACCTGCTGTGCCTATTCTACCACGAACCCGTGCCAGCCAGTAAGGGTCTGCAGAAGCGCTTCCAGATGACTGAGCTGGTGCTGGAGGTGAGAACTCAGAGAAGTCAGGTTAGAGCAAACATCTAGACCATGGCTGGTGTTCTTTACGGGAAAACCGGCCAAATGCACAGGGTGCTCCATGATTCGTACCCTTAACTCTCCTGCTACATTTCCACTTAAACCTGCCGGCAACATGCCATCACTCATCTCAGATCAGAGATGTAGAGACAGAATGAGCTGGAACAGATTCAATTCTGTCAGATGCAGAAACCATACTCATCCTCTAAGTGTTTAAGATGAAGACTCTCACTGACTGATCTACCTGCACACACTGGTTTTGATCCCATGATGTCCTCTATCCAGGGACTGTTTCTGGGTCATTCTGGTAATTATAGCGTGTTCTCAAAACTGTTCAAAATTACTTTCACTTCATGGCCCTGCATCTTAGCATTTTTATCCACTCTTGGCAACATTCTGAGTTCTCTTGAGATTTTTAAATAGTATAAGTGAGGTACATAAAGTAAGCTTCCCCCTTCTGGTAAAACTCGTAATCTGACCCACAGCTTTTACAGATTTTTGTTTTAAACTGCAGAAAAACCCATTTCTGACATGTAAAATTGTTAGTATGTTGATTTATTTGTTGTGAACCCCCCAGCTCACAGCTCAAGTCCTGGAGAACAAAGACATTGGTTTTGGGATGGTGGACGCCCAGAGGGACGCCAAAGTAGCACAGAAACTTGGTTTGTTCTTTCATGAGACAAATGTTGCTGTTTTTTGACCATTTAAAATGTTTCCAGTCGATCAGTGAGGTCTAACAGGGAGCGTTGCTGTTGTCTGGCCAGGTTTGGAAGAGGTGGGCAGCTTGTACGTGTTTAAGGACGACCGGATCATCGAGTTTGACGGGGAGCTCTCATCAGACACGCTGGTGGAATTTCTTTTGGATGTAAGGAACAAAATTTCCACTTTTTGTTCACCAAAAACATCTTTAAAGTAGGGCTGCACAATATATCGCAAATATATCGTTATCGCGATATCAGCATGCACAATATGCATATCGCAAACAACAGATAAATATCGGAATGAATGGTCGGCTCAAATGTTTGCTACACATAATGCATTCTGTCAATCAAACGGAAGCACGATGCTTATTTTAAACAAATCAAACAGAGCTCTTCACCCATTTGGCCAACTGGGTGGGTTCTCATAGGTTAGATGCTCGCCCCCGAGGCGGTCGGCCCTTAATTTAATGGTTAGCAAACACCTGAGTTAGCTTTGTTCTGCTCTTTCTGCTGATTCAGCTTTTCCCGGGATCCACTGATTGCCTTTTCTTGTTCATTTTCTTTTTCCCTTTCCTCACATCTTTTGCTTTTCTCTTTTTTATGATATTTTCATTTTTTTAAATTTCTTTGTTTTTGATTATTTTTGTTCCTGAGTAAAATCGTCATCGCAATATTAGACACAGTTATCGCATATAGTTTTCCTAATATTGTGCCGCCCTACTTTAAAGTATATTCCACCCCAAAGTGATGCTATTTCCCCTAGAGTTAGAAAAGTGGGGAAAATCATTTTGCTACCAGCCCATTCATTTTCCTGGTCTGGGATTATTCTGTTTGCTTTAGCTTAGCATTAACAATGTAAGTGAATGGTAACAGCTAGCATTTCAATTACATATGTTTATTGTTTTTTTTTTTTGGCAGATGCTTTTATGCAAAGCGACGTACAATTGTACTTAAAATCAGATACCTACTTCTGTAAATACATATGCATGGCTACTAGGCCTATACCAGGAACAGTTTTAGCATGACAATTTGCACTAAATATGCCAGAGTACATGGCAGATGATGTATCTTTTGGGGCTGCGGTGTCAAGTCCTTGTGCCTTAAGCCGGGCGTACACTGTGCGACTTTTTCACTCGTAGCACTCAGCTTCAGCTCAAACTGTACGACTTCATCGCAGGGCAGATCTCACGAGTCATGTGCTCACACTGTACGACCCAGTTCTTGGATGCGACCCGACTGCTCACACTGTACGTCTGGTAGCAACATGCCGGACATAAAAATATGCTAAAAATAGCAGTTTTTACACAACACGTCAGACTTTTTTGTTTTGCCTGTTGTCCTTCGGGAGTGCTGCAGGAGGACACACAGGGATTTATGGGGTTGGATGAGGAAAACGAAATAAAGAAAGTAAATCTGTGTTTTGTGATCAGTTTAGTTTGACATGAACACGACAAACACGCTTTGTTGACAATCCTTGTGAGTAAAAAAATGTGTAGAAATAAAACCAACGACGTGTGTTATTAGGGAAATAGCAGGTGAGCGGCGTTGATGCAGGATTGCGCATGTGCCGTGAGTGGTTCTGATACTTTTTGGGTCGCAGCTGCTCGCAGCACCACTTCAACAGTGCGATACCCTCACGAGGGACGAGCAAAATATTAAACACGCCAGAAGTCCGTGCGAGCTCACGACTGCTGATCGGTAGCTGGTCGCGTGGTGTTAATCGCCTCTCGTAACCCCCCGTACACTACACGACGCTCAGCGCAAAACTCGCCCCGATCTTGTGGATTCTCGCATGAGTAGAAAATCGGCTCAAAAAAGTGAAAAAGTCGCAGTGTACGCCCGGCTTTACACAGAGGCTTTTGGCGGTGCAATGTCTTCATGTAGTTCTAATTCTAAATGGACTCCTGCAATATCTTCGTGTTACTTATTATTTTGATTTTCTTTCGATACCGATGTCACCAAGAAAAATTTGGATAGATATTGAGAAATTTTATGACTTTTTTTTTTACACTAAATGCTAGCTGTTACCATTCATTTGTTTATGCTAAGCTAATGCATACAGAATTAGGGGAATGATGACTACGCTGGTTACAAATGCCTTTTTGCACTTTTCTAACTCTGGGGAATAGGACAACAGACTCATTTCCCCTTAGGGGTGGAATATCTGTTAAGTAAAAATGTTTGCATCTTTAATTAAGTTAAAAATCTCCTTAAAACTCCTGGATTATTTTTGAGTAAAGTAAGATAAGTACGACATGCTAGCTTGTCAAAATAGGTTCTACTTTATGTCCATCTTAAAGTACAATCTCCACTCTTTTTTAGTTTTTAAACACATAAAACAGTCCTAACATTTA
Source organism: Nothobranchius furzeri (assembly GCF_043380555.1). Lineage (NCBI taxonomy): Eukaryota > Metazoa > Chordata > Actinopteri > Cyprinodontiformes > Nothobranchiidae > Nothobranchius > Nothobranchius furzeri. Next base: position 55,572,351 of record NC_091754.1, read on the forward strand.
TGTCACAAAAACAATCTATGAACAGCTGAAGAGACTATGTAGAACAGCTACTAGCTGTTAGCAAGCTAGCAAACAGCTACTAGCTGTTAGCAAGCTAGCAAACAGCTAATTAAAAAGTAAAGAGGTAGCTGTAAGAAAAAATAAGTTATTAATAAGATGTGCTGTTTTTGCTTTTGCAGCATTGTGAAACTATAAGAGCTTCCGTTGATCCTTCAGAATAAGAGTCTTTCACATAAAAAATAAAACCTAAAACATTACCATAGTTAATTTAACGCAAGACATTGTGGGTATTTTTAGTTTATTTTTTATTTTAGAGCAAAAATCCTAAACATTTTGCACTTTTTGCCTTTAAAAGTTTACTTTAATCTCAACACTTCCTCTTTACTTTTGCCTCCAAGCAGCTCTAATGTGCAAAGAGACAACTTTAGTTCACTGAAAATGAAACATGCAAATTCACTTTTAGGTGCTGGAGGACCCGGTGGAAATAATCAACAACGCCATGGAGCTGAGAGCCTTTGAGAGGATGGAGGAAGACATCCGCCTCATCGGCTACTTCAAAGGGGAAGACTCATGTTGGTGTTTCCAACTCCTTCTCTCACACACACAAATGAATGTTGGGTTAAAACCCCACTCCTAAATCTTCCTCCTGAGATGATGTTACATCACCACCAATGTCTGGTGAACAGAAACCTCATTCCACTTTCACTCCGTCTCACGAGACACTTTAAATAGCCTCCGGCGCTCCATGTAATGGGTCAAACTGCAATTATAGTTATTCTTAGTGAACTATAAAAAGCTAAAGAAAAGAGGATAAAGTACAGCACGGAAGAAGCTATCTGATTTGGTATGACGGCGGCACAAAATTTCATTATGACATCATCTGAGTCCAGTAGGCTGGTCCTTGGTGGTAACCTTGTTGGGAGCAGAGCCAGGAGCTCTTTACAAACGTATAAAAGTGTATTAAGGGAGTCTTGGTCACCAGAGGTGGAAAGTAACAAATTACATTTACTCACGTTACTGTAACTGAGTAGCTTTTATGTGTATTTATACTTTTTAAGTCATTTTTAAAATCTGTACTTTTACTTTTACTTGAGAACGTTTTAAAAAAAAGAATTGTAATTCGCTACATTTTAAATAATTTCCGTTTCTGAGTAAAAGTACATTTTAGGCTTAATAAATTAAAAATACTGCGTGTAGCAGTGTTGGAACAGAAAGAGACACCTGCATGAGCGCCGCGTCTAAACCGTTGGGTGGGTGGGGGTGGGGTGGGAGTGGGGGGGGGTACACTTTGGATAATGAGGACAAACAGCCATTTTTACCGCAGCTTTGCTCAAAAACATCAGTTCAGTCCCTGTGATCCACTCGCTGTTTACCTCCTCTCTCCCTCCTCTCCTGTGGGTTGGAACCCGTACCTTCACGCACCGGTGTGACATCATCAGAATTCTTGACATGTGTTTCTCTACCGCTCTGCACGGCAGCAGCAAAATAACGTTTAGCGCCCATAACAAGCGGATTCTCAGCGCTTTGCTCATAAAACAGAAGACCTGCAGGCCTCTGAGAGTTAAAACATCCTGATGCTGTTCAGGTGTAAACATTGTGCTCCATCCCTGTTTGAACTCAGAAGATGCTCCTTGATGCCACAGATATGCAATGATTTAGCTTGTTTCCTAATTTGACTCCAGAATAAGAGATTAAAGTATTACAAAAGCAGTTCAATGTAGTTACATTAGTCATGACGTGTGTGTGTGTGTGTGTGTGTGTGTGTGTGTGTGTGTGTGTGTGTGTGTGTGCGCGCACACACGAGTGAATTGTGAACTGGCGTTGTGATTTTGCACTACTTAGATGTAGTCATCCTTATGCTGACAAAAATGTAACCAAGTAACTTTTACTTTGAGTACATTTTATTTACGATACTTTTTACTTTTACGTGAGTAAAAATTTAGGCAAGTACTTTTACTTGTACTTGAGTAAAAAATGATCAAAATATTGGTACTCGTACTTAGGTAAGAAATTTTAGTACTCTTTCCACATCTGTTGGTCACTCGTGGATCCGTGATCCTGGGAAATTGAATGAAGATAATGAATTTTACAGCCAGCTTTTCTCATCATACACCATAAACCAGAATGTGACCAGAATATTGAACTTTCGCTTTACTGTGTGTTTAGTTTCTATCGTTTCCTCTTCAGATTGCCATCCTTCTCTCTGTCGCTTGCATTCTCAGACTTCCAAGCTTTTCAGGAGGCCTCGGAGAGATTTCAACCCTACATCAAGTTTTTTGCTACATTTGATAAGTCAGTAAGTATAAACATGCGTAAGACTCTTCAGATTCGATTTTAGTTTTTATTTTGTGACTTGACATCTTTCACCAACCGGTTCATACCAAAAGAGTTGTTACTTTTCACTCATTTGGATCATTTTTTATATTTTTTTTATAAATCTGAATTTTGCCTAAAATCATTTAAAAGTGAGATTAGGAAACACAAACATGAATGAATCCTGCAAAAAGGACAAGTTCCTTCCAAGGGTTTTTACGACGTTTTTTTAAAATGAACCTTTTTAACATTGTGTCACAGGCAGAAATGGGTGTTGAATACAATTTAGAATGAGAAACAGAGCTTTTTTTTGCTAATTTATCAGGACTTGTCCGAACCTTTAAAATTATACGGAAAGCAATAGAAAACAAGGGATTTTTGAGATGCTGGAAAAATAAATTCTAGGATCTCGGAAAATAACTAGTCATGCTAAAGTAACTAACAAATGTAGGCTATGTGCAATAGCATCATTTCAAATGTACATTTTCAAACAAACGGAGTTCATGACAAATGTTTGCCAATTTTCCTCAATGTTAGGCCAAAGATAGGCCTAGTTTTATTGCAGGCTACTAGCCAAATATTAGCTAACATTTGCGTAAAAGGTTAGCTTAGCCTTGTTTTAAGACAGTAGCAACATAACATCGCTCTACGTTAAGCTAATAAATGCTGCTAAGAGCTACACATGTAAAAGTCACAGCAAAAATCCTCATAAAGGATTTATTAAGTGTAAGGATTGACGCTAGGACCCAGAAACGCAGGAGTGAACTGCAAACGGGAAGCTATTTTATTTTAACTATTTAGACTTCTCCGTCAGCTGGAATGCGAAGTCGAATGCACACAATGATGAAGACCTTTCCTTTGGGACTTGTCTGATGACTGGGGAGTGTTCCCCACCTGGACAATAGAGGGTGTAGTGCTTTTCTTGGGGGGGAGGGCTGCTGCCACCACTGCAGTCACATCTCTAGTCCACGATAGTGTGTTCTCTATCGTTTATTTGTGTTTATGTTGTGTTTATGTATGTCAGTCTTTTTAACACAGACACATTTGTCCCTCATTTTCCTCCACCTCTTCAAGCAGTCGTCACTTCCAAACCCACGTTTCCTGTCAAGACTATCACAAATTGAAAGTTTGCTGCATATCTTTGGGTGTATAAACGTTCATATCTTCAGACTTTTTTCTGCCAGACGCTCTCCGTTAAGCTCTGCTGCTAGATATCTTCAGCACTTATCTTTTTGATGGGGAAATGGCAGTGCTGTTAGCGATTTTAAAGGAATCAGTGTCCTGACTGATCACAGACTTGTGGTTTTTGTCACTTTCTACTGTCTCCATCACCCTCTGTGGGCCTGCCATAGAGCCCTTGCCTCAATGCATGGCTTGTCGTGTCTCCGTCACAACACAGTATAAATCAGGCTTACTTGCTCTTATGAAATGTGAATAGTTATCCTGAAGCCTTTTTCAAAAATCAACCGTGCCACTTTGCCACAAAACAGAGGCAGCATCAGGGAGCCTTTGGTCATTCGATTCAATTCAATTCAATTCAATTCAATTCAATTCAATTCAATTCAAAAATACTTCATTAATCCCAGAGGGAAATTGATTGCTGTAGTAGCTCAGAATGATTATAATAATCAAGTCATCAAAGAGTTGTTGTATATTACAATGGCTGTTGGCAGGAAGGATCTCCAGTAGCGGTCAGTGTTGCAGCCAAACTGAAGAATCCTCTGACTGAAGACACTCTTCCGTTGTCGGACAGTCTTGTGAAGAGAATGCTCAGAGTTGTCCATAAATTTCTTGATTCTCTGGAGAATCCTTCTTTGCATTATCTCCTCCAGTGGTTCCACAGTCGTCCCCAGAACAGAACCAGTCTTTTTTGTTAGGCTGTTGAGCCTTTTCAGGTCCCTGCTTCTGATGCTGACCAGCACCTGATTTATCAATGCCCATTATGATCGATGGAAGAGATGGGTTGAATTTCCTCTTTCTCTGTCTCCATTTTGCTCACGCTCTGCATCCACGCTTCTTGCGTTTTAGCTCTTTTGGGATTTGTGGCTTCAGTTGAGGTATTATTTCAGCCTTCCCAATGTTCATCAGCTGCTCCCGATTGTAAACCAGCTTGTTACCATGGTTACGCATCATAACAAATGCTCAAAAAGTGAAAAAATTGCGGTAAAAATCCTCCAAGCTTCACAGCACCAGAAACAGAAAAGTAAAATGCCAAAAAAAATACCGTTTTTCTTGATAAACTAGAAGAAAAAATGTCCAAAAAAAGGCTAAACTTACATATAGTCAACAGAGCTACTCCAACATGCAGCCACCCAGAGCAGCGCAGTTCCGGAAAGTTCATAAGTAGTCAGCCTGTGGTGGCGCGATTGTGTTTTTCAACAAAGATGTCGCAATGGTGGCACGAAGGGGGTGGTCTTCACTCTGTTGACGCGTTTTTCCAATTGCCTTTTTAGCTTGAACGTAACTTGTTTTTTTTATCTTGATTGAAGTCACGCTTCTTAGGTTATTTTCATAAGCTGCTCCAAAAGGTGACCATCCTTCAAACTCCCCATAAACTGTCATGGTGATTAGTACTTCAGCTCCAACATCACTGCATCACTCCAGTTTGCCATCTCAGCTTGCCGGCTGGGGCTTGGCGGACATTCCACCGGTGATCACAGCATCACCCTCTGTTGGGCGAAAAAGTGATCTTCTGTCAGAATTTTGGTAATATTACTAACAAGCGTTATATTCCCGCCTCGTCATGCCGCCACTGTGCATTTAAAAGATACACCATGGCGGCAGTGGTACCTGATATGCTGCCACAGTGTGTCTTTTGGAAGCGGCTTCAGTTGCGTAAGCATGCTGAATGAGAAAATATTTAGAGACTCAGGAGTGCTAAGAGAGTATAATGCACTCCAGTAGGCATGGCAACGGTAAAGGGTGCTACGCTTGATATTAGTTTTAATGAAACAATAATGAATTAGAATGACATCCAGTGATAGGGATTGCGTTGTCACATGGTTATAGGTGGCGAAACATCTTTCCCTAAAGATGAATGAAGTAAACTTTTACGAGCCGTTCATGGAGGAGCCAGCCATTCTGCCAGGAAGACCATTGACAGAGATGGACATTGTCGAGTTTGTCCACCAACACAGGAGGTTAGGCTGACTTATTAATGGGACCTTAGATTTACTAGAACATTCATTTAAATGGAAGTTACCGACACAGTGATGGTTACAGGGCTACACTGAGGAAACTCCGGGCTGAGAACATGTTCGAGGTTTGGGTAAGTCATTTCCTTTGGAAGCAGATAAAAAACATCTGATGCAAAAAAAAAAAAAAGATCGTTCATTCAAAGTTCTTCTGCAGCATAAATACGTCTGTTTTTGATCTCTAGGAGGACGATATGGATGGAATACACATTGTTGCCTTTGCTGAGGAAGAAGATCCAGGTCTGGATTTTCAAAACTTAACTTTCTGTTGTTTGAGATGTTTTGACCAGTTTTGGCTTGAGCCCAGATGAGATGGTTCTTCTCGGTTTTATGCAGATGGGTACGAGTTTCTGGAGATCCTGAAAGATGTTGCCAGAGACAACACCAACAACCCATATCTCAGCATCGTCTGGATCGATCCTGACGACTTCCCCTTGGTTCTGCCTCACCTTCTCTTATGATTCCACACACCAGAACAGTCTTTATGTTTCACAAGAAGACCTTTTTACATGAGAGTCTTGTCTTTTCCCCACAGTTGACCACTTACTGGGAGAAAACCTTCAAGGTGGACCTGTTTAGACCACAGATAGGTGTGGTCAATGTCACTGATGTAAGTGAGGATCACGGAGTGGATTATCCTCAGGTAGCTGATCTTAGAACGTTTTCTTTCATGGCGCTGTGTTACAGGCTGACAGTGTTTGGTTGGACATGTCAAATGACGAGGACCTGCCCACGGCGGAGGACCTGGAGGACTGGATCGAGGATGTCTTGTCGGGGAGAGTGAACACAGAAGATGACGACGAGTTTGCCGATGACCCAGAAAATGACCACTACATCCTCGAGGAGAGCGATGAAAATCCAGACACAGATGAAGAAGATGACGGCGATGATTAAACCATCTTGCTTAGTAATCTAGTGGTTCAGATGTGAGTTAAAGACAGAATCGTTTAGATAAATAAACAGCTGAAACCTTTCTTAAATGTTTAAAGGTGTGGATGTAGTTATTTAAAAAATTCAAGCTAGAATAGATGGCTGTTTTAGAAGATTCATGTAATGTCCGGAGAATTGTGGTCTCATTTATCCGCTTAGCGCCTGAAGCTGTTATTCTCCTCTACTGACCAAGGATTTGTTCCTTTAACTCGGAGGCAACGATGGAGCAGCATCATGATGAAACTGGACCTTTGTACCAAAGCAAGAAGCTGTAACCTTCCACAAAGCTGAAAAGAACTGTTGGGTCATCGTGTTCAGTTTGGAAGTAAAATAAATGTTAAGGCTTGAATTGCATCCTGGTATTTGTGCCAACCACTGACTCCCACTGAAACAAAATGGAGACACTGATTAATCACAGTGGTGCAATACATTAATACAACAGATGTGATTGATTAAAAAGAAATGGATTCATCTGTCAATGAGCATTTTCATACTGAATTATTAAACACTGGTAAATAATTTAGTGATGCTACACCTCATAATGGTGGTGGAGATCTCAGAGGAGAAGGAGGCTTTAAAGGATTTCTGTCCAGACAGTTCTGGGGATATAAAACATTGCTGAGGTACAGGACCGAAAGCTACCAAGCTTTGCCTTGTCAGATTCAACTGTGGACGCATTTACCCATCCATCCAACCCTTTATCCATCCAGCATCCATCCATCCAACTTTTCATCCAGCTCAGTGACCTAGTGGTAGAGTGTCCGCCCTGGGAATGGGAGTTCAAATCCCAGTCGAGTCATGCCAAAGGCTTTATAAAAGTTGGACCCAAAGCCTCCCTACTTTACACTCAGCTTTAGGTGTTAGATTGGGTGGTTAAACCACCAAATAGTTCCCGAGCGCAACCACTGCTGCAGCTCACTACTCCCCACTGGGATGGGTCAAATGCAAAGGACAATTTTCACCACACCTGTGTGTGTCACTGTCATGTTTGGGGGAAGGCGCCTAACCCGAGACATGCAGAACACAACACAGACCAAGGATGGGGGTAAAAAATAAAATAGTTTATTTAGGGAGAGAACGTGTTTATGGAGAACGGTGAGTAGGTCCAGGCGGGTCTGAGCATCCAAATCCTGGAGTCCTGAGGTGAGTATCCTAGAGCGCAGTGGCCAGAGGCAAAAACTGGAATCCTGAAGGAGACAAAGAATCCTGAGTCAGCTCCTGGAGGATTTAGTAAAAATTCCAAAAGGTTCCAAAAACCCTAGAGTAAAACAAAAACACTTCACGAATATATATTATCCTAGAGATCCTAGAGTAGACACGAGTGGCTGGGTACTGCCAAGCTGAGGCAATCTTCCGGCGTTGAATTGTGTCCTCCATCCACCTTAAGTAGGAACCACCCCGCTGATTGCTGATCAGGAACACCTGGGCACTCCCTCTCCTGGCAAGAGACTCAAAGATGTTAAGGAGAATGAGGAGTACTCACCCCGGCTCATGACAGTAACAACTATGGAACTTAGTCTTTAATCCATCCATCCATCCATCCATCCATCCATCCATCTCTCTAAGGAGGCCCAAACCATGACTCCTCCACCACCAAAGTCTGATTCTAACCCCCCAACAGAAAAGGTTTGTTTTAGTCTCTTTAATGTTGGATCCAGTTCTCTTAGCTCTGAGGATTTGCCTTTTAGCTCAGATCCTTTTTCCCTGCGACAAACTGGACCATCCTAATCAGACCAGACAAAGGTTTTATCCATGCTCCATCACCTATGAACAAGACACCAAGTTACCAGAAGTCATCTGATCACAGGAGACTAGACTGCGGAACAGATGTGGTCCGGTTTCAGCACGGCTTCCACATTAATCAAAAATGATTGAGTCCAGTCGGAACATCCACACCGGTTATGGTGCAGAGTGGATCTGGACGTGGATCTCTGGAAAGTTTCGGCATAACATTTATTTTTCTGGACACTGCACACAGGTCGTCATGAAGTAAAAACAAAATGACATGGGCCAGATAGGAAGTGAGACGTGTTTCAGTAAAGTACATCCAGTTTATTTCTAAATAAAGCCTGTCGCTTTTTTTTAATTTATTTTTTTGCCATCTTTAGTTTTATTATTAGTCAGCTGTGGATGATAGTTTACGTTATTTTCACAGGTATATCTTCTAATGTCTGGAGAAGTTCAGCACAGGAACTGCAGTCGGTGTGAATGACAGTCCGCTGTTCGGAAACCAGACCGCGTCCGTACCGCACTCGATGTAAAACAGACCAAATCCAAACTTTACCGCAGCGATCGACCTTTTTTCTGCTTGAAAACTACTAACTCAGACTTGGAACATCTGACAAGCTGCGCATTTGTGCTGGTGTTATATTTATGTGATAAAATAATTCTAAATGACCTTTGAATGACAGGTGTTGAAATGTTCTGTAGTCTTTTTTTAGGTGAAAGGCTGCCTGCTGCGATGAGGTTTTGCATCACTGTACGGAAAGCAAAGACGCAGACTTTCTCCTCCATAGGGAGGAAGAATAAAAACGTAACACTGTGGGTGTTTGCGATTTAAGAAATAGAATTTAAAACAGCACATAACACACCGGAGTCAGTTCCTGCTCAACCCCACAGCAGCAAGAAGCCGAGGGACGTCCCCTCACAACTCCATCTGCATGTAACCAAGTCATTACAGGACAAATGGAAAGGGAGAAATGAAGGGAGGAAAACATTCCATTTAGATGCAAATGTTCCTCATTTCCCCTTCTATCCATCCTTTTCCTCCCTAGCCTGCTGTCACACGGAGGGGAGGGGGATTGAGGCGAGAACAGATGAGTTCCGACAGGCCGCCGCCGTGCCCCGTGGCTCAGGGAGGGAGGAGGCGGTTGGTTTTCAGGGTCGGACACCGACACTCATTTACCCACAAGGCCCTGGCTGCACAGCTCGGACAGGCTGACGATGAGCCAATTACCACGGAGCTCCATGACAACGAAGAAGCCACCAAAACGGGGATATTCAGTCCGGGCATGTCACACTGCAGGCAGGACACCTAATGCTCAGGGACAGAGGAGGATGTTGTGGAGGCTGGAGCCAGACAAGAAGTCAGTAGTACACAGGGAAAAGCTGATGAACTCAACAGTTAGAATGGGAGAAAGGGGACGACTTCCTGTGCGTGTGACACCCAAGTGCGTCCAAACACACACCTAAGGACAAGTTAGAGAGACCAGTCAACGTGACAGTCATGTTTCTGGACCATGAGAGGAAGCTGGAAAACCCGGAGGGAACTCACGCACGCACAGGAAGAACATGCAAACTCCTTGCAGAAAGACCCAGGTTGGAATTTGAACCCAGGACCTTATTTCTGCAAGGAAACAGTGCTAACCACTGCACCGCTGTGCAGCCCCACAATGATTTAATCACCAGCAATTGGTCCAACTTAGAGAAAATTTCTGAATCTGCCCACTCACTTCTAGACATCGACTCTATTGTGTGCTGTAGGTCTTCACTATAAATGTTATGATTTCTTAGTTAAAAAAATGGTGGTTTTATAAGAAACTGTTTCAAACTAGTAATTTCCATTGTTTACTTGTCATGTAGCGTTAATTTACACTTTAGATTTGAAACTTTTGTATTTCTTCAAGATAAAAATGACATTTTTGTGTCATGTGCAGTGGTGCTCCCAAGGGGTGGCCCTTCCTGAAAATTGGTGCCCCCACAGGAAAGAAAAGTATTAATATATCAAATCATAAATTCATTTAATTTATTCAAGACGTTAATGTAAAACCCAATATAAAATTACACAATTAATGAGTAATTAATCTAAATTGTTTTTGAAATTATACATTTTTCTGCTGCTCACAGTGGCGTGTCCAGATTAGGGTTGTCACGGTAACCGGTATAGCGGTAAACCCCGGTAAAAAAGTTGACAATAAAGATAACCATCCAGTTTTTAAAAAACTAAATTATCTCGGTGGGTTTACCGTGGCCGCGGTTTTGGCGCGGTGACCCTTACCAGCCACCGTCGCTTCAGCTGAAGTTCCCGCGGCGAGCACACGCACTTTTTAGTTTGCAACGGCACCAAAACTTTGAAGCTGAAATAATGGCCGAAGGAGGAGACGGCAGCGCCCAGGACATCCATCAGCCCTCAAAAAAGACTAAATCGGAAGTATGGGCATATTTTGGATTTCTGAAAAATGCTGAGGGACAGTTAATAGAAGACTGCTATCCCGTTTGCAGAACGTGCAGGAAACAAGTGTCTGCAAAAGGTAACACTTCGAATCTAATGGCACATCTGCGTGACCATCACCCACGTCTCTACAGCCAGTGCAAGGTAAGTTAACATTAGCATTTTAGCTTAAATGCATGACGCGAGGACTTTTGGCTGAGGGAGAATGCAACGAGTCACTATATACTGCAGCCGCAGCGTCCTCTGGCAGCATTTACACCGTGTCACGGACACCCTGTTGCTGGATGAAGCATCTTATTTGTTGATGATGAAGAGAAATATACAATTAGTTCCTTGTCATTGATTTGTTTACTTATTCAATGCCATTTATACTTGAACATTTGGATTTGATTACATAGTGTAGTAGTTATTTTAGTAATTTGTTTAAAGTGGATATTTATTTTAAATACATATTTTTTAAGGTTGACTTGTACAGCGCTCAAGTCAAGTGTGGACTGGAGTTTTAGATTTTCATTTTGATAATGAAGAAAACAAGTATATGAGAAAACAAGTGGTGTTTCTTTCATTTGTTTACATATTGTTTATGTTTTGAATGTTTGGATTTGTATAATTTAAACCTGCACTGACTACTGTAACATGTTCCAGAAAAATAAGCTATTTGTTCCTTTACTTGTGAAAAGTTGCACTTTTGCTAAGGCTTTGTGTTATTTCAGGTTTAATAAACAATATTAAACCTTTTCAGAACTATTTCAGTTTGTGTAGAACAGGACTATCAATGCTTTCTGAACATATGCAACACCGTTTAAAAAATACCGCGATAATACCGAAAACCGTGATAATTTTGGTCACAATAACCGTGAGCTTAAATTTTCATACTGTGACAACCCTAGTCCAGATCTATTAAAATGGGGTGGCCCAGGTGAGGCACTACTTTGTGCATATGTGGCACCAGTGGTTAGGTTTTTTTGTTTTACTTCAAGCCTTTTGTGCAATGTGAAAAGCTTATTTAAAGGCAATTTGGTGTGGTGACACCTGGGGTGACCAATCATATTCCAAGGGTGGCATGTGCTACCCCAGGCCACTCCCTGGCCACGCCCCTGGCTGCTCACCATTTTAAAAAATGCTTATATCATCATAGTTTTAGCAACAGGTAAATTAAACTAAAACAATTTAATTCTAAAATAAAATCTGAAATAACATTTCAAGTAATTTGAGTTAAGTGTTTTGGATACATATTGTTTTTTTTTATTAAATAAGAATAAAGGAGCAACTCAGTGCATCACCACAGGCTAAACTCTCCCAGAGTTACCACAAGGACCCTTTTGGAGTGCCACCCCAAAATTTTCTTTAGCCTCATCAGGCCACCCTTATCAAATTTTTCTGGGGGTATCCCTGGTCAAGTGAGAGAGAGGAGAGAGAGAGAGAGAGAGAGAGAGAGAGAGAGAGAGAGAGAGAGAGAGAGAGAGAATCCCATATGCTGAAATAAATCATTACATTTTTAGCTCAACCCCATAAATTGCGAGCTGTCTCAGACTTTATGAGTGACGTGAATAAAAACAGCAATGTACGCCCTGATTCTGAAAGAGCTAAGAGGACAAAAACACATGCAATGCTTCAACAAACAGAGTTTGATAGTGGACAAAATAGCCCAAGCAAGTAATTATCACTAACAAATAAATAAATAAACAGGTAATAAGTAAAATACAAAGGAAATGTAGAATACAAATTAAAATACAAGCAAACAGGCAACACAGCTTTCTGATCTGAAATCTGCTCTCCAGGCAACACTACCACACAACAGCTGACACAGCAAGAGGAACAACTATCCACATCAATGTACCATATATCGTTCACTCCGCCCATCAGTCAGGTGCCGAACGTGCAACAGCTGGCGCACAAAGAGTGGGTGAGCACGAAAAACCTCTTTCACACCAAGTGCGGCACAGAGTTGGGCCCAATCCCTATACTCGCACTGCGCCCTACGGTCTTCTATGAAGTGCACTTGGAGGAACGCTTCGAGTGCCTGGTACACAAGTGTGCAAATAATTGCTGAAACATAGTGTGTTTCTCAATGTCAAGGCGCCTGGCCTTGCGAGACCGTAAACAAGAGGACAAACACATGCAACACACTTTAAAGACCTGCGGATACCCGACATGGGCAATAAACAAAGGAAAACAACAAACAACAACAGAAAGAAAAGAACAACCAAAGCAAAGTACTAGAAATCCCAAAAGGCAAGAACCAAAACCAGTGATAACCCTACCATACATCAAAGGCATAACAGAAAAAGTAAGAGCAACAATGAAAAAACACAACATAAACACACCAACAAAACCATACACAACAGTTAGAAACAGACTAGTGCACCCAAAAGATAAAATACCATCTGGACTTAAATGTGGAGTCGTTTACGAAATCCCATGCAAACTCTGCAGTAAAGCATACATAGGAGAAACCGGACGCCAACTCAACACACGAACAATAGAACATAGAAAGGAGTGCGAGAAAGAGGCAAGTCGAAAACACACAAGAGCAGCAAAAGAAGAAGCAGAAAGTACAATAAAGAAGTCAGCCGTAACAGATCACTGCATAAGAGAAAACCATGTAATGGACTGGGACAACACAAGGATCATAAACACCGAACAACAAAAATACTAAATATGGATAAAAGAAGCCATAGAGATAAGGAGACGTGGATGTGGGACCATGAACTGAGACGATGGAGTTTACTCATTGGATCGTGCATGGGACTGCATCATCGGAGAGAGGAGAGCGGGCAGCAGAGGGCGACAACGTCCTCTGCTGCCCGCGGATAAATGGAGAAGGAAGTGACGCCACCATCAGCGTCAGCTCTGAGGATGTTTGTAGTCACAAACAAAACATTGCAGGTAATTAAACCTTTTCTGTGTTTTAAAAAGAACTGAAAGGTGGAAATTGTGTTTATGTTTATTTAATTAACTATGTAAGTGAGTTGCTACCTGCTAGCCAACAAAGCTGCAACTACTAAGCAACTACCCAACCATAGATAACTTATTTGGATTAAAAAAAAACATTTTAAATTAGCTGACTCATGTTTAAACTTGAAATTAGCCCCCGAAGTAGCTACCAGCTTCTGATCTGCAGTCCTTTTGAAAATACCGCTGCATACTCTGGGTAATTTTTGACCAAGGCTACAAGACATTTCCCCTCGCTCAGCTAGCTAAACGGCTAACAAACGGAGAACACATGCCTCGGTAGAATATGAACATTGGAAAACGGCTTGGCGGCTCCGATGATGTATCTCCTAGGCAACCGGGGCGGGGCCAAGACATCAAGGCAAGGTTCCTTGGCATTGAAAAACACCCAGGGAGCATTATGTCATCGACAGCAACGCTAGCTAACACTGCTGCACCGACAATCGTAATTTGACTACGGCCGGTGTTGTGCCATAAATCGACTCGCTGCCAAAAAATGATTAGCTTAGTTTTTCCCAGTTCGGAAGTTGTTTTAAGTGTTGCTATTTGTCTTAAACGTTCACAATGAGGATATATTAATCCTTTTTGCAATATTTGCGATTGAAAGATGGTTTATGGTAAGAACTGGCTTTCTTTATGTTACAGCCTTGATACTAAAAAATAAATAAACAATGTAAAATGGCGCCCTGTATTGAATGTAAACGTTGTATAAATGTAAATAAACAATTCTCCAGTGATTAGATTTTTTCCCCCTTTCCTTTCTTTAGTGGCTAATCATTTTTTGGCAGCGAGTCGATTTATGGCACAACACCGGCAAAAAGCTCCAGAGTTGATTCAACTAGTTGCAATAACCAAATTTTATCACAGGATGTAATTTTTACGTCATTTCTACGTAACGCACCATTAATAGCAAACACAAGTTGGCAAAATATGATGCAACACAGGTTTTCTTTTGACTTATTTTTGAAAAAAAAAAAAAAAAATCAGTCACAATTTTTTTCCACACAGGCTGAGCATGATAATAGTCTACCTCCTGCATTAGCTGGGTCAAACCATGACCCCTCCACCATCAGTCTGATTCTAACCACCCTTACAGAAAAAGTTCATTTTAGCTTCTTGGATTGAAGAGAGATGAGTTCTGACACATTGCTGCTCTGCCCCGTGGCTCAGAAAGTGAGGAGTCAGTTTGTTTTCAGGGTCAGACACCAAGTACCTGCCTTGAGCTCTTCGCCTGGTAGAGTTGCTGAATGGGACTTGTAATTAACTACTGCTGATTGGTGGTAACTCAGTGGCTAATGATATTAGCAGATGTTGCAAACAATGAACATTTCTATAATCGGAAGAGTTGCTAGAAAATATTCAAAGGAAAAGAAAAGTTTGAGAAGACGTTTTCTTTCATTCACCTCTGCCTTTGTTGGGTATAACAACAAAGCAAGCATCCATTGTCCCATCTTTTTACATCTCTGTTACTGTGGGCACCTTTTGGAGTTGATCAGTAATGCCACTGACATGATATCTTAGAAAAGTCTTTAAAGGGTCAATTTTGTGTGGACAGAACAAATGAAAGCACCCAAGCCTTGCCAAACATCGTGGGAAAAACACGCTGATTCTCTGAACACTTGTGTCTGGGTAACTGTGTTGGAGGACAAGGTCAATACTTAAAAGAGACACTGTCTTCAATCAGTCTTTGCTGGATTTCACAGAGTTGGAGAGCAACAATGATGCTTCTTGTTGGGTGAAAAGGGAAGTCCTTCTACCATGATTTGGTCATCTTTCAACCTAGAAAACTCGGCATTGGCAGATCCACGATTCGCTGTGTGACAGCTGTTGTCGGACCAAGGGGGTGGGTGGGTGGTAGTGGCAGATGCGCTCTTTGACGACTGGTGCTCCCACCTTACATGTGTGACGTGTGTTTGGACTTGCCTGTTTTACAAGCTCAGTTACTGCTCTATGTAGAAGACCACAGGCGAAGGACAACATTAAGAACGGTTAATACCCACCAACTAGTAAGGCCCAGCCCCAATACTCGCACTTCCACCTTTGCATCCTTCAATTGCGTGTTCCTGGCCAGGGGTGTGAGTGCGTAGGTGTCTCGGTCCTCAAGTGCGGAAGCTGACCACGACCCTTTTGCACCCTTGATCCACATTTTGCCAAGTGCTTGTTTGTTTGAAAGTTGTTAATAAAGGTTTAAAAAAAGTAGGACAAACAACTGGCATGCAGTATTGGGATTGGGCCTTATTTTACACCCAAATAATGTTTTCTGTCAAAGAGCAAACTATTTTGGGAAGTGCTGCCACCTACAGGCTCGGCAGGGCATTGCGAATGTACTTCACAATGCCCTGATTATTTCACTGAAAACGAGATGGTGTGTACCCAGGGTTTTTTCCTAGCTGGGCGAGAGAGGATATTGTTTTACAAAACACAGCTACGTGTGTTCATGGTGTAAATAACGCAGTTCACCACAGTTAAGAGACCGCAGTGGCTCAGGTGATAGAGCGGGTTGTTGGATGCTGCTGAGTCCATGGGCAACCCGCCTTGCCTCCTGGTGGTGGTTGGAGGGACTGGTGGTGCCAGCGTACGGCAAGCCTCGCCTCTGTCAGTGAGCCCTAGGGCAGCAGTGGCTACATTCACAATTAAAACAGCAGGAAAAATCATTGGTGCCCAACTGCCCTCTGTCCAGGAACTGTACATCAGCAGGACCAGGAAAAAGGCAGTGAATATTGTCCAAGATGCCACACATCCTGCATCTACTCTCTTCCATCTCCTCCCATCTGGCAGACGCTATAGATCACTGTACACAAAAACCACCAGACACAAGAACAGTTTCTTTCCTTCAGCTATTTCTCTCCTGAATCTGTAGATTATTTTACCATCCTTTTACTATAGTTTTTAATACTTAATCAGTATGCTTATGGATATGTGTGTGTGTGTGTGCGTGCGTGCGTGTGTGTGTGGGTATGTATATATGTATATAGGTGTGTGCGTAAATGAACATGTGTGTGGGTATACATGTTCTTATGTGTTTTTAGGTATTTTTATTCTCATTTATTATGGTTGTTGTATGTTTTAGAGAGCGAACATCTACCGAAGACAAATTCCTTGTAAATGTAATTTTTACTTGGCCAATAAATCTGAAATCTGAATCTGATTGTAGCTCATCATCACCAGCATGTGAAAGTGTGTGTGAATGGGTGAATGACTGTTGTGAAGCACCTTGGGGGGTTGTACAACTCTAAGAAGGCACTATACAAATACAAGCTATTTCACAGGTCTGGATAGAATGTTTATCTTAAAGAGCAAGTCACCCCCTGCCAGATTCTTACTCAATTCCCACTTCCTGTTTGAAAAATGCAACAAATGCTGTTGCCTAGCAGACCAAGAGGGCGGGGCCACTAACAAATACACACACTCACAACATTGTGACATCATAATGTACCATCGAACATCATAGTGTACCTCTTAGCCAATAGCGATGGCAGATTTAAATTCAAATGCAGTGCTGAGTTTTTGCCTGACAACGGTGCATCGCTGAGTTTTAGGCAGATTATTTAAATTTTAACTAAGATGCACTAAAGTGCCGAGTTATTGACTGAACGTGTCTACAGATAAATTATACACTCATTTAGTTTAGTTGATTTGAGGGTGACTTGCTCTTTAATAAAACATTGACTCAAAAACTGCATTTTCCTCTTTACTTTAATATTCATTTGGTGATGAGGTAAAAATGACCTTAAATGATACTAATGCAAAAGTTTTACAAACTTTCTAAAAAGTTTTTATTTTTTCTTACAAAAATCAATCCATCCTCATCACAAATCCACCCACCAGACTCCGAGCTGCGACAGAGGCCTGTAACCCAGCAACAGTGTTTGTTTCCATAAATACAGAGTAAGAAAAAAATGTCAAATCGACCAGGAGGCACAGTCATATCGGGCTTGTAGAAAAACCAAATCAAGCACAAGTCTTTGAAATTTGAGCGACATGTTCTTTAAATTCATCTTTGATTTTTCTTTTAGAAAGAAACCATTTAAAAATTAAATAACCTGACAGTTACATGTTTACCCACCAGAGGGCAGCAGAGGACAATTAACTTTGTGATCCATGACCTGACAAAAGATTTTTTTTATTTTTTAAAAGTGAGTTACCAGAGCAGGCACCATGGAGCTGATGGGGTCATTTAGCTTATTTTTATTTAAAAATGTATGTAATAAATCATGCAAACGAAGCAGGAATGGTCTCCGAGCCAAGGAGGTGAAGTGAGGAAAACCAGATAGTCCAGTTGGGAGGGAGGTTCCACCTTGCTGCAGCTCTAATTGTTGATCATGATAAAGAATGGTGGCAACAGTGAGCCCTGAGAGACGACATCATGTGACATTACACTCTTCATTCACAATAATGCTCATTTTCATCCCACATTTCCCCTTTTTCTCCCTGTATGCCTCCAGATCTTTTCCTTCATAGGCAGAATTTGGATGTGGAGCACCCCCAGAGGCTACGAGGTAAGGTGTATGAATGGACGTTAGCTTTATACGCAGACACCTCAGAGGCCCAGCGTGTCTAAATCTGGTGAATCAGTAGTTTTTTTAGTATTATTCCAGGTGACGCGGAAGCAGACACAAAAGCCCTGAGAGGATTACTAAACTGCAGAGGTGAAAAAAAGGGGGCAAAATGTCTTTGGGCACGTGTCCGTATCAGTTTTATCCCGTGCTCCTCAACTACAGCTGGGATGTTTTTGCTTTTATGGCACCTGGAGAAGAAAAATGCACCCAAACAACTCAAAGCATCTCATGTTGGTGGCTAATGCTAGCCCTCCTGGTTGCCGTGGTAACGCCACGAGCCTCAGCAGGAGGAGCTCAGCCTCTCCTGCTGAGCTGAACCTTAAGAAACTTTCTGCACCATTCTGAAGCCCGTTTCTGTGTATAAAGTATAACTGATCATATCCTGTTGGAGAAAACTTCTCGAAGAACCTCAGCTTGGAGAAATTACCTTTTGACATGCAGGAGTGATGAGCTAACGGCTAGTCTGAACAGAGCCAAGACAAACACGTGTTGCTGCTTTACTAAAACAGCTCCAGTCTCCTGAGCTGAAAAAACAAGACTTTGAGTGATGGTGAGGATTTAACATTTTTACGGCTTTCTACTAATTTTTTTAGGACTTTTCGTGCGAGTTTTAAATTTAAACGCAAATTTGGCGTCTAAAAGAAAAACACGACAGTTTGAGTAATCATTATTCTTGCACAGTTTTGTTTTACTGCTGTAACATTGCAGGTAAAACAACACATTTAATGGTTTTGACACAAAAAAATCTTCTAGATTTTCTCTAACCATGGTGCGGTGAGCAAAAAAACACTTTTTTTTAAAGCGAACTGAACTTTTTTTGTTTGTTTTTGAAGATCTTCACATCTGAACAGAACCCCTTATGTAATTGGATCAGTCCCAAAGTGTGGTCAGAGCTGCAGTTTTTGCTGTTAACCCGTGTCTCTAATGGTCAGGGTATCTGCAGGTTTAAGGGAGCCAAATTTATGACTATTTAAGACCTTTTTTAAGGCCACTTTGACCAAATTTAAGCTTGTCGTCGTTTTCCTCCGCTTAACCGGGTCCGGGTCGCGGGGGCAGCATCCCAACTAGGGAGCACCAGACCGTCCTCTCCCCGGCCACCTCCACCAGCTCCTCCGGCAGGACCCCAAGGTGTTCCCGGACCAGATTGGAGATGTAACCTCTCCAACGTGCCCTGGGTTGACCCGGGGGCCTCCTGCCGACAGGACATGCCCGAAACACCTCCCCAGGGAGGCGTCCAGGAGGCATCATGACCAGATGCCCAAACCACCTCAACTGACTCCTTTTGATCCAGATCCAAATTTAAGCGATTTTTTAAATTAATTTTATGCTATAATTTCCAGCTATTGCCTGGAACCGGTGCTAACCACGTCGCGAACATGGGATTAGCCATCCAGTTACCATTAAACTTGCACTTCTCCATGGCGCAAGCTCCCACTAGCTTAACCAGCTAACATGCTCATCTAAAATTAGTCCCCTTTCACAACCAACTGAATGTGTACGGTTCCGCTTACGCCAGCATCGTACACAAAAAATACTGAAATTCACGAAAATGTCATAGAAATAAAATGATCTAGTTTATTGGGTCTTTGGTAATTTAAGACCTCTGGAAACTTATTTAAGGATTATTTGTCATTTTTAAGGATTTTCAAGGCCTTAAATTTGGAAAAGTAAATTTAAGACTTTTTAAGACTCTTTAAGGACCCGCGGGTACCCTGAGTGGTACCTGGACCGGTTCTGAGGAGATGTTCCATCATCTAAAACACAACAAAACAGAATAGCAGCGAAAGGAAGGAACACTCAAGTTTCAGTATGGAACAAATCATTCTTGTTGAGCGGTTAGGATGAACTTTATGTGTAAATAAGCTTTTAATGTGAAATTTAAAAGTAAAAATGTAAAGAAAAACTTTGATTTTGGTTGTGTTTTGACTAGCCTTTAGCCCAGCAATCCTGTATTTTAAACAGAGGCCCATCTGGAAGCAGGTAATTATAACTTTTAGACAAAAACACTTGAAAATGGGTGAAAATCCCTTCACGGGTGGGCACAGACTCATCCTTCAATCTGTCTGTCTCCTGGAAACGGTCTCCGTGTCTCCAAGCGTGACGTAACTTGGGCCTCGTTTGGCTGATTGTGCAGACACAAAAAACAAAAACGACAGTATGTGCACACGAAACGCTCGTCCAAACCCCGCCTGCCACAGCTTTTCGTTCAAAATACCAATAAACTCTGACGTGTGTGATATAGATTTGTATATTTTTATATATAAAAACACGAAAAAGAACAAATAAAAACTTCAAACCCAAAAGGAAAACATTAGTGAGCACGTGGCGGATTGAGAGCAGCGTCCTACACGGAGGTCTCGGACTGTAGTCGCAGGACAAACTTGTGGGATTTGGGGTCGATGTACTCCTCAGACATTTGGATGTAAGGGATCTTCTTGGACCTCACCACCAGACTGAAGTCCACGCACTTGAGCAAAAAGATGGTCCCGTCCTTCAGGCCGCTGGTGACCGACGCCTCGCTGATGAGCGTCCACCGTCGGGCCATCCAGTGGTTCTGGTTGTACTGCAGGGTGGGGCCTGGCGTCAGGTAGCTCTCCAGGAAGGCCTGGAGGAGGGGAGAAGAACAAATGAGTAACAGAGTCTTTCCAGAGCCAGCAGGAGACTGATGGAAGCAGTTTGGACCTTGGGCGTCATGTTGTTGGTGATGCAGAAGGCCAGGTGCTGCTGGATGCTCTCCATGCTGTGGCAGTGCTGCTGCTTGGTGGTCCTCAGGTACTTCTGCAGGGCCCGAGCCATGGAGGGGAAGATGGCCTGCGCCGCCTCTCTGGGGTCCATCACGTCCCCGGGAGCCTTTTTCTGCTCGTCGTCCTGCATGCGTTTGATGTGGGTGAAGGCCTCCTCTACCGCCACCACCAGGCTGGGAGGAAACACACAGTTACTCCTGCTTCTTCACAGAATCCTCGAGCTGCTCCTCGGACTCACCGCGCTTTGCGTTTGCGGACCCGCTTCTCGTGCTCCACCTCTTCGTAGTACAGCTCGTTGTGGCTGGTGTCACGGCGCCGGGCGGCGGCTGCGATCATGGCTCTGGACTGGGACTGGGCGAGCCCGGCGGATGCCGCTGCGTTGTTCCCTGGACCTGCAGGGACACGGAGACAGCATGGTAGACACAAAGATGATAGAGAAGACAAAAAAATACAGTCTTTGATGAGGACATGAGGTGAAACGTGAGGAGAGAGAGCTGTTTGTCTGAGCAGCGGGGGGTGGGGGTGTCGCTTAATAATGCACCAGAAACGTTGTTCTACTTCCTTTAATCAGCTGTTACATGAAAACCCGGAGAGCTGACAGAACGGCAACAAAGAGCCGTAAATGAAACGGTTCAAAGCTCAGAGATTGTTTAAAATGATCTAAAATAATCCTCCTACGCTTCTAACTGTTGACATTTGCTCCAATTAAGAAAGGACCTGAAGATTTTTACATTTTCAGAAAGAGGCTGCTGATGTTGATGCGGGTTAAAAGCAGGCTGAGGCGGTGAATTATTAATGCGGGGGCAGGGATCGAACTCCAACAGAATAATTCATGAACACAGAGGGGGAAGATCTCACCCGCTCAGCTCATAACGAGAGAATCTGGTGGTGAGTGTCAGGACAACGGAGACGCTGAAGGCTTTTATCCGTGTGTAAAAACTAGGAAAAGATCCGTTTATGATTAGGTCTGCAGGACCGTCTCGTATCGCAGAGTCAACGATAAGGTCGGTATAGATCGGGGGTCGGCAACCCGCGGCTCTAGAGCCGCATGCGGCTCTTCCATCATCTGATGCGGCTCTCTGAGCTTGTAAAATAATGAATGGATTTTTAAATAAAATGCTTTATAATTTACTGCATTAATTTTACATCTGTAAGCCAATTCTAAATGTAAAGATTGTCTACGTAAACCTGAACAGGTCCAACCCGGTCTTACTGTGAGACCGGGTTGACGCGTCACGCTTGTGCGTAATCATAGGCGCTCCCTGAGCTGACGAGGTTGTGAGATTCTGGGATTCTCCTTAGACAGGCTCCTGGATGCGTCGCCACATTGGAGACAGGAACAAGCGCTATTCAGCCAAAGTTTCATAATCAGGGAACATTTTCTAAGTGACAAGTCTCACTTCAGTCGGAGGAATCTTCCTGCATGCGCTCTGGTTCTGCGACGCGCTCCAAGCCCCTCTCCACATCTTCAGCTCGCTGTGGACCTTATGTAGTACATGCTGACAGTGAGCTGCGCTGAGCAGTGTCCAGCTCAGATGTTCAGATGGGAATCTTTTCTTGAGTGATTTAGCTACATCTGTGATGTGCGTAGAATAAAATGTCAGTTCGTCTGCATGCGTCGGGGTAATTCTTTCTATTCTTTCTCCGTCAAAATAAACGGTCAAATACGGGAACTATCCGGTCAACACAACACAAGCCCTGCTTTTAACTGTTCTGTTTTCTTGTGAAAATTGTCGCAAAGAGATATAATTTAACTTGATTAACACCAGAGCCAGGCGCACTGCGCCATTGTCTCCGTCACTGTAAATGAGGGAAAAACAAAATGATCGGATCCTTTTTTGACCTTCCCCACCTACAAAGTTTAATTACAACAGGCAGAGACGGGCTACAGCTTCTGGATCCATTTTATATAAATCGTTTTATTGATTATCGTCTTATGAAAGATAACTTTGACGTACACGAGCGACCGGTACTGGCTGCTGTCACCTGTTGTGATTAGTTAAAGCAGCTCTCAGATGTCTGAGGGTAGGCCCCGCCAACAACGCTGTGGCTGCTGTGGCTCCCAGTGTTTTCTTTACTGTGGGAAACGGGTAATAATGGCTCTTTGATGGGAACAGGTTGCCAACCCCTGGTATAGATCATCAGCACAAGTGTCTGGGCACAACGTGATGCCACGATATATTGTAACGACGTTCAGGTTGTCTGTATATTTCATTAAATTTTAGAGTATTCTGTTGATAAGTGTGCAATGTCGCTGCTTCAATCCGTTATAGTCTGTGGGGGTGTTTCAAACCAGCCTCGACGCGGCAATTTTCAGGCACGTCCCAGAAGCGGAACGCCGCGCCGCTAAAGATAGAATCAGATTCTATTTTTGCAACAACCCGCTTCTGGGATATGTCAACTGCCGAACAGGAAATGACACACGGTTTCAGAGTAAAATGTCAGGTAATTTTCACAATAAGTCTACTGCAGGGATGCAATTTCATAGCTATGTAGTTTACGTCTATATGTGTGAACTCAAGGTTTATTTACTCCCAGCATCGTTCCAGAAGTGCAGTGGTGTGTTTTTCATGGCTTTAATCCTGGCAGTGGAGAGGAACAACATCATATACGACATCAAACAGTGATATAAAACGTGATCTCCCTCTTTTTGGTTTAACAGCAGATGGCATAAACAAACCGTGACTTTTGAAGACTCAAGGTATCTTGTGATCTCGCAAGTTCAGTGAGAAGCACGGCGGAAAAGCCGTTCTGCAGCTGAGACTCCCCCCGGTGTGTTTTGGCATGCTGTGAAGCTAGCGAGTAAACCGTTCACTTGCGTTCTGCAAGGCTGATGCTTCTACTGTGAAGTAGGGGTAAGTCTGACAATACTGATAACTCTGATGAAAACATTAACTCTAACAAGTCTGATAACTTCAAATCAGACAATAGCGATAAGTCTAACAACGATATATCTGACAATAAAGATAAGTCTGATAACGATATATCTGACAATAAAGATAAGTCTGATAACGATAAAACTGATGATAACGAAAAGTCTGATAACAATAAAACTGACAGTAAAGATAAGTCTGATAACGATAAAACTGACGATAACGAAAAGTCTGATAACAATAAAACTGACAGTAAAGATAAGTCTGATAACGATAAAACTGACGATAACGATAAGTCTGATAACGATAAAACTGACAATAACGATAAGTCTGATATCCACAAAACTTACGATAACGATAAGTCTGATAACGATAAAACTGACGATAACGATAAGTCTAATAACGACAAAACTGACGATAACGATAAGTCTGATAACGATAAAACTGACGATAAAGAAAAGTCTGATAACAATAAAACTGACAATAACGATAAGTCTGATAACGATAAAACTGACGATAATGATAAGTCTGATAACGATAAAACTGACGATAATGATAAGTCTGATAACGATAAAACTGAAAATAACGATAAGTCTGATAACAATAAAACTGACAGTAAAGATAAGTCTGATAACGATAAAACTGACGATAACGATAAGTCTGATAACGATAAAACTGACGATAACGATAAGTCTGATAACGATAAAACTGACAATAACGATAAGTCTGATAACAATAAAACTGACACTAAAGATAAGTCTAATAACGATAAAACTGACGATAAAGAAAAGTCTGATAACGATAAAACTGACGATAAAGAAAAGTCTGATAACGATAAAACTGACAATAAAGATAAGTCTGATAACGATAAAACTGACGATAATGATAAGTCTGATAACGATAAAACTGACAATAAAGATAAGTCTGATAACGATAAAACTGACGATAAAGATAAGTCTGATAACGATAAAACTGACGATAAAGATGAGTCTGATAACAATAAAACTGACAATAACGATAAGTCTGATAATAGGGCTGCAACAACGAATCGATGAATTCGATGAAAATCGATTACTAAAAGCGTTGGCAACGAATTGCGTCATCGATTCGTTGTGTCGCACAACTCTTCCAAAAGCGCCCCCCCCCCCCCCCTTCCCGCCCACCGTTGCGCGCAGACCAGAGCAAGTCAGATCAGCGCGAGGGAGAGCCGCAGATCAGCGCGAGGGAGAGCCGCAGATCAGCGCGAGGGAGAGCCGGTACAGGCAGATCAGCGCGAGGGAGAGCCTGCAGACTTGCGCTGCTGCGAACCGGTTCCGCATTGTTGCACAGCGATCCAGGCAGCTGCTTCCAGCGCACGGTCCATTCTCAAAGTGGCGCAACCAAAAAACTATAATTAGCACATGATCGTTCTTGTCTGCACATGTTCTCTATTTTCTGTCTTATTTGTGCCTGAAGCGCTCTGCTGCGGAGCTCATCACCTGTGCTGTGGTGATTTCACCTCACGCAGCATCGAAAACGCGCTCTCCGCTTTTCGGTCAGGAGATCCCTTTGATCTGCTCAAAAGTAACTGATGAGGTGAAAAAGTAAGAATCCAGGCAACAGATTTTCTGGAGAATTAAGAGGAGATGCAGCAAGATGAGAGACAGACAGGACAGGAAAATAGTTAAATAAAAACAAGAAAACAAAGTAAAATGTAGGTAGATTTATCTCCACTACACGTTTTTACCAGTAAAAAACAATAAGTTCTACACATGTCATAGTTATACATCTGATACAATTCAGATCACCTTCAAAACTCAGTCACACACCCAGGGCCGTTTCAAGACATTTTGGGGGCCAAGGCAAAATGTCCCCCCCCCCCCCCCCCCCCCCCCATAACTGGGCTCCCCAGAAGCCTCTGTGTAATTCATGCCCTCTCCAGGAGTATTAGTTATACAGTGTTTGTAAAAGCCCCTCAGACATTACTGACATGTTCTAATATATCAGATGAAAAACTAAATTATCAGACATGCTGTCTCATCAGCTTCTTTTCTAAACTTGCAAAAAGTAACAAAACCATTTGAAAGCCACTATTTGTGGATTATCTGAAAGTTTCCATGGAGTGTGTGACAACTTATTTTATCATTGATCCTATCGTCTAATCTCACAGCTGAAACAAGCATCCTTAATAATCTGTGCACAGGAAGCTTACCGATGCTGTAGTAAAACAAAAGGTATAATAATTTATTATTAATAAAACCTTGTTGCAGCACTAAAGCAGAAAAATGAGATTTTGCATTAAATATGCAAAATATTTACATATGAATTGTTTTAGAGCCCTTTTATTGGCAGAATCTGATATTAATTTAGTTCTTACAAAAAATGGGTCCCAACATGGTTTGTGTGGTGTTGCCATAGTGTGACATCATAGGCACAGATCCCCTGTCCTCTTGTTTGGAAATGGAAATATGGTCACCCTACATTAAACAAACTGTCCACCCGGGCTTTTGCACTGCACAGAGAAGCTTCGCTGCCTACGACTGAACGTCAGTTGAGAGTCAGTCTCATGCAGACTGACCAATGAAGAGAGGGCCTCAAGTTAAGACCCTCTCCTCATTGGTCAGTCCACACGAGGTGGGTCAAAGGTTACTCTGGGCGGGTTACGTGTTGTCAGGCATTCAAGTATTGAGTATATTTACTGCATATTACAGTAAAATATTCTGTATGTGACCACATTATGGTGATCCTCGGGTCGTGATGATGGAGCCCTTGAATATTGTTGCCCAGGGTACAACAAAGTGTTAATCTGGCCCTGGTTCCGCCGTCACATTCCCGCAGAAACTGGTTGATCACACCGGGGCCAGACTACTAGCATGTGGTTTTACAACCACAATGTCCTCGGAAGCAAAAACGCTTTTAAAAGGGAGGGAGGAGTCCTAACTGTTGCTGCAGGCGTGTTGTGTGAGAGTGCAGTTATATACTGGTTAATATATTTTTGGGTTCAGTTGCTTTCATGTGGCCTAATGTGAGTCTATTTGGGATCATTGGAATGATCAGCAGCATTTCTTGATGTGACTTTATGGCAGTTGCCCAGGGCATCATCGCAAGGAGAATGGCATTCATTTACTTTTGTTTTATTTGGTATTTTTTCAGTCATTTTTGGAAATAGTGATCAATTTTGATTAATTCACAGCCTATGTTTAATTACATTTAAAATAAATGTCAACAGATGAGATCAAACAAAACAGATGAGAATTGCCCTTAAGCTGTTTAACTTGGACCAAGCATTTTAGGTCACAGATAGATGTAGCTTAGGGTCTCTGTCTATACACCTTATAAGACAATTTAGGTGATGGCATGTTGTTTTTCTGCTATTGAACTGTTTTCTAATAATGTTGTGTTAAATAAAGTGAAGGAAGGAGAGAAATAACGTTTCCCTAGCAGTTTTTAAAAATTTCCCCATGTAATCCGATTAATCGATTAATCGTGTCGAGACCCCATCCGATTAATCGATTATCCAAATAATCGTTTGTTGCAGCCCTATCTGATAACAATAAAACTGACAGTAAAGATAAGTCTGATAACGATAAAACTGACGATAACGATAAGTCTGATAACGATAAAACTGACGATAATGATAAGTCTGATAACGATAAAACTGACAATAACGATAAGTCTGATAACAATAAAACTGACGATAAAGATAAGTCTAATAACGATAAAACTGACGATAAAGAAAAGTCTGATAACGATAAAACTGACGATAAAGAAAAGTCTGATAACGATAAAACTGACAATAACGATAAGTCTGATAACAATAAAACTGACGATAAAGATAAGTCTAATAACGATAAAACTGACGATAAAGAAAAGTCTGATAACGATAAAACTGACGATAAAGAAAAGTCTGATAACGATAAAACTGACAATAAAGATAAGTCTGATAACAATAAAACTGACGATAATGATAAGTCTGATAACGATAAAACTGACAATAAAGATAAGTCTGATAACGATAAAACTGACAATAAAGATAAGTCTGATAATGATAAAACTGACGATAATGATAAGTCTGATAACGATAAAACTGACAATAAAGATAAGTCTGATAACGATTAAACTGACGATAACGAAAAGTCTGATAACGATAAAACTGACGATAAAGAAAAGTCTGATAACAATAAAATTGACAATAACGATAAGTCTGATAACGATAAAACTGACGATAAAGATAAGTCTGATAACGATAAAACTGACGATAATGATAAGTCTGATAACGATAAAACTGACAATAAAGATAAGTCTGATAACGATAAAACTGACGATAAAGATAAGTCTGATAACGATAAAACTGACGATAAAGATAAGTCTGATAACGATAAAACTGACGATAAAGAAAAGTCTGATAACGATAAAACTGACGATAATGATAAGTCTGATAACGATAAAACTGACAATAAAGATAAGTCTGATAACGATAAAACTGACGATAAAGATAAGTCTGATAACGATAAAACTGACGATAAAGATGAGTCTGATAACCATAAATCTGACGATAAAGACAAGCCTGATAATGATAAAACTGACAATTACTCTAAATCCGACAACAATGAATTTGCTGATAACGATAAATCTGATGATAAGAATGAGTCAGAAAAAATTGATGAAAACATTAACTGTAACGATAACAAATATTCTGACAATAACGTTAAGTCTGATAACCACAAATCTGACAATAACGATAAATCTGAAAACCATAAAACTGACGATAAAGGTAAGTCTGATAACGATTAAACTGACGATAAAGAAAAGTCTGATAACGATAAAACTGACGATAAAGAAAAGTCTGATAACAATAAAACTGACAATAACGATAAGTCTGATAACGATAAAACTGACGATAAAGATAAGTCTGATAACGATAAAACTGACAATAACGATAAGTCTGATAACGATAAAACTGACGATAAAGATAAGTCTGATAACGATAAAACTGACGATAAAGATAAGTCTGATAACGATAAAACTGACGATAAAGATAAGTCTGATAACGATAAAACTGACGATAAAGATAAGTCTGATAACGATAAAACTGACGATAAAGAAAAGTCTGATAACGATAAAACTGACGATAATGATAAGTCTGATAACGATAAAACTGACAATAAAGATAAGTCTGATAACGATAAAACTGACGATAACGATAAGTCTGATAACGATAAAACTGACAATAACGATAAGTCTGATAACAATAAAACTGACACTAAAGATAAGTCTAATAACGATAAAACTGACGAGAAAGAAAAGTCTGATAACGATAAAACTGACGATAAAGAAAAGTCTGATAACAATAAAACTGACAATAACGAGAAGTCTGATAACGATAAAACTGACGATAAAGATAAGTCTGATAACGATAAAACTGACAATAAAGATAAGTCTGATAACGATAAAACTGACGATAATGATAAGTCTGATAACGATAAAACTGACAATAAAGATAAGTCTGATAACGATAAAACTGACGATAAAGAAAAGTCTGATAACAATAAAACTGACAATAACGATAAGTCTGATAACGATAAAACTGACGATAAAGATAAGTCTGATAACGATAAAACTGACAATAAAGATAAGTCTGATAACAATAAAACTGACGATAATGATAAGTCTGATAACGATAAAACTGACAATAAAGATAAGTCTGATAACGATTAAACTGACGATAAAGAAAAGTCTGATAACGATAAAACTGACGATAAAGAAAAGTCTGATAACAATAAAACTGACAATAACGATAAGTCTGATAACGATAAAACTGACGATAAAGATAAGTCTGATAACGATAAAACTGACAATAAAGATAAGTCTGATAACGATAAAACTGACGATAAAGAAAAGTCTGATAACAATAAAACTGACAATAACGATAAGTCTGATAACGATAAAACTGACGATAAAGATAAGTCTGATAACGATAAAACTGACAATAAAGATAAGTCTGATAACGATAAAACTGACGATAATGATAAGTCTGATAACGATAAAACTGACAATAAAGATAAGTCTGATAACGATAAAACTGACGATAATGATAAGTCTGATAACGATAAAACTGACAATAAAGATAAGTCTGATAACGATAAAACTGACAATAAAGATAAGTCTGATAATGATAAAACTGACGACAATGATAAGTCTGATAACGATAAAACTGACAATAAAGATAAGTCTGATAACGATAAAACTGACGATAAAGAAAAGTCTGATAACGATAAAACTGACAATAACGATAAGTCTGATAACGATAAAACTGACGATAAAGATAAGTCTGATAACGATAAAACTGGCAATAAAGATAAGTCTGATAATGATAAAACTGACGATAATGATAAGTCTGATAACGATAAAACTGACAATAAAGATAAGTCTGATAACGATAAAACTGACGATAAAGATAAGTCTGATAACGATAAAACTGACGATAAAGAAAAGTCTGATAACGATAAAACTGACAATAAAGATAAGTCTGATAACGATAAAACTGACGATAAAGATAAGTCTGATAACGATAAAACTGACGATAAAGATGAGTCTGATAACCATAAATCTGACGATAAAGACAAGCCTGATAATGATAAAACTGACAATTACTCTAAATCCGACAACAATGAATTTGCTGATAACGATAAATCTGATGATAAGAATGAGTCAGAAAAAATTGATGAAAACATTAACTGTAACGATAACAAATATTCTGACAATAACGTTAAGTCTGATAACCACAAATCTGACGATAACGATAAATCTGAAAACCATAAAACTGACGATAAAGGTAAGTCTGATAACGATAAAACTGACGATAAAGAAAAGTCTGATAACGATAAAACTGACAATAAAGATAAGTCTGATAACGATAAAACTGACGATAAAGAAAAGTCTGATAACGATAAAACTGACAATAAAGATAAGTCTGATAATGATAAAACTGACGACAATGATAAGTCTGATAACGATAAAACTGACAATAAAGATAAGTCTGATAACGATAAAACTGACGATAAAGAAAAGTCTGATAACGATAAAACTGACAATAACGATAAGTCTGATAACGATAAAACTGACGATAAAGATAAGTCTGATAACGATAAAACTGGCAATAAAGATAAGTCTGATAATGATAAAACTGACGATAATGATAAGTCTGATAACGATAAAACTGACAATAAAGATAAGTCTGATAACGATAAAACTGACGATAAAGATAAGTCTGATAACGATAAAACTGACGATAAAGAAAAGTCTGATAACGATAAAACTGACAATAAAGATAAGTCTGATAACGATAAAACTGACGATAAAGATAAGTCTGATAACGATAAAACTGACGATAAAGATGAGTCTGATAACCATAAATCTGACGATAAAGACAAGCCTGATAATGATAAAACTGACAATTACTCTAAATCCGACAACAATGAATTTGCTGATAACGATAAATCTGATGATAAGAATGAGTCAGAAAAAATTGATGAAAACATTAACTGTAACGATAACAAATATTCTGACAATAACGTTAAGTCTGATAACCACAAATCTGACGATAACGATAAATCTGAAAACCATAAAACTGACGATAAAGGTAAGTCTGATAACGATAAAACTGACGATAAAGAAAAGTCTGATAACGATAAAACTGACAATAAAGATAAGTCTGATAACGATAAAACTGACGATAAAGATAAGTCTGATAACGATAAAACTGACGATAAAGATGAGTCTGATAACCATAAATCTGACGATAAAGACAAGCCTGATAATGATAAAACTAACAATTACTTTAAATCCGACAACAATGAATTTGCTGATAACGATAAATCTGACGATAAACATGAGTCTGAAAAAATTGATGAAAACATTAACTGTAATGATAACAATTATTCTGACAATAACGATGAGTCTGATAACCACAAAACTGACGATAACGATAATTCTGATAACGATGAAACTGACGATAACAATAACTCAGACAATATCCATAACTCTGATGACAAATCTGACTTTTTTTTTCCTGAAAGAAAAATTCACTAGTATTGTGAACGATGAAATGCCCATTTTCCAACATGACTCAGATGGACAGGCTTTTCCAACAGCATAGGTTGGTATTTTACCCCCAACTTTTCTGTACCTACTTCGTTGTGCTTCCTAGCTTACACTCAATTCCAAAATGCATCAAAAACTGGGCAGTGCGGGCAATAATACGGCCCACCTCTACTAAAAGCTGTTACTCTAACAACTGGAGTGTTTAAAGCTGTGGATCAGCTGGATCCAACAAGTTGTTGTAACTCTAATAAATAAAGTTCTACTTCATAGTAAAGGTGACTAATAAGTCAAACACAAATGTCCATAATTTCTGTGTTTGTGTCTGAGCTGAAATTAGAATTATTTACTGGGAGCAGAGAGAAAGAGAGTGTGTGGTGTGTGTATGTCGGGGGGCTTTCTGAACAGCTGCTGCATGGTGAGTACGATGATCGCCGGCGACTCTCAAAGGTGGATTGATGAGATGCCAGTTTAATAGCTATTGATTTATCAGCCATCTCTGTGATTGTCTCTCACTGATGTTTGGAGAGAGAGAGAGAATTAAGCGAGCGAGCGAGTGAGCAGTGAGGCGAGTTAGCACGCCTGAGTGAAGCTCGAGGACACTTAAGGGACGGGGATGATTTAATAGAGGGTTTGTGTTCCATTCAACCAGCTGTCAAAACTTTTTCATCAACCTGTGGCATGCAAGGAGAGTGTGTGTGTGTGTGTGTGTTGGGGGGGCTGCTAGCATGGGGGCTTCATTTACTTACTGTCCAACAAGTAGCTTTTGAGTTTGTCTCTTAAGATGTCTGAATGGGTTTAGCATCAGTTGGGAGAGACATGAGGAGAGAAGAGAGTCAGGAGTTCAGTCCCACCTGCTCACAGCCGCGGAGCGTGTCGTAGCAGGGTTACTACAAATCACCTGAGCTTGATACACCTGTCAGCCGTTCTACATTCATGCTATGCTAGCAGATCCTTTTTCTTCCTCGCAGGCAACAATTTGCTCCAGAACATTCCAGCAGGGTGGGTAGGTGGGCCTGCAGAGGCTTGAGAGGAGCTAAACACGTCACATGCTAGCTTAGGATTAGCAGGTTTAGAAAATGTTAAAGTTTGGATAAAACAATGTGGGGACTGGTTTTCACAACATCCTGGCATTTAAGCCACCCCCCAGAGAGCAGAACATTGAGTCATTTACATTATTAAATAGATTTCTATTCTGTCCTGTGTGTGTTAAACTGTGTGTGTTAAAATCAAGGAAAGTGAACTGGTGTTTTTCAGCCATTTGTGTTTTTGCTGCAGAACTACGGTCACTGCAGCTTGTGAAATTCATTAAATCATCAAGAACTGATACAAGTGACTTGTTCGTTCATTCGAGAGAAGAATGGCACAAAGTCCATGATCCGCTCCACTGATTCGTCCAGCACGGCCGAGAGAAGGGATCTTGCAAAACAAAGTAAAAACTGTAACACAGAAACTGTTAGGCCTCCACCAAGAGATGCTATAATTATCGAGGATTGTGCTAATATTGGGGTAGGTAAAATCAGAGCAAAACACCATCATCTGTAAACAGCAGGGGCTGCTGGGAACTCACCGTCCACATTGTAGACCTTGAGGCCAGCCAGGTGCTTGGCGGCGCGGGACTTGGAGGCAGACAGCAGTGCCGGGTTGTGGATTGGGAAGTCACTGTAGTAGTTCTCTATGATGGCTAGGGCTGCCCGCTGGATGCTAGAAGGAAACAAGAGCGTGTGTGTTTAAACCTGGGAAGCTTTGGGCCTGCGAGGCAGATTCAGCTCTAAAATCAGGAAGAAAAATTACAACAATGCATTTCACACCTCGAGTTTTACACCAAAAACGCCTCTGCAGAGGGTTCACAACCTCGCTTTTGGTGTATGCAGGACAAAGACTCCTACAAACACAAAGCAGAGCGAGTGGGGGAAGGATGGAGAGGATGTGGGACACAAACACCTGAAAGCAATACTTAAATTAATTCCTCTGTGGGAAAACCCCTCAGAGACAAAACAGCCGACAGGAAGAACCACAACATTTCTCACACATCCAGAAGAAAAGCGTCCACGTCTTCTTCTGGGGTTAAAGCTAGCTTCGTTTTAGCGTCGACAACAACACCAGACCCATGTGATTGTTTATGTCATTAGCCGCCAGCGTGGTGGTCACGGCCGCCTGACGCGACACCGGAGAGGACAACGGCAGGAGGAGGCGTGAGCAGCTGCAGCTCAGATCCCCACAGTGGATCTGCGCGAGCCGGGACTTGTCTTTCATTACCCGGCACTATTAAACCGACCGTACACAAGTAGGATGTTTTCATGTATCACACGTCATAAATCATCAGCTACTTATAACAAACCGCCTCCGTGTTCCTGGAGGGGAGCAGAACCGCGCTACACAAGCTGCTTCACAGAATTAGCTTTAAAAAATCTGTATTTTTATGTTTGTCACAAACTGTAAAAATCTACAAAAAATGTTGAATTAATAAAATATAAACAAATAAAAGAATTAACTAATTAATTAATTAAATATTTAACACTAGAGCCTAATAATTAGATGGTAAATTCTAAAAAAAAAATACTAAAAAACTTTGAGAAAAATGGGGTTTGAGAAGGTTCTATGGGGTCTATAAGGCCTTACTGAGCCTTAAATATTGCCGAAAGATAAAAAAAACTTAATTATAATAAAATTAATAGTTGACGAGGCGTTAAATCGTCTTTTGCACATGTTTGTATCATTCAACTGGCAATAGTCAGGGTAACAAGTCTGAAACTTTGTGATTGCCCACAAAAAATGTCCAAAAGCCCTACAGACCAGTGTACCGTATATAAATATACACAAAATACCCTTTCCTACATGATCCACAGACCAGTAGCAGACTTCAGCCCGATGATAGAGGAGGCTACATTTTTAACTACGGTGTTTCCTCAGGGCAGTGTTGCCATCTTAGCTACTTAGTCATTATTTCAAACAACTACCCTTAAAGAGACATTACTCCAAAGTTGAAACTGTCTGTTGACATATTTCCCAGAGTTAGATAAGTGGGGAAAAAACAAATTTTAACCTGTCCAGTCATTCTCCTGACCTGGCTGTACTCCTTTAGCTTTAGCTCAGCATTAAACACAGTAAGTGAATGGATCCAACTAGCATTGTGAGTAACAACATCCTAAAAATCCCTCAGTAGCAATCAGACTGGCTGCGAGTGAAAATAAGTAATTTATTATTAACGTAAAGGAATCACAGACGCCATTTTACACTTGGGACTACTTTATGACAACGCACAGCTGTAAGCCTCATCTGCAAGGTGCAAGTTAGCCCCAAAGACACCTGCTTCTGTAAACACAGATGCTCACGTTGTTAGTCAATCATCATAAAAAACGTGAACACACACACACACACACACACACACACACAAAGAGAAAAAAAGAGGACACACAAAAACACAACATGACTGTGCAAGAGGATATATAAAAGTAAAATTTTTCGGAGATGAACACGGTAATGATTCATAGTGCATTTGGTGCCAACCACAGCCTTAGGTGATGTGTTGAAAATGCTCAAGTCCATACTTGTGACAGCACAATGTGAGCACCTGTGTGTGTACACGCGCTTGTATATGTAAGGTTTCTCTATAGGAGCGTCCAAAAGTGAGTGTGAGGGGCCACACATCTGCCCCCAGAGACGTGTGGAAGATGGAGGAGTTCCAAGCCCAAGAGATCCAATTGGTCTCCCCGGAGCGCAGGAACCCAAGGAGAAGCCCAGGGAAGCAGACCCCACCAGGAGTGACCCGACAGATCCCAAAAACTTCCCGCCCTCGACACGGGGGCTGTGGACATACTTGGTTTGATCCTCGCTCCCGAATAATGCTGTTGTGTCCTTGGATAAGACACACAACCCTCCTTGCCTGCTGGTAGTGGTTGGAGGGACCGGTGGTGCCGGTGGTGGGCACCTGCGGCTACATTGTAGCTCATCCTCACCAGCGTGTGAATATTGTTAACTGTTAATTGTGTTAACATGTTTACACCAAAGCAGACCGATCAGCTGATTATCAGGATTCAGACTCTGCTGTCCGTCTGGTTTGGTGATATTTTATGAATCGCATCTAACTGATTATTTTTTACAGTGTTTCAACGGTGATATGAGCGGCGCACCTGTGAAATCAAAGCCCTGAATGCAACAGCAGGTAGGACACACTATTGCATCCATCCTGTCGTGAAAGAGTCTCCATCTATAAATCCATCAGGCTTTAAGAGGCAGGAGAAACTGGATTTCAGGGAGTAACAGGAGGCAAAAGAGAACTTGCAGGTTTTTTTCTTCCTCAGAGCCGGTAAGGTCAAGAAAACCCAAAAGCTCGTCTTCTAAACTAACAGCTTTCCTGCAGCCCAGCAGCACATCTCTCCAACCTCCCATTAACTATTAAAGCCTTCATTCTCTATTCTCTGCCGAAGATTCCTCCCTGCCTCGGTCTCTCGGGTCTTTCCTCTTTCTGCAGGCGCCTTTTCCAGGAGTTTCCTCTCTGAAGTCTTCCCGTTGTTTCTCCTGGAGTGATTTCTCTCCCTATCAGCCACTTTGTTTAGGCTTTTGGTCTTCCACCTCGAGTGGTAACAATTCTCTTTTCGATCATCGCTCCCCCCCCCCCCCCCCCCCCCACCTTTCTTAACTTTGGTGTTTGCTTCCCTTCCAAACACCAGGCTGAAAGTGTCCCAGTTTCCTTCTGCCTTCATCTTGTTTTCTGTTTTCTCTCATTCACTCCTGATCAGCACAGTTTCCTAAGGTTTAGGTAACAGTTCTTTGCTGCATCCAGCCTCAGAAAATCCCTTTTTAAGACACCAAGCTAGATGAGAAGTCATTTGATCTGAAGATGCTTCGCGGTGTCTTTTAAAGCCGAGAACGCGCGCGTAACCGGTTGTACGGCGTAAATGTGCATTTCTTATGTGGTGAGATTCCGAGTCTGGTGAAAGGAAGGAGTTCCCAGAACCAAGAGGCGGAAATGAGCTGATTCATCAGTGGATTCGGAACCGGAACCAAGAACATAATGATGGACACCAACCAAGCTACTGAGCTCCACCCCGTCTTTCCACCGGAGCCGTCAGCAGCGCGTTACTGCAGCAGCACGTCATAGCTGCTGATAGGAACCGCTGTGGTCAACAGAACCTTTTCCACCGGAGCCGTCAGCAGTGCGAGTCAGCCGCGTCTGAGTTCTCCTGCACTATCCTATTGTATACTACTGTACACTATTTTTACTGTATATATCGTATATTTTATTTCTTTTTCACCTGTTCCTTTGTCTCTCCTGCTGCTTTGAGCATGTACATGACACAACAATTTCCCTCGGGATAAATAAAGTTGTTCTTATCTTATCTTATTAGGGAAATAGCGGGTGAGCGGTGTTGATGCAGGATTGCGCATGCGCCGGGAGCGGTTCTGGTACTTGTTGGGTCGCAGCTGCTCGCTGCACCGCTTCAACAGTGCGATACCCTCACGAGGGACGAGCAAAATTTCAAACACGCCAGAAGTCCGTGCGAGCTCACGGTTGCTGATCGGTAGCTGGTCACGTGGTGTTAATCGCCTCTCGTAACCCCTGTACACTACACGACGCTCAGCGCAAAACTCGCCCCGATCTTATGGATTCTCGCACGAGTGGAAAATCGGGTCAAAAAAGTGAAAAAGTCACACAGTGTACGCCCGGCTTTAGGGGTACAAGAACTAACTTCTGGGTTGCTCCTGTTTACTGGCTTCAATTCTTTAACCAACTCTGCAGCTTTTTGCCTGCTGGTGTCGGATTACAAATAGCGTAGCTGCAGCATTAGCTCGGCGCATACTTGGCGACCTCACAGATTGTAAACAGTGACAACATCCCTCTTTTGTTTTTGTTTTTTTGAAAGGAGAAAAACTGACCAACCCCCGGCCAGCTGAGAACGAAATCTGTTTTAACGTAACTTTCCTCCCAACATTATTGAGGCTGTTTTGTGAATATTTCACGGTAGAACTCTTACATGTACATGCTCTTTTAACCGTTGGTGAATGATGGATAACAACACTCCTGAGCACATCTTGAGCTCCTTCAAAGGAATCTCCTACCATCTGTATGCAGATGACATCCAACTGTACATCTCCGTTAAGCCCCATGATGTCTAAGCTGCAGCTGTTACACACCTGCTTAGACTCTATCAAAACCTGGATGGCTGGGAGTTTTCTTCAGCTGAATGAAGATAAGACTGAGATCCTCATCTGTGCCCCAGACAAGCTGGTTCTCAAAGTCAGAGACTCTCTTGGTCAGCTTGCTTCTCACACCAAACCTTCTGTCAGGAATCTTGGCGTGACCTTTGACCCAGCTCTCACCCTGGATTCTCATGTCAGTTCTCTTGTTCGCTCTTCCTTCTTCCATCTCAGGAACGTTGCTAAGCTGAGTCCCATTCTGTCCCGCTCTGAACTTGAGACAGTTCTCCACACCTTCATCTCCTCACACTTAGACTACTGTAACTCTCTTTTCACGTGTCTGAGCAGAACCTCCCTGAACCGTCTACAGGTGGTTCAGAATGCCTGTGCTCGGCTTCTGACCAAGTCCTCCAAACACACCCACATCACCCCGCTTCTCCTCCAGCTTCACTGGCTGCCTGTCAACTTCAGGGTTCATTTCAAGATCCTGGTTCTGGTCTATAGGGCCTTACATGGACAAGCACCATCTTACATTGGTGATCTTCTTAGTCCCTACACCCCCAGCAGGTCCCTGAGGTCCAGTGATCAAAGCCTACTGGTTGTGCAGCACCAGGCTAAAGACCAAAGGTGACAGATCATTTGCTGCTGTGGCCCCCAGACTCTGGAACTCTCTCCCCCTGAGCCTGAGATCAGTGGACTCAGTGGTCTCCTTCAAAAAGCAGCTGAAGACTCACTTGTTCAAGCTGGCTTTTGTATGACCTTCTTCACCTCTCTCTCTTTATTCTGCTCTCCCCACCTATTCCACCTTCCTCAGGATCCACTGATTTCCCTCTTTCCTGTTCACTCTCTCTCTTTCTTTACATTTTTTAAATCACAATTGTCTATTTTTGCTCATTTTAAATATATTTTTAAACATTTTCTAAATGCTTTTTTATCTTTTTACATTTTTTGTTTTTGTGAAGCGCCTCGTGATTTTTATCTTGAGAGGCGCTATAGAAATGATACTTTCTTCTTCTTCATTCTGAACCATAGGCTTTTACACGTATGTAGTGAGTCCAGTGACCAGCTCCCTTATTTACTCATAATGTCGATGTAACTAAGCTAGTAGCATAACTTTCATATTAGCACAAGTTCTGACTGACTACAAATCTATATTAATTTTGTTTCCTCTGAACTTTGTACTATTATCACTTCTGTTGTTGGTCTCAGCATTGTGGCTTTTGTGTTTCATTGAACCTTCTGGGCCACGGTACTGACAGACTGACAAAAACATTATATGAATATTCGTGGATTTAACAGTTTAATAGAATAGTTGGTAAAATTTAATAACAGAGCGCAACAATTTCAGGGTATCTGCAGGTTTAAGGGAGCCAAATTTAAGACTTTTTAAGACCTTTTTAAGGCCACTTTGACCAAATTTAAGCTGTTTTTTAAAATTAAATTTAAGCTATGATTTCCAGCTATTGCCTGGAACGTCGCGAACGTGGGATTAGCCATCCAGTTACCATTAAACTTGCACTTTCCCATGGCGCAAGCTCCCCCTAGCTTAATCAGCTAATGTGCTCTTCTAAAAATAGTCCCCTTTCACTGAATGTGTACGGTTCCGCTTACGCCAACATCGTACACAAAAAATGCTGAACACTAGAAATTCACAAATTTTTTTTAGAAATAAAAGAATCTTGTTTATTGGGTCTTTGGTAATTTAAGACCTTTGGAAACTGTATTTAAGGATTATTTGTCAGTTTTAAAGATTTTTAAGGCCTTAAATTTGGAAAAGCAAATTTAAGACTTTTTACGACTTTTTAAGGACCCGCGGATACCCTGAATTTGGATATTCTCCTATTTCTTCCAACATGAACAAAAAAAAAAAAAAAACCTGAAACCTTTTACAAAACAAAAAAGATTTTTGTTTTTTATCTTCACCTGAGCTGTCCCAGATTGTAGTGCCTCGTCGTGCCGTCCGTGGAGCGCGTGACGCACACGGAGAAGCACGGCTGGAGCTGCCGGAGCTCCAGTAGGACAACGGCCAGGTAGTGGATGAAGAGCAGCGCGTCCACCAGGGACACGGCGTA
The DNA here is from genome assembly GCF_043380555.1 of Nothobranchius furzeri. NCBI lineage: Eukaryota > Metazoa > Chordata > Actinopteri > Cyprinodontiformes > Nothobranchiidae > Nothobranchius > Nothobranchius furzeri. The sequence continues at coordinate 55,612,382 of NC_091754.1, forward strand.
CTGAACGATGCCCTGGTAGTTCTCATCCTGCACAAACAAAAACATTTCAACAAAACAATCAAATCTTTTGACCTTATTGACTGTAAGAATGTGTTTAAATCGCAGAATCCTCGTGACGAGCCCTCCGGGAGGTTAAACGTGTGAGACTAGATCCGGAGCTTTTAGATATGAGGGCAGATTTTAAAGACGGAAGCCTTTTAGACCTTTAGTTGGTCTGTTTTTCTCAAACATGGTGAAAGAAGCATCAAGAGGGATTTTAAATGATAACTCACACACTTAACACACACATCACTGGGGCAGCCAGAAACTGTGCTTCGGCTGTGTTTTTCACTTAGCTTAGCTGCTCAAGGCATTGAAAATAAACATGTCTGCAGCGCTCAAGACCTCTCACTCTAGTCTCTAAAATCCCTCGTCTGTGTGTGTGTGTGTGTGTGTGTGTGTGTGGATTTGTTTTTATTTTTAGTTACTCTCCGGGCTTACAGTTATAGCTCTCGTATTTCACGCCTGGCATTAATTCTCCTCACAAACCTTAGCGTCGAGTATCCGGACACTGTAGAAGAGCCAGTAGGACACAACAAAGAGTAACACCAGCACTGCGAGCAGGACCCGGAACACAAAGACACGTGGGAGTCCCGCCCGCGCCGGTCTGAAGAAGAGCGCCCAGACGGCCAGCAGTAGGATGAGCAGCTTGAAGGCCACAGAGATGTAAAGGCCCTCGCAGGCCGTCCCGCAGCTCTGCAGCTTCTCTGGCCACAGGATGTGTGGCAGCACCAGGAAGGCCAGCGGCGTGAGGAACACCAGCAGGCCCAGGATCACAGCGATGGTCCTGGTGAGATACAGGCGACAGTTCAGCCCCACGCTGTCCTCAAGGTCCTTGGTGATGCGTACAATGTCCTCCTGAGAGAGGCTGTGCTCTGATGTGCCCGTGACGGCTGTGGTGGTCTCGCCCCAATTGTCATCCTAAGAAGAAGAAATCAGAATGAACTTAAAAGTTTGTAACGTTATCAAAACGCTAACAAGAAGTTCCAAGAAGCTGTTTGTCCACCCTAGTGAAGGTGGATGATTGACTAGAGAACCACCAGATGTGAAAATATGGTTGTTGCTTCATAACACGTCCAATCCCATCCCACATGGCCCAAACACTGGTCCAATTAGGTTTTCTTATATGAAGCTGGGGTATATTTGTTAAGTGTGTGTGTGTGTGTGTGTGTGTGTGTGTGTGTGTGTGTGTGTGTGTGTGTGTGTGTGTGTGTGTGTGTGTGTGTGTGTGTGTGCTCTGTCTTCTCCATCCCCAGTGAGTCGTGGTGGATGGCTGCTTATACTGAGGCCCTGTCCACACGTAGCCGGGGATCTGCCAAAACGTAGATATTTTTCTACGTTTTGGCCTGTCATCCACACAAAAACGGAGTTTTTTCACACAAAAACGGATCTTTTTAAAAACTCCGGCCAAAGTGAAGATCTGCGTTTTCTCCGTTTTGGGTGTCTGCGTGTGGACAGACAAAACCGGAGTTTTAAGGTCCGCAACGTCACTTTCCGCGACAAAAAAATGCTGACATCACGTGTGCGACCTGTGTTTACACTAGCTGACAGCATGGATGCCCTCAGAGCTGCGCTCGCTTTATCAATTGTCCAAGCGCTTTTTGCTTGTTTGTTTTTGCAAGCGGAATTACTGCTCCTTGCGGAAGACCACAGACGAAGGACAAGGTTAAGAACGGGGGAAGTACTGCCGCCTACAGGTCTGGCATGTCCTTAACAACGTATTTATCCGGGTACGTGTGGACAGAGTTTGTTTTTAAACGAGGTGGTGTGGATGCAAGTTTTTGGAGAGGCGGATATTCGTTTTTAAAAAAACCCAGCTAGGTGTGGACTAGGCCTGAGTCAGGATCCTCTGGAGGTTTCTTCCTGTTAAAAGGGAGTTTTCCTCTCCACTGTCGCTACATGCTTGCTTAGTATGAGGATTGCTGTAAAGACTCTGACACTAGTCAGTGACTCGATGCGACCTGCTGGGTTCCTTATATAGGAAACTTTTTACTGATAGGTTAATGAACTGACCTGAACTGGAATGTTTACTTTGTGAAGTGTCTTGAGACGACTCTTGTCGTGATTTGGCGCAAAAGAAATAATCTGAGTTGAACTGAAATGAGTGCGTCACGTTATTTGATGTCCAAAGGCTCATGAAGACTGAAAAACAACTATAGACCCCGCCCCTACGACTGAGCTCTGTCTATAGGTCCTTTCTGCGTGGAGTTGCATGTTCTCCCCATGCATGCGTGGGTTTTCTCCGGGTACTCCGGTTTCCCCCACAGATCACAACATGCCCTATAGGTTAAAAAAAATTGTAAGTCGCTTTGGGTAAAAGCGTCTGCTAAGCACATAAACATAAACATAAACATGATGGTCAGACTTATAAAGGATCTCTTGCCAGGCTAGGAACGTATTGCACTTAAGATTTTTTAGAAAATTCTTTGGCGGGGACAACCGTGGTTTATAATACACTTGAGAATGGAAAAACAAACAAACAAAAAGTGCTTCACACATAAACACATTTCCATTTAGATGTATTGATGGTCTGGGGGTGGAGCCAGGGTTAGACACAAATATGGCGGGAGTGACAAAAACAGACTGCAGGAGCTGGATTATAAAATGGTCTTGTGCGGGGTTATAGGTACACTTCTGTTGAGACAAAGGCCCTACACATGTCTCTGCAGACCGGCTGACTAGTTAAATGAAAAGAAGACAGAAAATTCTAATACATACAAAAGTTAAATACTTGGGAAATTTTAAACAAACGTGGTTCCTATCAATTATATTAAAATGTAATCATCCATGCTTTAAGACTTTCTTTTATTCAGAAAATTTTCTTGAAACGGATTCAAGGCAGGTTGTTTCCAAGCTTGAGAGAAAGAAAAGGAAGTGGAAACGGTAAACGGAGCTCATGTTTGGGTCTGACTGCATCCGCAGATAAAAAGCGTCAGCAGTGTCGGAGCAGTGTTATAAAAACAAAGATAAGGACTTTATGTGGTATTCACAACAGTGTTAATGTGGCCCTGAGAGCCACCAACAAAAGGCAGGAAAACGACGACGATCTGAATCTGAAACAACACGTGTGAGTGAAACAGAAGATAATACCAGTTAGATGAGCTGATGCATCGCAACCCCTCAGAGCTGAGGGGGGTTGGGAGGAGGAGGAGGAGGATGGTCCGTCTGGCCTCAGGGTCACAGCAGAACAATGGAAGTATGATGAGAGCAACAGAACCCCAAAGAATAGACTCTACATCACCAGAATCAGCTTTAGTCCTCGACTCTTATCCACCAAACCAGATGAAACTTCAACAATCTTTCGTGGCTCCATTTACCCGTGACTGGGTTCTATAAAAGATTATGCCAACTTCACACTTTCGCTCTAGGTTTGTTTCTCTCCGGTTACGTATCGATGAGCTCATCAGAGGCAGGATGGTGGTTTGGTGTCTCAGTGATGAAAACAGTTTTCTTTTGATCACAAACAAAGTCAGAGTCGTTTATGGGAATGGTTTGAACTTACTAACACTACGAACGCTCAATGTATTTACATTTGGATGTGTTTTTCGACAACACCTATAGTTAGTGGTACACGCTAATTAGTAAGGTTCACATTTATGCAACCAATGGTTAATAAAAAATTGTTTTTTTTCCCCATTCTTGCTGTTGCTGGCTCTTGTTCTCCGATTGAGTAATATCACTTGATCAAGCCCTTCATACATTCCACAATATAATCGGTACAAGTATATGTGACTTGTGCTGATATCGTATCGGATGGATATCGATCAATACTAAAGGCTGCAATATCTGTATCATATCGGAAGTAAAGACGTTGTGTCACGGCTGCCAGCCTTGAGTGAAGAGCAGGAGCCAGGATCACCCAGCCCTGGTGATCAGCCTGACACCGCCCCTCATCCTCCTCTCTCCCAGGCTGCTGAGGAGCACAGCTGAGCTGCATCTGGTTGATTGCCAACACCTGCATAAAAAGGCTGTCAGTGTTGCCAACTTAGCAAATTTGTCACCATTTCTAACGCCTTTTCAGACCCCCTTAACGACAATTTTTCAAAAAAGCGCCTAACGACAATTCTGGTGACATTTTTGACCCCCCTCAACTACTTTGACTTCAAATTTGTAGCAGACTTTATCTGCAGATTAGCGAGGCATCTGAAGCGACAGGACCGTCCTTCCTTCCAGAGGATCAGAAAGAAAATGATCTGCGCATGTGCTTGCAGCGTGATCACGCTACCCTCGTTGGCCAATCAAACCTTTTGTGGGTTTTCTTTCACAAGAGATAGCCACCGGAGCTACATAAAGGGCGACCGCCCCTTCCGCCATCCTGCCTCATTTCGGCAGCCGAGCTCGGCTGGCACCAGCGTCTCACTCACACATGGCTTCTGCATTCAAGGAACATTGGAACTCTATGAGTTCAATAACGTAGCACATTTAAAACTTTTATAAAAAACAGAATAATACTGTGTAAGTCATTGGCAGGTCATTGCAGTTTGCATGTAACGTTTCTGAATACTAAATACGACCTGCTTTTTTTTACACAAAAGTACTAAAAACAACAAGGCACTTGAAAACTACAACAGAATATTCATTTTAATTCAATCATACATACATTGCTATCAATTTAATATTTTTTGTGTTTAAGAGTTCCATTCTCTTCAGAAAAAATATAAATATTCCTTCCATTTTTGTGTGCCATCTTTCCTTGATGTTTTAAAGGCTGCTGTTTTGTATTCTATGGGTTTTTTATTTTAATAAAATATAAAAAAAAGAAATTAAATTATTTTGTAAAATAAAATCACGTGGGTTTTATTTGATTTACTCTACAAGATCAGTGATGTCATCACGCAAACAAGATGACGTCATTGTGTCGTATGCAAATTAGCACGTGACATCATTTGGCGACATCTAGTGACTTTGGGGGGGAACTTCAGCTACTTTCAGTCAAAAACAGTTGGCAACACTGAAGGCCGTGCCTTCAGCAGGCTGGGAGGCAGCAGTGCAGGGGTTCTGCTGTCCTTCTGGTTTTTGGTTTGGTTTCAACCCCTTTCGTTTAGATTCATGTGGATGAGTTGTAAACTTTGGTTTGGTTTTTAACTCTTAGTAAGAAGTTTTTGGATGATCCAGTGGGATCTTTTTTGCAGTTTGGTTTTAAGGTTAACTTTGTTTGTGGTAATTTTACTGACCTCGATTTTAAACACCTTCGTTGTGGTAAAGCGTTGTAAAGTAAGTTTTCACCAGGTGTTTTAGACAGTATATTGTTTTGGAACTCGGGATTTTAAAACACCTTCTGTTCGGTTAAGCTTTTAACAAAGTTCTAACCAGGTGTTTTTACGGTTGATAATTTGTTGTGACGTTAACCTTTTACAGAGATCTGTTTGCACGTTTTTAGAACCTTTTTGTTACAATAAAACCCTTTTAATATCCACTGTCCAGTCTTATGTTACCCCCATCCTTCACTTTTAACAACACCCGTCGGGGACGTAACACGTTGTATCCGGACATCCCTGACGCTAATCAAGCTCAAGCCACAAAAAAAGATTTTTGAATAAAACACTCAAACTTTGGATGAATACATCTTATAATAAAAAGTTGATGAAAAAAATCTAAAGTGAAGACAGAACGTACATTTTAATTATAATCATTATTGTAATTTTTCCCCCGCCTGTGCTCACATAACATTTTGGATAATCATGCCAATATGATGCATTTTTTCTCTTATTAAGGTTTAAAGGGTGTGGCGTTTTTATTTACACCTTTTAGTATTTTACGTTGAAAGATTGAGTTTCTCTTTCTGGCGCTAAATAATAAACAAAAGAATGTTTCTTTGGGTTACGTGTCAACTTTGGTGATTATTGAATGATTTAGTTGTTAATTTAGTTATTTGGAGTTTTGTAAATATCACACTGACAGTACTTTCCACAGTACAAATCAAAAATAAACATCGAAAACACCTGGTAGGCTCAACGCACTGGTGCGGGACGACACCTGGCCCTTCGCGGGAGCCTTGATGATGATGATGATCTATGTATAGAACTTGTGGAGAATCATTCAAAGCTGCCGACGTGTTAACTATTGACTTGTTAGTGTGGTTTCCACCAACAGGCCCTTTGATCAAGTCCAACACTGTAATCCACCCAGGCCTTTCTGACCTTTGACACCAGGCTGTAAATATTCATGTCACCATCTGCGTTTCTCCGGACAGAGCCAAACGTCTCCACTGATCAGTCTCACGAGGACTAAATTAGACTTTGGAATGCAGGTTCAAAGTGTCGGAGAGCACGTGTCGCCACATTCCTGTGAACTAAAGGACATCGGACATTTTAAGGGCGGTCAAAGTGTTAGTTATTCATGGAAGCAAACAATCCTGAACAAGCTTTTATAGAAGAAAAATAACTCAAAAGTGGGAATGATTTAGCAGATGTAAAGAGATTAATTGTACCTGACGAAGCACAGGGAACAACTTATTAAGAAATGCATAAATACTTTGTGCTTCAGTCCAGTCAAATGAAGTGGAGGCTGTTTGTGGAGCCAAACAAAGAAAGCCTCTTCGGTAATAATGAGAGAAAGAGACTGAAGAGCCCTCGGCTTCTCCACAGAGAGGTCTGCCACAGGCGTTCTATGTGCATGAAGCAATTATCCCCTACGGAGATCTTAAGTAAGCAACGCCTCATTATGTTCTGCTTGTGCTAGTAGAGTTAAACACTCCACAAAACAAAGTGATTCAAGGGCTGAACCGGGTGTGGCAAAATATTATCGTTCTCCTTCTTGCAAGTTCGCACTGCCACCAAAATGCTCAGCTGTAGATACTTCACGACTCCTAGAGAGGGCGCTGAACACACAAATGCAGGAAAAAGTTAACCAACTGGAAAGGACGTACATGCAACAGCAAATCTGCTTTTCTTGTTGGGACTCTGGTGGTTTGTCCTAGAGTTGAAGTGGTATCAGCCGGCTGTTTCTCCTTCGATATTACTGAGAGGGGAAACACTCATACCAGTGGTGTTCTGTTGCTAAATACGAGAATGCGTTATGAATGCGTGCGTGTGTGTGTGTGTGTGTGTGTGTGTGTGTGTGTGTGTCTGTTCTGTCTTCTCGATCCCCAGTGAGTCGTGGTAGATGGCTGCTTATACTGAGCCGGGATTCTCTGGAGGTTTCTTCCTGTTAAAAGGGAGTTTTCCTCTCACTGTCGCTTTATGCTTGCTTAGTATGAGGATTGCTGTAAAGTCACTGACACTAGTCAGTGACTTGATGCAATTTGCTGGGTTCCTTATATAGGAAACATTATTTCTGATTGGCCTAATGAACTGTCCTGAATTGGAATGTTTATTATGTGAAGTGCCTTGAGACGACTATTGTCGTGATTTGGCGCTATATACATAAACTTGAATTGAATTGAATGGAGGACCCAGGAAAGTGCGGTGGTTCGGCAAAACTGACAACCAGATAGTCCAATGGTTGCTTTCGGTTTGAGTCGTGTTATTAGCAGAGTTTTTTTTGTAATCTTTGCAATATATTTACTATACCATGTTAGAACATTGAGAGGTATGAAAAAATGTTTTATACTAGCTTGTTCTGTAGATTTGCTATTGCAGCATTAACCGAATGGCTGGAAATGGCTGTTCATATCTTCTGCATCCACATTTTGTGAACTAAATTTTTGCTACAGCAGGTGGCGCTAATGTTCTGATTTGTCAACTGTATAAGTTAAGTGACTATTTGACACCATGTTAATGTCCATCCCAAAGAATAATCCCCCAAACACTAGTGTTACGTAACCTGAAGGACCTGGGGGACCATAGCAGCCATGGCAGCTATAAACTAGCCTAAGTGGGAAAATAAATACCACAACAAGAATTTAAGAGGCAGTGGTACCAATATGCAACTCTTCACAAGCTTTTTGTCCCCCTTTGGATGCATATTCTGCAATAATCCTAGTTTTTTAAAGTACTGCTGTATCATGATATTGTAGTTAACCAAGAATCACAATTGCCATCCCTACCTCGCATACCTAAAGTTTTCCACCCATTGAGATAACGCAAGATTCTTACTGAACTGAGAACGCTGACTATGGACTGCATTCATGAGTAAGTATTGAAAAGAGGGTATCTGCAGGTTTAAGGGAGCCAAATTTAAGACTTTTTAAGACCTTTTTTAAGGCCACTTTGACCAAATTTAAGCTATTTTTTAAATTAAATTTAAGCTATAATTTCCAGCTATTGCCTGGAACCGGTGCTAACCACATCATGAACGTGGGATTAGCCATCCAGTTACCATTAATGTTGCACTTCCCCATGGCGCAAACTCCCACTAGCATGCTCATCTAAAAATAGCCCCCTTTCACAACCAACCGAATGTGTACGGTTCCGCTTACGCCAATATCGTAAACAAAAAATGCTGAACTAACTAGAAATTCACGAAAATTTTATAGAAATAAAAGAATCTTGTTTATTGGGCCTTTGGTAATTTAAGACCTTTGGAAACTATTTAAGGATAATTTGTCATTTTTAAGGACTTTTAAGGCCTTAAATTTGGAAAAGCAAATTTAAGACTTTTTAAGACTTTTTAAGGACCTGCAGATACCCTGTGAAAATGTCTAAAACATTTTCGCGTAACTGAGTTTTGCTCTCACATTGATGGATTTTTGAATATGATCAAAAAATATTTTGGTCAAAACAATCAAAGTCATCATGAACATCTTCAAACATGCCATTAGGGATGCACAGAGACCGATCTGAGCAATGGGAATCTGCCCAATTCTGTCAGTCTATGTGACCACACACATATCTAAATCGCAGAGGTGTGACCAATTCACTGCATTGCAAGTCTCAAGTAAGTCAAAAGTCTTTCCAGTCAAGTCTCGAGTCAAGTCCAAGTCAAAGACAATCAAGTTCAAGTCGAGTCCAAAGTCAATGATGTGGAAGTCCAAGTCCTTAACTCATTCACTGCCATTGAAGACTAAAGTCGTCATTTCAAATCCAACCGTTCACCGCCAATGATGACTAAAGTCGTCATTTGCATTTTTTTTTACTGTGTGGGCATCGGAATGAGGCCCCGCATCGTGAGAACAAACATCTCAGCTCTAAAGCCGACCTTCAACCGCATACGTCACACGTCACGTGATCAGGAAGCAGAAAATCCATGTGTCAGGAGATAGTTTTGGACCGCTGCTGTAGAAAAAGTGAGGCGCGAACCGGAAAAGCTTCTGCCGATCACAATTCAACAACGGATTAGGAAATAACGGATAACGCTCGTAACGCGGATTCTTCCTGATGTAAGAGGTGAGTCTCCACTTTGTTTTGGTTGTTTTGGCGTCGGCATCATCCTAGCACGCAACGTTCTTTGACTCTTAAAAAAACCCAGTAAAAACGGTGAGAAACGCTGGCAGCGAAGGGCTTTACCGATCAGGAAACGGCTGGCATGAGTTAACTTTGAATTTTCAAGTCATAATCAAGTCATCTGTCCAACTTCAATTCAATGACAATGATAATAAATAAATTTCAGAAATAAAGCTTCTTAAAGCTTAACTCATTTGCTCAAACAAGCAGAAAGTGCAACGGAAGTTGATTATAAAGTGCTGCTGCATGTTGCAGTACAAAAATCACACCCAGAACGAAAAATGATTCATGATTTTTGTCCATGTCATGTCACTTTTGTGCTAAAATATCAAATATGCTCAAGTTATCAAGTCAATTCAAGTTGCAAGTCATTGGCGTTCAAGTCCAAGTCAAGTCGTAAGCCTTTATAGATTTCATCAAGTCAAGTCAGAAGTTATTGAATAATGATTCGCGTCTGACTCAAGTCCAAGTCATGTGACTCGACTCCACACAACTGCTAAATCGAGCTTTGGCAATAGTCGAGCTAATACTTTAACCAGAATGGGAGCCTTTTTTCAAGTTTACATGTCAGTTAGAAAACGAAATAATTGATAGAAGTGCTCGGCTAAACTAGAATGTCATTTACATGTAGAGAAATATGTTTTCTGACTGCATTATCTGGGTGCGCTAGCTTGATTAGGTGTAGGCAAGTTCAGTTTGACTTAAATTGGACTAAGATGGTTACTTCTCAGTAGAGTAATAAGGTGGTAGAGGAGATCAATACTAGCTGTGTAGTGGTGACTGATTAATGGCTACATATAAAGTTCAACCAAATAACAACAGACACAATTAGCTTACCTACGAATAGGTTTCGTCTGGGAAGAATTGCGTTTCCTGATAGAAGTGTTTATCAGCAAGAATCAGGCGATACAATATATCACAATACAGGGGAGACAATACAAGCCAGACACGTCCAATGTTTTTGTGAGATCTTGCTTTTCCATCAGAATGAGGGCAGTAAAAACTGCTGCCACCTAGCAGTCGGAGTTTGAACTGCACCAAACAAAATAAATACAGCAAATGTTTGCATGTAAATTCTCGATACAAAATTTACATTGTTTATAAATATGATCAGTATGCCATCACTCCTGTGCTGATGTGCATGTTTTTCAGAAATAATGACAAAATAAAAGCATGCTTAAGAAGCCAAATGGGACAACACAATTTTAATAACACTTGCTTTTCGTAAATTATCCAAACGATTATCTACACAGCCATAACCTATACAAAGCATACATAAGTGGCACAAAAAACAGCCCTGATGTTATTTTTGTAAACAGAGTAAATAAAGAGCTTTGTGTGATGCAAAGCTCACAGCCTTACTGCTGCTGACAGATTTTCAAGTATTGATCCTGTCTGGTGAAGGTGAATGCTCTGTGTTTGTGTGCCGAAGAAAGGAAATCAATGGGCGTTAGGTGTAAGGAAGAGTGCTTTTCCAACCACAGAGAACCTCGACAACACCTGGGGGTGGGGAGATGAATCACAACATCTCAGGCGTTATAGCTGAGATACAGTCATTACTCACTGGCCTTGTTTCAGCTGAATACATAGTACTTATAACACTCCAGAACTCCATCCCTTCTGCTGTGAAGAGATTTACTTTAATACCTCTTTCTGTTTTAACAGACCATGAGTGATGGATGAATCAGACATAAAATAGTTTGAATACCATACAGGACTACAGTGCTCATATAAAACCCCAAACAGTGTGTTTCGTATTGATTTGGAAATCTTAAAAGCCAGTACATTCATTTTCCTGCCCATATGTTGTGAAGTCTGACGTCTGTGTGCATATACGTCTGAGGTGTTTTTTTGCATAGCAAAGCTGCCCTCTCTGTTGAGGGTAACTCTGAAGTGCCTTTTTCCCTCCCCCTGACTCTATCCTCATGTAAACCCTCTTGATCTATCACGGTAGCGCGACTCGGCTTGCGAATAACCACAGTCACCAATTCTTGTCATGTGCCTATGTATGTCTGATCTCAGAATTGTGTTTACTGAAACTCTAATTTCCCTCTGGGATTAATAAAGTATTTTTGAATTGAAATTTGAATTGAATATTTTTGTTTTTCGTAGTTAAATCCCTACCTGGGCTTCCCCCCCGGCAGCAACACTAAAAATAGACTTTGGTGACCCATATTTTCTCACGGGATTAACCAATCACTGCAGGCGGACTTGGTTCAAGTCCAGCAGCCTCTGCAGCCAGTCTGGAGCCATTCATCACGTGGAAATAAGTGAAACAAGAGCAGAACGGCGAGGAGACAGAGAACAAAGAGGTGCAAGGAAAGGGCAGAAATGTTCAATAACATGACAACTAATTAAAGTGAGGGGAGTGATTGATCTAGAGAGAGGGCAGAAAGGTACAGAAGGATCTTCCAGATGTGTCATGAAAACACAACTAGAATATTAAAAGTGTCAGATCGGTTTGCTCTACATTTACAGAGCTTTACTTGACCCAGAGATGGTTTTATAAGCATTTTATGAGCTATGGGAGGAACTAGAAGGTGAAGACCTGAGTAATGGAAACTTCTAAATTGATCAACTCATGTCGAGAATACGTAGATGGAGGAGAAGGTAAACTCTGACTGAATTGTTCCATTAGAGAAATAAACCTTGATTTAAAAATGGTTCCATTATTGGGTCAAAGTAATGGCCTACACTATGCTCCCAAGTCTTTGCTCCTTTCACTGGATTTCAAAGTAATAAATAAACCAGGAAAAGAAAAACTGTCACTCAGGATTCAGAAGAATTCATTTTTGTTGTTCAACAACACGTAAGGGTCAAAGTTCATGAGTCTTGCATCCTCAGGGAAGAAGCTGTTCCTTATCGTTGCTATCCAGGCTTTGAGGCATCTTGATCCTTCTCTTGAAGAGAGGAAGGTAAACAGACCAGGATGGGGAGGATAACTATGGTCTCTGCTCTGCTTCTGCTGGAATCCTCTAGAGCAGTATTTCCCAACCCCGGTCCTAAAGGCACACTGTCCTGCATGTTTTTCATGTTACCCTTTTAAACACCAGTATTTCCCTGCTGCCACACACCTGACTTAAATAGCCGAGTGATTAAAAGGCATCTGCAACACTTGATGTCCTCCTGAGGAGGCAATGTAAATCAGGTGTGCTGAAGGTTGGGAAACACTGCTCTAGAGAGGGAAGGACGCTACCTCAGACCAGTTCCTGTACCAGACTGTCAGGAAGCTGTCCACCACACACCAGTGGAGAGAATAGCAGCGCTGAGACCAGGAATTTTAACCCTCCCCGTGAAATAGAGCCATTGGTAAACATCCTTAATGGTAGTGGTCCACGTAGAGTCAGACGTCGAATTTCATCAGCATTTGCATTTTTCTTCTAACGAGGTTGGGCTGAGAACCTACTCCACCTCCCTTCTATACCTAAGAAACATATTTCTTGGAGATCAAGCCTTGTTTTAGTCCACTTAGTAACCGACTGGTCTTTTAGGCCTTGTCCACACGTAGCCGGGGATCTGCCAAAACGTAGATATTTTTCTACGTTTTGGCCTGTCATCCACACGAAAACTGAGTTTTTTTTCCACACGAAAACAGATCTTTTTAAAAACTCCGGCCAAAGTGAAGATCTGCGTTTTCTCCGTTTTGGGTGTCTGCGTGTGTACGGACAAAACCGGAGTTTTAAGGTCCGCAACGTCACTTTCCGCAACAAAAAATGCTGACATCACGTGTGCGACCTGTGTTTACACTAGCCGACAGCATGGATGCCCTCAGAGCTGCGCTCGCTTTATCGATTGTCCAAGCGCTTTCTGCTTGTTTGTTTTTGCAAGCGGCATTACTGCTCCTTGCAGAAGACCACAGATGAAGGACGAGGTTAAGAACGGGGGAAGTACTGCCGCCTACAGGTCTGGCATGTCCTTAACAACGTATTTATCCGGGTACGTGTGGACAGAGTTTTTTTTTTAAACGAGGTGGTGTGTATGCAGGTTTTTGGAGGGGCGGATATTCGTTTTTTTAAAAACCCGGCTACGTGTGGACTAGGCCTTAGTCGTAGATTCTGATTCAGCAGTAAAGTAAACAGAATAACTCGTTTATTATTTGTATTCAACCTCATCAATGAGCTATGCCCTAATAAGATTCAGATATCCCTCACTGTACCACCAAGCAATTAACTCAAAAGAGCAGTTTAGGGTGTGTTCTGTGATAACCTGCACAACTTTCCATTTTTGTTTTTGTTTTTCTGGGTGACGGAAAATATTTCATACATGCCTGCAGTAACTGGATAAAAACACCACTATAATGTAAAACGTCAGTCAAAACGTGGATAGTCTTTGTACCAGGGATGATCTTGTGTCGACGCGAGTTGTCTGAGAGCTCAAAGAGGCAACACACTTTACTCAGAATTTTTATATCATTCATGAAGCCTATATTTGAAACACACAAATGTAATAAAAAAAAAACTTTTAAACTGATGAACACTTTTAACTTCATGGTTTTGGCCCTCACCTTGAAAGGTTTGAACACCCCTGGTCTAGGGTTTCTGTGACTGTGGGAGTTCATGGGAGAATCATTGTGGGAACTTGCTGCTGATGCATAGTTTTGCAAACATGGGGAGTAACTCAGAGACAAGAAGAAGAAGAAGAAGGCCTTTTTAACAGGTAACCATATTAGTGACATCATGATAGTTTTCCCAATCTGACGCAATCCAGTCAGGTTCTAATGGATTTTGGAGAGCAGAATCTGGTGAGAAGGTGGGTTTAGCAATGATAAAACTGTAGTCTTCAAGCTGGACCGTGAACTACATTCCTTTCCAAAGATAGCAGAAAAGCTTTAACTAAAAACAAACGTTTCTCTAAAATCCCTTCATGATGTAAGTCCATAGATAGCACCAGAATGCACATCCCAAGCTCTCAGCTGTAAATGGTCTTTCTTCTATCTCCACTGAAGTATGGATAACAGTTACTGTCTCACTAGGTAATCAACTGTCCACTAAAAGCGTATTTTCAATTGCTCAGCTCTATGTGGAGGACAAACTAAGCCCCCCCCCCCTCCCTTTGTGAAAGAGCAAGTAACGTCTAAATTAACTTTTTTTTTTGCTGATGAACTGTATAAATGAGTGTCTAATAGTGTTTTAAATGTGTGTATTCATTATTTTAGCATTTTGGTGCATTTTCTTTAAAAATTAAAAATTCTGCCTAAATACCACAGTATAGCGCCACCTTCAGCTTAAAACATATAGTTTGAGTCATTTTGAATACACTTTAGCCAATGGCTAAAGAGTAAGATACTACGTAAACCAGTAGAGTACTACGTAGCAGCTCTGTGTCAAAGTTCATAAGGTGAGCAACACCACATATTATTGTTATTATTGTACACTGTCCTGGAGTTTTCTTTCTGCATCTCATTATTAGCCTGGCTGATCACCTGATAACTCCTGTCATCTGGTTGTGACAGCATGAGGATGTCCTCACACACCTGTAACCTATCAGCTCATCTGGCAGAATAGAGAGAGAAGAGACAACGCCACATCTCCTGTTCCTGGAAAGCCTTCAGCCATCCTTCGATGACTGAGAACCTCCATCAGCTCTGTCTCCTGTCTGCCTACAATTATTATAATAAAGATTGTGTTTGATAAGTTTTTTGTGCTGCCAAATGTCTCATTTTGATTCCGGTTTTGATATTTTAATGGATATTTATAAATTACATTAATTGAATTATCACATTGCATGTTTAACTAGCTCTATTGTGATGAATTAAACTAGCACCTCACTGTTAAAAGCTCCTTTTAATTTCAAGCATGTTTAAGTATTCATGGACATGAACAAAAACAGGAAATATATCAATTGAGATTTATTTAATTAATATAACAAATAAGGGGGAAAGAGTCATTGAAAGGCACATTCTTCTGGAAGCTCCTGATCCTGACGACACCAGCAGGAGACGACCGGCTGCAGACACCAGAGGATCACCTACGACCAAGAGAGCAGCTGGTATCAGTAAATAAATAATGAAATCAGGGCAGTTTTAGTGGGCTGAACACATTACAGAATAATTTTCTCATGGGGTATTTTCATAACTTTCTATGCAGCAGACTGTAACTTGAGCCCAGGGCTCTTGGAGAGCTGCTATCCAGCACGTTTCAGTGGTTTTCCTGCTTTAGCGGGTTAGATTAGCTGTTAAGCAGCTCAGCTACTTGTTGCTGATTAAAACCAGGTGTGTTGAAGCAGATACATCTCTAAAACATGCTGAATACTAGCTCTCTAGGGCCGTGGAGCCAAACCCTGCAGCTAATCTAATGCTATGGCTAACGGCTACTTACCGTTCAGAGCTGGTTCTGTTGGGTCGGTTCCGGTAGTTTCAGGCAACTCACAAGCTCAAAACAATAAGGCTCGTGTCCGCTTGTCTCCTCCAAATTGACTTGGTTCCTTTCTTCTCAAGTGTCTGGGTAAGGAGGGGGCGAAACGTCCTCCACTTGTAATAACTGCTCAGAGTGAAGGGAGCTAGCATCGTCTCGTTACCCATCGTCTTCGTCACTGCCGTGGCTCCGCCCTCTCGGTCCACCAGGCAACGCCTACTAATGTTGCAGTTTTTAAAATTGATACGTGGGTGGAGAAGGACTCTGAGGCACACTTGACCCGCTCTTGAAAGAACAAGTGCACTCCACTCCCTCCTGGGAGACAAGGCAAGGGGTGTGTGTGTTTGTGGCAAAACA
The DNA here is from genome assembly GCF_043380555.1 of Nothobranchius furzeri. Taxonomy (NCBI): domain Eukaryota; kingdom Metazoa; phylum Chordata; class Actinopteri; order Cyprinodontiformes; family Nothobranchiidae; genus Nothobranchius; species Nothobranchius furzeri. The sequence goes on from NC_091754.1 coordinate 55,628,454, forward strand.
GTAACAGCAACAAGCATTCCCAAAGAGCTCTTCACAACCTTTTAAACATGGTGTGGACAATGGGTAAGACTGCCAAAAACCTGTCAGAACATGAAAGGAAAGTGAGGAAGGATAACAGAGGACGAACAGTTATGGAGATCTTAAGGCAACAACAAAAATAGTCTTTGGCTTCCAGTGGATTTTCTCAACAAAACACAGCAATAAACCATTTACATGAAACTACTAACGCTGATAAAACTGATGCAACTGGTCTCAAACAAAATGTTGGGTTCTAGAATAAACGCAAATGAAATTGGAAGAGCCCAACCTGTTAATCCAGAGTTCAAAGGTGCTCTACCTCAATCTGAACTAGTTTGATATGTAGGAAACAAGTCCAATCCAGATTTTGCAGGCATCTTAACCCCAACTTCCCAGTATGAGGAACTACCCCAACCTGGAATCTACTTCACTACGAACCACAGCTGCTCTGTCAGATTAGTGGTTTAAAAGCCAATCTTCGTCAATAATTATATAACCTTTTCATTTTCTAACGTTTCTGGTGTTTGAGCACAAAAAATGCACATACAAAGCTTCCTATAGAAATATTATATAATACTTCATATGTCCCAATTTTTTTACATGCTTTATGATGATGTCAACATCATAGCAATTGTGAAGCATATTTGGAATGAAATCTAACAGAAATTTATCATCAATAGGTTTAGCCTGAAAAGCCACTTCCTTTCTTTTTGTATCTAAATTGTCCGGAGTTCATATTTTAACTAGTGAGGCACCGATATAAAAATTTTGTGTCGATACCGATATTGAGATCACCGTTATGGCCGATAACAGATATTTGCCGATACCGATATACAGGCATTAATGCTTCTAAAATCAGCAGATTTTGTATAGAATGAAAATTATTAAGGCTGGATTTACATTATTATGTATACACAACACACACATTTACGGTTCTGAGATGATTACAATCACTGTTCACACCCCCCCCCCCCCCCCCTTTCCCGGAAACAGATAAACAAACGGAGACGAGATGGAAAAAATATCGGTTGTTAATATCGGCCCAGTTTTATTTATCGGACCAATACCGATATGTTAAAAAAAGACTAACATCCGCCAATACCAATATTAATGTCAATATATTGTACATCCCTAATTTTAAGGAGCAAGCAGAAACTAGCTTGCATCAGCAGGTGGCAGAGGTGATCCGTTTAGTGATGATTCAACATGGATCTGCTGTGATTCAGAGAAAGTAATGTCCAACCAGGAGGCGAATATACGCTGAAGCATTTTCTATGGAGAAATGTCCCGTGCTACCACAGATCATGGGTGAGTTGAAACAAACAAACAAACAAACAAAAAAAAAAAGAGAAGATTTTTGACATGTCATTCACCGCTGATGTGCTTACTTTTCTGAACACCATATGAGCACGACAAGTGAGGAAGTACATGTCATTTGGAAGGAAATACTAAATAAAAGCATGCCTGCAAAGCAGATTGTGATGAAATTATGTGCTAAAAGTCTGGTAGAAAAACAAATATTAAATCCCCTGTATTCACAAACAACTCATTTCAAAAACACACACATGGGTTGAGTCCTGTTTATGCCCGAGTGTACGCCCTAGCTCATGCAAATGATTGTATTAGGCATTAGATCATCTCTGAGCATAAAAAACAGACATCTGTGGTCTCTGAAGAATTATCAGACAGACACAGTCTCTGCGGCGTTAGTTCTGGTGAGTCAGGTAGCCCGTTAACTCTTACCTGACTAGTTTTAGATCCAGGTCCACAGCTGGTCAGTGGAGGGGAGTTGGTATTAGAGTCTTCATCTATGGTGGTGATGACCGTTATCTCATCTACATCCTCCAGCACACGCGGAACTTGGCCCCTTACCTCCATCATTTCTGCATCCACAAAATGTGCCCACCTTCTTAACTTGACCTCAGTCTGGCTCACACATGCGTCACGTCAGCGGTACGCTGCTTCTTTCCTTCTCCTGATCCATCCTGGTGTGTCCATTTGACTGCGTGACTTCACGTTTCTCCTTATCCACACTCTGGTCCCTCGCTTTATATAGAAATGTCTCCCATCATGCCCCGGGAGGCTTTGTATGGAACTGCACGCTCACTTGGCACACAATGAGAGGGGTTTTATGAAGGAAGACGTGAAGCGAGGGAGCACTGAAGGAAGAAAGGGAGTTGGCAAAGGAGGGAGAGGGCAGCCAGTCACATGGGACGGACCTGACAGCGACTGGAGCTGGAGGGAGGGATGAAAGGATTGATGAAGATGATGACCAGAGGGGCAGAATTACTATAAATCTGAATTTAGTGAGCAAATCCTTGGTTTTTAAACTCCTAAAAGCCTTCGAGGAATCCTCCTTCCCTCTCTGCTCGTCTGCTCCATCAGCACCACTCTCCATCCATTGCTTCTGACCCAGTGAGCACTGTGATGTCACCAAGCTGCCACTGGCATGACCTCATGTGTGTTTAAGTACGTGTGCATGTAGAAAGTAAGCAGCAGGGTCTAAACACCAGGTCGTGTTTACGTCTTCAGATTTTAAGGGCCGATATCAAAGACCTATTTTTTTTAAACTGACCCGACCTGCCGATACCGATTTTGCCAAAGGCCAATTTATCTCCGAGAGTTATAATTACTAGAATACTTTTTTTAAAATCTGAATTATTTTTGTTATTTCTAACATGAATGAACATAAATTAGCTCTTAGCAATGGTGAATTCAGGGATAAGAAGAAGAAAAAAAGCCAGATCTTTCTTTTCTCTGGGTTTGATTTTAGCGTTTGACTAAAGCATTTAATTTATTCGTTTATAAATTAAAATGATTTTTGAAGCTCTCTGTTAGAAAAAGGTCCATCTAAGATTACGTGCAAGCACAGATAGCGGTAACAGCAGCTACCTTTAGCACTTCCGGTGAAGCTTTGGGCACTTACTTCCAGAACGTCAAAATATTTTGGCCAAAACAACCGATGTGTTTGAAACTGATGGAAGAATGAATGTTCAGAAAAGAGTTCTGAAAATGTTAGAACCTGTAGTTGTTTTATTATGGCTTACTGCTTCTACTGTGACTAGCTGCTGGCTCTTCAGGTCTTTTCAACATTAATCTCTGTTTTGCCTAGCTGAGGTTGTTCAAAGGCTCACTGGTAAGATATTAATTGTAGCATTACCACATAAACATACTTTAAAAGACAAAAAACCTGAAACAAACACTTTGATCTTTTTTTCAACCTGATCTTAAATATTATAATTCAATATCGGTTTATTTCAAAATAAAATTAAAACCCAGTGAAAGGTTGAGGGGTTTATATCCAGTTACACTTATGAAGGCTTTTAATTTGTTTGTTTTAGAAATCTAATACAAAAGGTTCAAAACAGTCAACATTTTAACTGATGGAAGGTGGAGTTTTTCAAAATAAAAGCATATTCCCCTTAATCAGTTTAAGCAAATAACAGTCAATGGTTTTATTTGGGAAAGCCACCAGAAAATGGTCAGGCACATTGACTATGGCATTTTTATTAATATTCATTGATAAAAAGAAAGATTTCCTGATGAGCAAATTTGTACCGATGATGAGGTCTAATTAGTCAGTGCAGAAGCAAAAACTAGCATAATGAAATGAGACATTTCTTCTGTGTAGCAAAACAACAATTACAGGTGCTGGCCAGTAAATTAGAATATCATCAAAAGGTTGAAAATATTTCAGTAATTCCATTCAAAACGTGAAACTTGTACATTATATTCATGCAATGCACACAGACCAATGTATTTCCGATGTTTATTACGTTTAATTTTGATATTTATAGGTGACAACCAATGAAAACATCAAATCTGGTATCTCAGAAAATTAGAATATTCTAAAGGCCAATGAAAAAATGTTTGTTTCTCTAATGTTGGCCAACTGAAAAGAATGAACATGAAAAGAATGTGCATGTATAGCACTCAATACTTAGTCGGGGCTCCTTTTGCCTCAATAACTGCAGTAATGCGGCGTGGCATGGACTCGATCAGTCTGTGGCACTGCTCAGGTGTTATGAGAGCCCAGGTTGCTCTGATAGTCGTCTTCAGCTCCTCTGCATTGTTGGGTCTAGCGTATTGCATCCTCCGCTTCACAATACCCCATAGATTTTCTATGGGGTTAAGGTCAGGCGAGTTTGCTGGCCAATCAAGGACAGGGATACCATGGTCCTTGAACCAGGTGCTGGTGGTTTTGGCACTGTGTGCAGGTGCCAAGTCCTGTTGAAAGGTGAAGTCTGCATCCCCATAAAGTTGGTCAGCAGCAGGAAGCATGAAGTGCTCTAAAACTTCCTGGTAGACGGCTGCATTGACCCTGGACCTCAGGAAACAGAGTGGGCCAACACCGGCAGATGACATGGCACCCCACACCATCACTGACGGTGGAAACTTTACACTGGACCTCATGCAACGTGGATTCTGTGCTTCTCCGCTCTTCCTCCAGACTCTGGGTCCTTGATTTCCAAAGGAAATGCAGAACTTGCTTTCATCAGAAAACATAACTTTGGACCACTCAGCATCAGTCCAGTCCTTTTTGTCCTTGGCCCAGGCGAGACGCTTCTTGCGCTGTTTCATGTTCAAGAGTGGCTTGACACACGGAATGCGACACCTGAATCCCATGTCTTTCATGAGTCTCCTCGTGGTGGTTCTTGAAGCGCTGACTCCAGCTGCAGTCCACTCTTTGTGGATCTCCCCCACATTTTTGAATGGGTTTGTCGTCACAATTCTCTGCAGGGTGCGGTTATCCCTAGAGCTTGTACACTTTTTTCTACCACATTTTTTCCGTCCCTTCGCCTGTCTGTTAATGTGCTTGGACACAGAGCTCTGCGAACAGCCAGCTTCTTTAGCAATCACCTTTTGTGTCTTGCCCACCTTGTGCAAGGTGTCAATGATTGTCTTTTGGACAGCTGTTAAGTCAGAAGTCTTCCCCATGATTGTGGTGCCTTCAAAACAAGACTGAGGGACCTTTTAAAGGCCTTTGCAGGTGTTTTGAGTAAATCAGCTGATTAGAGTGGCAGCAGGTGTCTTCTATATTCAGCCTTTTCAGAATATTCTAATTTTTTGAGATACCAAATTTGGAGTTTTCATTAGTTGTCACTTATGAATATCAAATTTAAATGTAATGAACATTGGAAATACATTGGTCTGTGTGCATTGCATGAATATAATGTACAAGTTTCACGTTTTGAATGGAATTACTGAAATATTTTCAACCTTTTGATGATATTCTAATTTACTGGCCAGCACCTGTATAGACAAGTTTAAAAAACTCCCAAAATGTGACTTACTGAAAAAAAACTAAATGTAATCTATAGACAAGTTTCATTACAGAACAACTAGAAAAGAACATTACTCAATATTTCTGAGCAGCTTATGAGCAGAAGCCAGAATTCAAGCAGCAGCTGTTAGCGCCATCAAATCTTCATCTCCACAGAGAAAAGCAAGATCAGAGTGGAGCAGCAATGAGATTCGGTCTTCCGGGAAGCTAAGACAGGAAACACTCACCAGGAAGAAGGGATCCCAGACATGAACACAAGCTCTCTTCCTCCTCCAAGAACGTGCCATGGCTACCCCTGCGCCAACCCTTCCTTGGACCTCCAAACGACAGCGTCATGAAGCTACTGAGGAATAATCACACCAAACTCTCTAAAAGCAGCGTTCAGCTCTACTTGGCAAACAGCTGAGACCCCAAAGCAGCTGAGTAATTGGGTCCAATGAACCAGGCTGCAGGACGGTTGGGACGATGATGAAACGGAGAGAGGTGAAGGAATGTCATTTGGTAAGGTTTGACTTAAACAACAAACTCTTCTACAGGGTATCTGCAGGTTTAAGGGAGCCAAATTTAAGACTTTTAAAGACCTTTTTTAAGGCCACTTAGACCAAATTTAAGCTATTTTTAAAATTAAATTTAAACTATAATTTCCAGCTATTGCCTGGAAGCGGTGCTAACCACGTCGCAAACGTAGGATTAGCCATCCAGTTACCATTAAACTTGCACTTCCCCATGGCGCAAGCTCCCACTAGCTTAACCAGCTAACGTGCTCATCTAAAAATAGCCCCCTTTCACAACCAACTGAATGTGTACGGTTCCGCTTACGCCAACATCATACACAAAAAATGCTGAAGACTAACTAGAAATTCAGGAAAACAAAAGAATCGTGATTATTGGCTCTTTGGTAATTTAAGACCTTTGAAAACTGTATTTAAGGATTAAAAGCCATTTTTAAGGATTTTTATGGCCTTAAATTTGGAAAAGCTAATTTAAGACTTTTTAAGACTTTTTAAGGATCCGAGGATACCCTGATCTAACTTGGGAAACTAGAATGGATGGTTGGGATGTCTGCTTTTTTGTAGCTTTGCAAGAACTTGGTGTACAACCATCTCTAGAATTCACTGCCTTTAGTTTGGCCTTGAGCTGTAAAGGTGACGCAATCCAACACATCCAATGCAAAGAAAACAAGTTCAAGCGCATTTCAAGCCAAATCTCCTCCCGTTGTCGGTTTGCAATGTTCTCACAACCCAAGCGCATGAACTTACAGATCCCATAAGCAAGATTCAAACAATACAAGGCTTTTCTTTTTGGAGTGCTGATCGAAAAACACACCCTCTTGGTAGAAAAACACCTCATAAGCTGCTAAACTTCTGCATCGACTCCAGCGACCCTGATTCACCTCTCACTATATTCAGTCAAACATCGTCATAACCGACCCAGTTCCACAAACCACTCAGCGTTGGTACATCAATACCAAGTCGATGTGTCTGCTATACTCACTTCCATTCCCACGGACATCCGATCCGCAGCTCGGAGCACATGTGGACCAGCCACACACGAGTCGTACCACACTGAAGTGTTGGCTCCTGATGAAGCTCTTTGAGTCTCAGTTTCAAAACATTAGCATTCGGCCTGGAGGTCTGGACTGGTTCCGGGAAGTGAAGCAACCTACTTAAAGAGTTCTGTTCAAACTAATCATTGAACCTAGGTAATATCAGCTGTTTTACCCATTAGCTTTGGACCTGGATGTCTGCAGTTCCCAATTCGTCATGACACGACTGCCCATTTAAAACAGAGTCCAGGTCTTTAGTTTAAGGTAATTCCACCTGTTGAGGTGAAAACCCTCATTAGACCTTTTAAGACCTGTATTGGGATCTCAAAATAGTCTTAAAGGTTGTATGGTGGTGTCTCCGTGGATCAAACTCCACAACATCTCAGATGCTTTATTGGACTGAAATCTAAAGAATTCAGAGATGAAACAATCTTCTCTTTAATTAGGTGCTTTAAAGCATTTCTTTAATATTACCCTAGAAAAACACCACCTCCATCCAAGAATACAGTCTCTTATAGGGACGTAAGAAAATATCAATATGGCAATATATCGCAACATTTTTTCCTGCGATATTATATCGATATTCAAAAGCTGTTTATCGAACTTTTGGAAGAACTTACATGCAAACATTTGTGTATTTTCTTTTGGTGCAATTCAAATGCTGGCCGCTAGTAGGCAGCAGTGTGCAATGGCTTTTGTTTTCCCTACTGAAGTGTAAATCCCTCAATTATGGCTTAGATAAATCATGTTAAACATGTTGCGCATCACTTTGGACTGTTTATTGAATTTTCCTACAATAATTTCAGTCTGAAAAAAATAAAATTTCTAATATCGTCTGGCAGAATGTATCGCAATATATGTGATATATCGTACCGTCTCCCCTGTATCGTATCGCCACAATTTCATCAATACACATCCCTAGTTTCTTAGCTGTGATGGTTAAAGTGGTAGAATTGTCCAAAGCATAGCGCTCTCCGTGTACAGCCTAGCATCCACAGCCATCATAAGCCTTGGTTGCCTATGACCTTGGCATTTTTCTTTCTTGGACTCTGTTTTGTAGGATTTGATGACTGTAAATCAAGAATGTCCCATAAACTTTGCTTTGAAGAGGCCTTTTTACATGAAAATCACATTATGACACTGTACATAAAGATATTCAACTACTGCTATCACATATAAGCTAAGGGTCTGAAAAGTTCTAGAGATGTTCCAGATGAAACAAACGTGGATGTTTACAACGTTTGCTTTAGTATTCTCGGTGGGTTTCCACCCAATCAGCCCCTTATATGGCACAGGATTGTGGACAAAGGATTTTGCTCAGCATGGCGGTCTAACCACGCTCCATTGTGGCCTCAGAAGGTCTACTACAGGCCTGGGGTCTCATTTATCAAACATTGCGTAGAATCCTTACGAAAACCGTACTTAAGCTCAGCAAAAAAAAAAAGTACTTACGCCAAGCAGGTTTGTGATCCATCAAACATGGAGTACGCACAGAAGAAGAAGAAGAAGAAGAAAGAAGAAAATGTCATTTCTATAGCGCCTCTCAAGATAAAAATCACGAGGCGCTTCACAAAAACAAAAAATGTAAGAATATAAAAAAAGCATTTACAAAATGTTTAAAAATATATTTAAAATGAGCAAAAAGAGACAATGGTGATAAAAAAAATGTTGAGAGAGAGAATAGGAAAGAGGGAAATCAGTGGTTCCTGAGGAAGGTGGAATAGGTGGGGAGAGCAGAATAAAGAGCTGCACACAATCTCCGCTTCATAAATTGGAGGCTAACGAGAATGTTTCTCAGCTGCATTTTAGTCGCATCCCGCCCTCACCACGCCCACTTACTGCCATAAATAGTCAATGCAAAGTGTCTTGTGGATCCATGCTGATACATAAGCCGGCTGTTGCAGCGCTCCGCCAATGACGATGGCGACTGTAGATCAAGGCAGATCAAGGAAGCTCAATTTCGCAGAAGCATAAATTGAGGTACCTGTGGGTGAGGTGGAGAAATGAAAGGAAGTGCTTTTTCAAAACAAATAAGAGAAAATCCACGGAGTGGCACAGCGTTGCTGAAGCCGTCAATGTTGTGAGTTCTTCAGAGAGATCTGTGGCGGACATAAAGAAAATGGTCCAATCGGGATTCAATCCCCAGACTCCCGGGTGAAAGTCACACGCGCTAGCCAGTCAGCAAAATGGAGATCTCCCCTGTACAAGTAGCCAGGGCGCATGATCAATCGGGTCACAGTGACAGGACACACACCGTCACAGACGCATGATGTTCTGTCTCAATCTGTCCCCCTGCTGATATTCTACATCCCCTATTCTGCACTTCAGGCTGTGTGTGTGTGAGTGCGAGCATGTGTGTGTGCGTGTGGAGGGTCTTGTTCTGTGTGAAAACGAAGCAGTACAAGTGATAATGCTGCAGGATTTCATAATTGTATCCTTCTCAGCAGCAGCACTGCAGGTGCTCTCCATGTCCAACATGTGCGTAAGCCAGGTCCTTAGTCAACTTAAAGTTGCGCACATTTTTCCGCTACGTCTTCTTTCATAAATCTCAAAGTTTGCATGGAAAGTTGCTTACGCAGTTTTCCGACCCTGTTTTGTGCGTAAGCAAGCTTGATAAATGAGGCCACTGTGCAATATTGTGTTATGCCAATCACAGCTCTCTATCAGTTCGGTGGGCGATTTGATACGACAGCGCAGAACAACAAAGATCAGTCAATCAATCAACCATCTTTATTTACATAGCGCCTTCCACTGCCTTTGCGGGAGCCCAAGGCGTTGAACATAAAATACACTAAAAGCATAAAGAGCAATAAAAAGGAGATAAAAGCAACAAAATAAATGTAAAAGGAGCATAAATTTACAAAACCAAGATGGCAGTGGTTTATTTGAAACAACTTTGGCATCAAACTTGGACTATTTAGACTTGGGCTTTTCTTTGAGTCAAGAGCCAATAGAGGTACGGCGGACTGCCCCGTCGAGCCCAGGTCTCCTGCATGAGAGTCAGACATCTTACTAGGTGAGCTAAAGCGCCGATGATGTACAATCCATCTGTAACATTTATATCCTTGATGACAGCTGGAACAACGTCAATCCAAAAAACGGTTCAGAGCAAAAATGGCTATTTTGTTGCTAATTTGCAGGAAATATCTAGAAGAAAGTTCTACAGAAAGTAGCTAAGGGTCCTCAGAAATGTAGCTAGCATAGTCGCTAGGCGTTAGGAACAGCGACAAAGTGGCACTGCCTCTCTCTCTGCTGCTAAAGCTACGGATAGCAAACGCTACGGGCGATGCCTGAGCGTGAACGCGCATGAAGCAGCCTGCTCGACCCGAGCATCTCTCTTTTTCTGTGATTTTACAGAAAAACAGGCAATCACAGTAAAATGCCAGGGCTCATTCTACAGGACCAGGGCATTGCAGGAGAATGTATGAAGAAGACATTTATTATTTCTACACGTTTTGACTGTCTAACTTCCTTAGAGTCCCTTTAAATGTCTCAAGAGCAGGCAAATCTGAATAATGAAGCTATTTTAGCTGTCATGCTTTCTGACACGTTCCCATGTAAAAACAACCCTTTTACTATTCCGGTTCCTGCGGTGAGGCATCACAGACACAGCCATGGGAAACTTCTCTGCTGGATCGTCAGGACATCCCTGCCTTAAGCAACGCGATGCGTTGTCAGCCAAAGCTCTGACTAAGTCCCAGCAGTGGAGTAATGAGCGCAGTGTTGCACAGTCAGACTCCGAGATGAGGCTGACACAGGCAGACAAAGAAAAAAAAAACCAAGTCCTGGAGCATATGTGAGACACCAACGCACAAACACACAGAGAGGCACACGAGGATTTGTGCTGAGCCTTGCTCTCAGAGGAATCAGCAGCTCTGATTACTCAGACCGAGGTCGAGCCCGGCCCTGCATCACCAGCATGAGTAAAACATGAAGACAGGAAATAGCGAAGGTGGCTGCTGGACGGAAAATCCTGTCATGTGGTTTAATACGACAGACATATGCAGACTGATGAACCTTCCCAGAAAAGCACCAAGTAGAGCAGAGACTGACATCAGCTGGCTAGTCTTCGTTTTTTATCAGCCAGTTCAAAGAATCATTTAGGAATGAAATCCTCTTTAGCTGAAGAAGACACAAGGAACAGTGTTGATAATCTGATTCACTATGAACTGATCCAAGAACAGCACGTCTCCATCGTAGATGATCCCCCACCCCCTGCCTGTGGTTGGGGATGCGGGAGTGTACATTCACTGCCGTGAGAGCGGGGAAGGGGGTAACAGTTTCACCTCCGTGCTTCTCCCGTGCAGCGCCACGCCTATGTAGGGGAAACACTGTTTGATGATGAATGACTCGAAGCTTCAACCACATTAAATATTACCAAATAATTTTAAAAACAGACAGAAGTTGATTAAATATTTTGAGTTTGCTAGAGTTGATTAGCTGTGGTGACTAACTTTAATTGGGTTGACTCCAAAAGCGAACCTGAGATCATGAAACCAATTAAATACCACGCAAAAGTCAAGGACACAAAACAGTGTTTTTGCTTGATTTTCCACAGTCGCTGGTATTTGACTGATAACTCTTGTATTCCTCAAGCTCCACCTTGAGTTTCTGGTTTTAACACTCCGACGTGCACCAGCACGGTGTGATTTGATCTGCCTTTTATCTCAATCCAAATCACAATCAGTCAGTAGGGCTTCAAAAACAGCACACTGGCTTAATGGTACTGTAAAAAGAAAAGTAGGTACTAAATAAAAAGTACAGGTTGTGTTTCCAAACAAGAGCCATAATTTATGATAAAAATCTGAATGTCCTACCATATAGCTCTCTCTTGCCAAATAATCTATTGTATAATCCATATTTTGGAGTTTCAGTCGCCGGAGTCGTCATGATTCCTGAAAGAAGGATCTGAAGTGTGCCTTATGCTGAAAGGAAGCTGCTGCTTCGGTGTTGGACTGGTCCATGTCGGAGGGGACCACTGAGAACGCCTCCTCACCTTGCACCAGTTCTTACCATTGACTGGTCCAGTTGATTCAGTTAACGGTTTGATTCAGCCTAACTAGATTAAGAGGAGCTCTATCAACACTTGAGGGAGTTTTATGTACCCTGTTTATGTATTCCTCCTCAAAAAGTGGACCGGCCTTCCCTGGCTTTAGCTCCAATGTACCAGATGGCCTGCCTCAGCTCAGGCCCATCAACACTATTACCATTCCAACTCAAGTTGACTGATAAATCTCTCCAAATCCTTTACAATTCGGACAAACCCAGTTATCTAACTTCTAGCAGTTCACGAGGACATCAGCAACACTCCAGTAAAACCTGAGCTTTCATTCTGTAAATGGACTCCTACGTAAGAGGCTTCTGAAGTCATTTGTTGATTAAAGTTTGTGTGTTGGACGTTTGCAATCTGCCCTACCTGAGTCTGCTCACCCCGAACAGACGAGTCGCCCAACAATGGCTCCGCTGGCGGCGTGTTTATCGTGACGGACTTTTCGGAGCGACTGTCTTTGCTGCGGGATTTGTGGCGGTCTCGGCTTCGATCACTGAAAGACAGACACGTGTAGTAAGTACTGGGTGTTGTTCTTATGTTGTTGAACAGTGAAGCCATGACCTCGTTTATGGTTGTCGCCATGATGTAGGTCTGAAAGTCCCGACTACCCCCCCACAAACAGCCAAGTTTTAATAGCAGCAAATAACTGACTACAAAATAAGCAAATTAAAAATGAATATTTGAACATACAGCAGCAAAAGGTACATCAAAACTGAAGATGTGACCTGAGTACAATCATTTTAGGTGTATTTTTATTTTTTAGTCTGTAAAATGCCCCCAAAAGGTCCTGCCCTATTCCAACTACAGGGTGGGGTGTGGGCTAAATGGACACTGAAACCAACAACTAGGGGGAGTTGGTCCTGTTCTTAAATCAATTACTGGAGTTTTATAGCAAAAACTTAAGATTGGCTCAAAAACTTCCTAAAGTCCCATCAGTCATCATCACACATTGGTGAAACTACATCTCCGCATTTTCCCCATCCCCGTGGCGAGCGGTGAGCTGCAGCAGTGGCTGTGCTCGGGAACTGTTTAGTGGTCCCACCCCCCCGATCAAACATCTGGCATTGGACCCCATTTTTAAAGTCTTTGGTATGACCCCATTCGAACCCTGATCGCCTAGTCCAGGGGTGTCAAACATGCGGCCTGCGGGCCGGATGCGGCCCGCAAGCAGGTTAAATCCGGCCCGCGAGATGGTTGTGTAAACTTTATTTTCATACTTTACAATGTAGAGTGAAAATAAACTTATCATTGTGAGCAAGTTTTCGCTGTAATGAGTATAAATAAAACAAAGCTGCGCTCAAGGCTCACACAAGAACTTGAATCCCATCCTGAAGTTGGCCGCCACTCAGGATGTGACTTCTGATATTGATGTGCTGGTGAAAGCTAAAAGATGTAAAGTAAAATGAGTCAAATATACTTTTAAGTGCTGCAAGGAACTGATCTTGCCATGTGATCTGTAAGCTCTTTGAATCACTAAGGAATGTTTTATTTATTTATTGATTTTTTTTTTAATTTTCAAGTACACTTCAGGTGTTGTACTTGTACTACACTGTCCTCAGGCTCCAGCTTTGTTTTATATTGATTGTATTAAAACAAAGAAAACAATCTGAAGTTTTCTTTTAATTTACCGGTCCGGCCCACTTGGGACTAGATTTCCCTCAATGTGGCCCCTGAGCTAAAATGAGTTTGACACCCCTGGCCTAATCCCAGGGTGGACACTCTACCGCTAAAGAGTTTTGAGTAAAGTCCCAATATTTCTTGTCATCAAATTTAGTGCCATATCTTCAATAGCTTCAGGAAAATAATACTAAAGTGAATATATTTTGATTTTAGACTAAATTGATCTCGTCATTGATGTCAAATATATCTTTCTGTAAAGGAGAAAAGAAAAAAATGTAAACATGACACAGAACAACTCAAGGAGACAGACAATAGTTGTATGCTGTTTATAATTACATGAGTCAGCAGGTTATTAGCAAACTCTAAATTTGCTACCTTATGCAAACAGATGCTAGCAATGCTAACATGCGGCATCATATTACCAGAACAAAGCTTTAAAATATTCAAGTATAAACATCTTTAGCATCATTTACTTCCTTTATGAACACGCTAAAAGGATCAGGTTCACAGTGTGTCACATCTAAAACGGTCTGGGTGGAAAAAGTCCAGAAATCAAATAAAAGTAGCTTTGCTTTAATAAAACAGTCAAAAGTTCTAATTCTGTATGATCGAATGTCGACATTTCACCCACCCAGGGTCCGAAATTAAATTTTTTACTCACCGGCCAAGTTGGCCGGTAGATTTTCATCTACCGGCCAAGCATATTTTTTACCGGCCAAAATTCTAAATGATTTAGATCTACCTAAAGCATGTAATTCTATATTATGTTGATTCCAAACAGAGTGACAAAATAATTAAACATCAATTAATAAGGAAAACAACTCTTTTGTCATTTTTACTATTTATTTATTTATTTTTAGAGATGTTTTTATGAACTCTTTCATTGAAATCTAGTCAGACTCCTTGTTTTCTCTGTCCATGAAGTCTGGCCTCCAGCTTCTGACACCGTCTTTGTGCCAAAGCATTACAGCCTCATTTGGGTCCTATAGTCCTTGATCTCTGGAGAACACAGCTGCACCATGAGAATATCTGAAAGTGTGTCAGGGCTAGGGTTGTCACGGTAACCGGTGTAGCGGTAAACCCCGGTAAAAAAAAAGAGTTGACAATAATAATAACAGTCTTGTTTAAAAAAAAATATCTCGGTGGATTACCGTGGCTGCGGTGTAGGCGCGGTGACCCTTACCAGCCACCGTATCATCTGTTGGAAGTTGCCGGCGGCACATGCGCACTTTGTTGTTTACGACCAAAACTTTCTTTAAGCTAAAGCTGAAATAATGGCAGGAGGAGACGGCAGCACTCGGGACATTTATTATCCCTCAAAGAAGACAACGTCGGAAGTACGGGCATCTTTTTTGGATATTTGAAGAATGCCGAGGGCCAGTTGTCTGTGAAAGGCAGCAACGCTACGTGGCCATCATAATGTAGCCGCTGTCTCACGACTCCACCGTCTCCAGTTCGCCACTTTTCACAAAATCTTCTGGTTGCCACTGGTCCTGGTGGTTTTTCTTCCAGTTCGACGAGTTTTCTTTTGGAAGGCTGGCTGACTCCAGTTAAAAACCGCCACATTTCACCGCTAGTTTTAACACGAAGCTAACGGCTAACTTGATAAACTGATTGAATGGGATAGGTGGAAATGACGCTGGATGCGGCGTTCACGTTTCACGTACGTTTGTGTAAGTTGCATGCAGGCGGGAGGAGTATCAGAAATCCGTGGAAGATGACTGTTAAACATAACTAATTTGGTGCAAACATTTACTCGCCAGGTGGCAGGTAGAGCTCAAAAATTTACTCGCCAAATGGAGCAATTTACTCGCATTTGGCGAGTGGCGAGTGTTAATTTCGGACCCTGCACCCACCCCTAAGTCGGAGTGGTCACAGGCATCAGTAACCCAACTGAAATCCTCATCTATCTGCCAGGATCCTACCAGCACTAACTGTTGTAGCCAGATTGTTGCGGCGTTGGTGCAGCTTCTTTGCTAGCTTCCGGTGACCTTTAGGGTGCGTTGCAAGGTCCTGATCTTCATGTTCAAGGAGCTCAAAGACCTTGCACCTCCCTACTTGTCTGAGTTGCTTGCCCCTTATGTCCCCTGACGTACACTGCGGTCTGCTCATGTCCTCCACACCCCGGATGAGATATAAATTGCAGGGGGAACAGGCTTTTATGTATGCTGCCCCTTCACTTCCTCTTTTGGTTGGACAAGCTCCATCTCTCCCTGTTTTACATCCTGTCTAAAGACCCACTTTTATGCCTTGGCCTTTGGTTGGTGATATTTATGTTTTGTACTGTGGTTTTATTGCTCAACTGTTCTTGCCTGTTGTGATCTGGTTTGTTGTTGTTTGTACGTTTGTGCTACACAGTGTCAGCTGCCATGCTGTGTTTAAATGTGCTACATAAATAAAACAATAGGGGGCAGCAGTAGCTCAGGAGGTAGAGCGGGTTGCCTCATGGGCTCGATTCCAGCTCCCGCCAGGGGTATTCTGCTGTTGTGTCCTTGGGCAAGACACTTCACCCAACTTGCCTGTGTTGGTGGTGGTCAGAGGGGCCGTTGGCACCAAATGGCAGCCGCGCCTCTGTCAGACCTCCCCAGGACGGCTGTGGCTACAAAGTAGCTCACTATCACTGGCAGCGTGTGATCGTGAGAGTGCATGCATTGACTGTCCTAAACAAGCGCTATATAAGTTTGATGTATTATTATTATTATTTGATGTCAGTGAGCAATAAAATGTGAGACGACTTTGAGAGAGTTTGATGACCAATGAAACCAAGTCATGACTTGATTGAATGCTACGACGGACACAATGCAAAAAGCAAAAATGACGACACTAGACTAGAACATGAAATTTACTCCAAGTTACTTTTCTTGGTAATAAATACCCATTCAGTGTGATTATGACCAAATAAATTAGCGTATTTTCGCTGAATATTGTGTTCCCAACAAGTTTCCTTTTGTCCCAATCCAGTGGGCTACCGGCCAAAGTTTGCTTTTGGGAATGATGTCATCCCAGGAATTTCCTGAACAACATTTCTTCACATTAAACTACAAAAAACATTTATAAAGTGCATGTTAGAGAATATATTACTAATTTGCTCATTCAGTCAAATATTTAGAGATTTTGTTATTAATTTAGGTATAAATTGATTATTGCCAAATAATTTACAGAGATACTTTGTCAGATGGACCACAGGGGCTTTTTTATTTTTATTTTTATCTTTAGGAGTGTACCACTTCACCCTTCCCAAAGGAAAAACTATCAACCATGTTTACCCACCTCCTGTCCTGGAGGGGTCACCTGAAAGGACAGCGAAAGGGTTAAGTACTGTGATAGAAAAAAAGAAAGTACTACCATAAAGCAAATGTGTGTCTCAGTTTATGGAATAAAACTGCAATGAAGAGTTAAAAAAAAGCTCGAATACGAATTAATTCCAAATACTTAATGTAATGATATGCTCATTAAATTACTTTATTCTACTGATTTAGAAAAGGGCGGGCCTATACAAGTGTTGTCTTCTTCCCGCTCCCTTTTCACTCACGTACTGTAATCAAAATCAGAGTGTTTGTGATTTAATATCCTTTATTTTTATCATTTAGCTTTTGATCTATGATAGGGCACCTGGTGTTTGTCCTCTGTGGTGTTTCCCTGCCCACATGGGCTAACCTTTTAGTGTGTTTTTTATTATGCTTTTAGTCATGGCCTTGTTTTACTTTACTATGTACTTTTAAATAAAAATAATAATTATTTAATCTATTTTATCTGATTTTTTATCCTGTCTTATTTTTTTAAATTAAAATATACATATATTTTTTTAATACTGTACAGCACTTTGGTCAGCTGCCATGCTGTTTTTAAATGTGCTTTATAAATAAACATGGTATAGTTATCTGGAGTGAAATAATCTGATTGAAATGAAAATGTTATTTCAACACTTCCAGGGTTCACGGTCACGCCAAGTGACTGTAAGCCCTACGTGAACTTTGCCCTACATCAACCCACCCCTCTCATTCATCCTGCCTGAATCTGAATGTGTGAACCGCAACATATGAGCCACATTAGCTGGACGGACCCCCCCCCCCCCCCAGCTCCATCCTCCTTGTGAACGGCAGGTAACCCCATCCTCCGCCCAATATCCCCATCGCCACATGGCGCATTTCCAACTCAGCAGTTCCATTAGCAGAGAGGAAAGCTTAACCACCTCGGCTAATCCCTCGTCTGTTTCCTTCCCCTCGGGCCAAAACGTAAAACAATTACAGCAAAGCTCAGCCGAAAATGAATGAACACTGCTGACTTCAGAGAAGATCTGCTACAAGCTCATGTTAAATAATATTAAAAAATGTGAGAAGTCTTGAGCACTACTCTAGGAAACACAGGGGAGATCCTGTCAGCGGGGGCCATGGAGGCTGTGGAAATACAAACACGAAACAAAGCTGCCGCGGACGGGACTAAAGGGTGTTGTCCAGCCTGCTTCCCGCCTCTATTCTTGTACTTCCTTTAAAGCACGGATTTGATTTCCTGTAGAAAATCTCAACGGCGACTGTTGTTTCTACAGATACAGGCCCAGCCAGCAGCAGACCCCCCCCCCCCCCCCCCCCGACATATTCTTATCTAATAAATCCAGATTAGGAGCTTGATGGAAGCATTAAATGTGTTTTCACTATCATTATTACTTTAAATAGTATTACCTCTCTCCTAATCACTGCAGTGACGGTTAATCTAGGAGGAGACCTCATCAGTCAGACGCTGGCACTGATTGGGATTATTAATGGTTGCTGTAGACGAGGGAACGGGAGGAGCAGCAGCGCTCGCTAAGCACAGAGGGGACGTCAAAGTCTTCATCTAAATCACAAGCAGCTCGGGGGGAAAAGAGAGGAAAAGGCAGCAGCTACGGAGAATCGGGCAGATCGTGGCGTAAAAACAGATATTTGACTTAAATCTGTTTAAGTCCATCAGCGACAGGAAAAGATTCCAACCAAGCTTAACCAACAATAAACTTAATAACACCTGAATGCTAACTTTGTTGTCTGATTTCCTTGAAATTAGACGTTTTTTGACAGTTTAGCTCTTGGATGACTCATCTGATTTTGTTCAACACGGTTGCCGGCGACGTGCCTGATTAGTATGGGGATTGTTGTAAAGTCACTCTGTCACAAGTCAGTGACTCGATGCAATCTGCTGGGTTTCCTTTTGTAGGAAACATATAGCTAATGGGAATAATGACTATATGTAAGTTTTGCCTTTTCTTGGGTATTTTTTCTTCTAGTTTCTCAAGAAAAACTGTATTTTTTGGACATTTTACTTTTCTGTTTCTGGTGCTGTGAAGCTTGGAGGATTTTTACTGCTATTTTTTTTAGCTCATTTCACTTTTTGAGCATTTGTTATGATGCGTAACCATGGCAACAAGCTGGTTTACAATCAGCAGCTGATTAACATTGGAAAGGCTGAAATAATACCTCAACTGAAGCCACAAATCCCAAATGAGCTAAAATGCAAGAAGCGTGGGTGCAGAGCGGGAGCAAAACGGAGACAGAGAAAGAGGAAGTTCAAACCATCTCTTCCATCGATCATATTGGGCAATGTGAGATCATTGGCCAGCAAGATGGAGGAGCTCCAAGCCCTTTCAAGGACTCAGCCAGAGTTTCGGCAGTTTCGGAACCACTGGAGGAGGTAATGCAAAGAAGGATTCTCCAGAGAATCAAGAAAATGATGGACAACCCTGAGCATTCTCTTCACAAGACTGTCCGACAACGGAAGAGTGTCTTCAGTCAGAGGCTTCTTCAGTTTGGCTGCAACACTGACCGCTACTGGAGATCCTTCCTGCCAACAGCCGTTGTAATATACAACAACTCTTTGATGACTTGATTATTATTATTATTCTGAGCTACTACAGCAGTCAATTTCCCTCTGGGATTAATAAAGTATTTTTGAATTGAATTGAATTAATGAGCTGAGCTCAATGTACTGTTTAATAAGTAGGTTCAATTGGAATGTTGAGATGACTTGTGTTGTGAACTGGCAGTAAATAAATCAGGGGTACTCAATGGGAAAATTCCCTACGAGTTAGAAGTCCGGTCCTGGGCATGAGGGGTGCTGCTGCTGTTCTGGTTCGGTCTGGTGTGTGTGTGTGTGTGTGTGTGTGTGTGTGTGTGTGTGTGTGTGAGCCAGAAAAAGGTTCCAGTCCAGTTCAATGTTGGGCACACATCACAAACCTCTTCTCAATTTAACTTTCATGCACCAAAAAGAAATGTGAGACAACTTTGGGATAGGCTGGTGATAAAATTGGTTCAATAAATCACAAACGCATTTGCACGATTGTCACAAATACGCCATGTGCTTCGTGTGACAGCCGTTTAAAAAGAATATCACAAAAGTTTCATTTTTCCGACATAAATTTCAGCAGTTTCTTGTATTTTTGTCCCAAACTAGTCAGTAACAGTCAGATTTGGTAGCCGTAGCAATCCAAGGTGATACTGTTAGGAAACAACATCCTCTCTGCTTCATTAGCATGCGGCCAGCTGGTTGGTATTCCAACAGTGTGCGGTGCTATGATTTGATTAATGGAACCTGACTTCTATTGTGAATCCCTGAAATGGGAATGGCTCTTTGGAATGGCTACAATGGAAAAATGAGGAGACAGGGGCTAGGCGAGGGCAGAATAGAGTTGGCAAGTTGGGACGGTGTCCTGACAGTTCGGATTGGAAAGTACCATTTCCTTCCAACACCTGAGGTTGACTGTGATCTGACTCTCTACCTGACACAGAATGGAGAGGAAGAAACACAGCCAACTAGAGGGGCACGCCAAACTATCTGTGGACTCGTTTGTCCTCTCATTGGCTGGCATGAGAATCTAGACACCTGTGTGACCCAGAACTTAAGTCGGTGTAGGTTATCTGAGCCAAAGAATTGGTGGACAGCCTGTCCAACACCAAAAGACACCAATAAAAACCACGGCAAAGCTGAGAATAAAACGTATTCTACTTGAGCCTTCACATGGACATACCAAAAGTTGTTGCAATGGTTATCGGATCAACTTTTGAACTAGTTGGTCAGTTGATGGTAAAATCTTTTATACCATGAAGATAACAATGTACATCCTTTAGAAAGAACAAAGGTTTACCAAACCAGTTTACTTATCAAGCGAATTTAAAGAACAGCATGTGAGCTGCCTGCTTCACAGGTGATGCAGCAATTATACAAGATTGAAATAAACATGAAAAGAAAAGAAAAAACGCCCAATCAGCTGATCAAAATGGTCAGTGATACTGGGTAATACTAATAAAACACTAAAAAGCTCAAACATTACAAAATGGTGATTTGCGGATCAATAAATACTGATAAAAGCTAAAATGTAACCCAGTTCTGATTTCTCGTCTCGTCTCGTCTTCCTCCGCTTATCCGGGTCCGGGTCGCGGGGGCAGCATCCCAACTAGGGAGCTCCAGGCCGTCCTCTCCCCGGCCTTGTCCACCAGCTCCTCCGGCAGGACCCCAAGGCGTTCCCGGACCAGATTGGAGATGTAACTTCTCCAACGTGTCCTGGGTCGACCCGGGGGCCTTCTGCCGGCAGGACATGCCCGAAACACCTCCCCAGGGAGGCGTCCAGGAGGCATCCTGACCAGATGCCCAAACCACCTCAACTGGCTCCTTTCGATCCGGAGGAGCAGCGGTTCTACTCCGAGTCCCTCCCGAATGTCCGAGCTCCTCACCCTATCTCTAAGGCTGAGCCCGGCCACCCTACGGAGGAAACTCATTTCGGCCGCTTGTATCCGCGATCTCGTTCTTTCGGTCATTACCCAAAGCTCATGACCATAGGTGAGGATTGGGACGTAGATCGACCGGTAAATCGAGAGCCTGGCTTTCTGGCTCAGCTCCCTCTTCCCCACGACAGATCGGGTCAGCGTCCGCATCACTGCAGACGCCGAACCAATCCGCCTGTCGATCTCCCGATCCCTCCTACCCTCACTCGTGAACAAGACCCCGAGATACTTAAACTCCTCCACTTGAGGTAGGACCTCTCCCCCGACCCGGAGGTGGCAAGCCACCCTTTTCCGGTCGAGAACCATGGTCTCAGATTTGGAGGTGCTGATCCTCATCCCAGCCGCTTCACATTCGGCCGCGAACCTACCCAGCAAGAGCTGAAGGTCAGAGCTGGATGAAGCTAGGAGGACCACATCATCCGCAAAAAGCAGAGACGAGATTCTCCTGCCACCAAACTCGACACACTCCACACCACGGCTGCGTCTAGAAATTCTGTCCATAAAAGTGATGAACAGAACCGGTGACAAAGGGCAGCCCTGGCGGAGTCCAACCCTCACTGGGAACAGGTCCGACTTACTACCGGCTATGCGGACCAAACTCACGCTCCTCTGGTAAAGGGACTGAATGGCCCTTAACAGAAAGCCACCCACCCCATACTCCTGGAGCGTCCCCCACAGGGTGCCCCTGGGGACACGGTCATAAGCCTTCTCCAAATCCACAAAGCACATGTGGATTGGTTGGGCAAACTCCCATGCCCCCTCCATCACCCTTGCAAGGGTATAGAGCTGGTCCACAGTTCCACGGCCAGGACGAAAACCACATTGCTCCTCCTCTATCTGAGATTCAACTATCGATCGGACCCTCCTCTCCAGTACCTTGGAGTAGACCTTTCCAGGGAGGCTGAGGAGTGTGATCCCCCTATAGTTGGAACACACCCTCAGGTCACCCTTCTTAAAGATGGGGACCACCACCCCGGTCTGCCACTCCCTAGGAACTGCCCCCGATGACCACGCAATGTTGTAGAGACGTGTCAACCATGACAGCCCTACAACATCCATAGCCTTAAGATACCCAGGACGAACCTCATCCGCCCCCGGGGCTCCGCCGCTGTGTAGTTGTTTGACTACCTCAGCAACTTCTGCCCCCGAGATCGGACAGTCCATCCCCAGGCTTCCCAGCTCTGGTTCCTCCTCGGAATGCGCATTGGTGGGATTGAGGAGCTCCTCAAAGTATTCCTTCCACCGTCCGACTATAGCCTCAGTTGACGTCAGCAGCTCCCCATCCCCACTGTAAACAGTGTGAGCGAGTTGCTGCCTTCCTCTCCTGAGGCGCCGGACAGTTTGCCAGAACCTCTTTGGAGCCGATCGATAGTCTTTCTCCATGGCCTCACCAAACTCCTCCCACGCCCGAGATTTTGCCTCGGCAACTGCCACTGCTGCACCCCGCTTGGCTATCCGGTACCTGTCTGCTGCCTCCGGAGACCCACAGACCAGCCACGCCCTGTAGGCCTCCTTCTTCAGCCTGACGGCTCCCCGAACCTCTGGTGTCCACCAGCGGGTACGGGGGTTGCCACCACGACTGGCACCGGCCACCTTACGACCACAGCTAGCAACAGCCGCCTCGACAATCGCAGAGTGGAACAAGGCCCACTCGGACTCAATGTCCCCCACTGCTCTCGGGACGTGGTCAAAGCTCTGCCGGAGGTGGGAGTTGAAGACCGTCTTGACAGGTTCTTCTGCCAGGCGTTCCCAGCAGACCCTCACTATGCGTTTGGGTCTGCCAGGTCTACGCGGCATGTTCCCTTGCCATCTGATCCAACTCACCACCAGGTGGTGATCAGTTGACAGCTCCGCCCCTCTCTTCACTCGGGTGTCCAAAACATACGGTCGCAGGTCAGATGATACGACTACAAAATCTATCATCGACCTGTGACCTAGGCTGCCCTGGTACCAAGTGTACCGGTGGGCATCCTTATGTTCGAACATGGTGTTCGTTATGGCCAAACTGCGGCTTGCACAGAAGTCCAATAACAAAACACCGCTCGAGTTCTGATCAGGTGGGCCGTTCCTCCCAATCACACCCCTCCAGGTCAAGCTGTCATTGCCCACGTGAGCATTGAAGTCCCCCAGCAGGACAATGGAGTCCCCTGATGGAGCACTATCTAGCACTCGTCCCAGGGACTCCAAAAAGGGTGGGTACTCTGAACTGATATTTGGCCCATAAGCACAAACAACAGTCAGGACCCGTTCCCCGACCCGAAGGCGCAAGGAAGCTACCCTCTTGTCCCCCGGGGTAAACCCCAACACACAGGCAGAGAGTCTCGGGGCTAACAAAAAGCCAACCCCAGCCCTCCGCCTCTCACCCGGAGCAACTCCAGCAAAGTAGAGTGTCCAACCCCTCTCCAGGTCTCGGGTTCCAGAGCCAATGCAATGTGTCGAGGTGAGTCCGACTATATCTAGCCGGTACCGCTCAACCTCTGCCACAAGCTCCGGCTCCTTCCCCGCCAGCGAGGTGACGTTCCATGTCCCAAAAACTAGTTTCCTTGTCCGGGGATTGGACCGCCAAGGCTCCCGCCTTGGTCTGCCACCCGATTCACATTGCACCGGACCCTTCATGTTCCTCCTGCGGGTGGTGGGTCCACAGTTGGACGAGCCCATGTATCCGGTTCGGGCTGGGCCCGGCCGGGCCCCATGGGCGAAAGCCCGGCCACCAGGCGCTCGCTCACGGGCCCCAACCCCAGGCCTGGCTCCAGGGTGGGACCCCGGTAACCCTCCGGGCCGGGTACTCCGACTCTTCGTTTTCACCACCATGAAAGATCCTTCGAACCGTTCTTTGTCTCACCCTTCACCTAAGACCAATTTGTCATGGGAGACCCTACCAGGGGCACTAAGTGCCCCAGACAACATAGCTCCTAGGATCATTAGGGCACTCAAACTCCTCCACCACGATAAGGTGACGGTTCAAGGAGGAGCAGTTCTGATTTATGATTTATAAGTCATAAAAGTGGGTTTTAAGTCTGGATTTTAAAACCGTAGATGATTGGTGGATTGTGGTGGGCTGAGCATCTCATAGTTCAGGGGCAGCATGCGCAAATGCCCTGATCCCCCCTCGTTTTATAGTTCATGGTGGAATTCTTACTGACAGGTCATGTTCATCTTTAATTGAAAATGTCACACGTCTGTGAGCAAAAAGAACGTCTTAGCTCACAGATGTGTGACTTTCGTCCATCGTGAACTATAAAACGAGGGGGGTGGTAAAAAAATAATCTCCAAATTTCATTTAAACAAGGCATTAGCTGTTTGCTTATTACACAACCTTTCTCAGTGGCCTAGTGGTAGAGTGTCCGCCCTGAGACTGGGAGATCAGGGGTTCGATTCCTGGTCGGGTCATACCAAAGACTTTGAAAAATGGGACCCAATGCCTCCCTGCTTGACACTCAGCATTAAGGGGTTGGATTGGGGGGTTAAACCACCAAATAGTTCCCGAGCGCGACTGTGTCTGTAGCTCACCGCTCCCCCAGGGGATGGGTCAAATGCGGAGAACAAATTTCGCGCACACACCTGTGTGTGTGTGACAACTAATGGGACTTTAACTTTTAACTTTATTGAATCCTTATTGGGAAACTGTAAGGATTAGGGTTTTATTCTCAACATTCTATATTTTTGATGTAATAACATGTTGAAAATCTCAACATTTTGGGTTAAATGTCAAAAGATCTAGCTTAGAAATCTAGCAGAAGAGATTTTGATGTACAGGGCCAATCTAGCCACGCTCCATTGTAGCCTACAGTTCCAACCATTGGCACCAACTGTTTTGTGTTTTGCCAATCATCATCATCATCAACCTTTATTTATGAAGCACATTTAAACGGCGACAACGCCAACCAAAGTGCTGTGCACGACAATACGTCACCAAACTAGATACAGCAACATAAAATAGATTAAACAAATAAAAACTATAATAAATAAATAAATAAATAAAAAACAGGAAAGCACAAGGGTTAAACAGTCTCAGCCGGGAAGGCCAGGGAATAAAAATAAGTCTTCAAGCGTACTTTAAAAGTTGGAAGGGAGGGGGCAAGTCGGACCGTCAGGGGGAGTTGGTTCCAAAGTTTAGGCGCACAAACTGAAAAAGCCCGTTCGCCACGGGTCATATAGCGGGCAGGAGGGACAAGTAGAAGGTGCTGGTCAGAGGACCTCAGGGTTCGCGCCGGAACCTAGGCACTCAAAAGATGTGCCAAATAAGACGGGGCCATTTCATGAATAGATTTGTAAACCAACAGGAGAATTTTGAACTTAATACGAAACCGACCTGGAAGCCAGTGTAAATCATGGTGCTGTGTGTACGTTGGGCAGGCTAAGCGCCAGAGCTGTGATGGAGAAAAACTACAAAGATGGAATCAGCTCAGGAACGGTGCTCAATTGAAAAACCTTTGGTATTAACTTGGAACGATTTCGACTTGGGCTTTTCTTTGAGACATGAGCAGATAGAGCTAGTTAAGTCCTTTATTTTGAAAAAGGATGTATTTACGTTTTGTTCTTCGACAGTGGATGGTAGACTGCCCAAGTGACTGATTTCCATCTCGATTAATATGTCGTATTGCTCTGACTGGTCCTAGCGCTGTCCAACTGCGTTTGGAGACAGTTTGAAAGGCAACCGTTGATTCCAAACCACTACTGAGCTCTGTCTATGGGTCGTGGCCAGGCTATATTATGACTTACCCTTTAACATGACTTTAATCCTGACGTTAACATTTTCTTCTCATATAACCTCGTAATTTTTTTAGACTGAAATTATTGTAGGAAAATTCAATAAACAGTCCAAACTGATACGTAACATGGTTAACATGAGGTATCTGAGCATAATAGAGTTCAATGGTGGAAACAAACCACACTGCACACTGCTGCCAACTAGCGGTCGGTGTTTGAGTTGTACCAAAAGAAAAGAAAATTCACAAATGTTTGCATGTAAATTCTTCCAAAAATTAGATACACAGCTTTTAATATCGATGTTACATCGCAGGAAAAAATATCGCGATATATTGCCAAATTGATATTTTCTTTCATCCCTAGTAATTATGTATATTTCATTCATAAAACTAGAGGCCAGACAGTGTTTTTTGCACACATGGCTGGAGTCGGAGTGGTCTGAATGGTGCCTGGCAGAACGCCCATATGTTCCTGTCAGACAGTTGACCGACTCCCCCCAAAAAAAGAACCCCAGAATAAAACAATCACTGTTGTTTCCAGTTAACTTGCATCTAAAACAAAGTTAGACTTTAAAGAGCAAGTCACCCCCTACCAGAGTCTAACTCCACTCCCACTTCATGTTTGAAAAAACATGCTGTTGCCTGGCAGACCGAGAGGGTGGAGCCGCTAACAAATACACACACACACTCAGGCTCACGACAGCATTGTGACATCATAATGTACCAGTTTACATCATAGCATACTTCTTAGCCAATAGCGGTGGCAGATTTAAATTAAAATACAGTGCAGAGTTTTTACCTGACAACGGCACAACACTGCCAGTTTTAGGCAGAATATTTAAATTTTAACTAAGATGCACTGAAGTGCCAAATTATTGACGACACGTGTCTGCAGCACGATTAGACACTCGTTTATATAGTTTATCAGCAAAAAAAAATTTATTTGGGGGTGACTTGCTCTTTAAAAGCTTCACTGTCATTGGGGAATGTAAGTGACACGCCTGAGCCGACTCATCCTTGGTGAGCAGGGGGATTCAGTTATGAAGGGGGGGGGGGGGGGGTGACAGATGAGAACTTCAAAGTGAATAAACTGTTGCACCACCACAGTGGGATGAAGAGGAGAGGAGGAAGATGAGAAGGATACGGCGTGAAGTGGCAGAAAAGAGTCACCAGAGGTTGGTTCCTGAAACAGCAACAGGTGGCAGAAAGGGGGCGGGGGGGCACCAGAGAAGTGAGATATGTGCCGAGCGAGCTGGCAGGGCCTGTCAGTGACCCGGGAGGGGCTGTTGTGGAACAGGATCCTGCTCTCCAGTCACCCCCACTCATCTCCTCTCAGGCCCTCAGCATATCTACGGAGGCATCAGTCAGCGAGGCCTCTTCAGCAACTGTCCTCTGCCGCCTTCCTGAAGCCTGTCGAGCACAGTCATTTCACTGTTGACAGGCTAATGCATGGACATGAGCTGGGGGGAGGGGGCTCTACAAATGCTGGTATGAAGGGTCATAGAGACGATGGAGTTATGGAGGCGAGACCGCGTCCACTCAAACAGGACTTACTAATGAAGTAGAAAATGCTTGGATTCCTGCACCAATCTGATCTCAAGTATCAGGTCTGGGTATTTTAACTCAGCTCGTCGTGCCTGTTGTTGGCTTACTCCTACTCTACCTCGGGAGCTGGAGGGCAGGCTCAATGAAGCTCAACCTGCGAAAACAGTCTAAAGCCTGCCGCAAAGGAGAGCAAACGGCCTCAAATGACCGGATTCAAGATCCAGGCGGCGTTACATTCGGAAGGGTTCTGGGTCTGCAAGGCGCACCTGTTGCAGCAGATTGGCACAAACTCCTCGCTTGGCTCTTCTTTGCAGCCAACGTGCCCACACGTTCACAACCTTGTAAAGAAGTAGAAGCATTTCCAGCTCCGTCTCCGTTTTGTTTATTTTCTGACATGCAGACAGGGGGCTGCCATCTTGGAATCATGTGAGCGGAGAACGCGCTTTGATTGGCCAAGAGAATATTTAAACTCAGCCGGCACCTCACGTTGTGCACACACGGTGAGTTTCTACCTCCTGTGAAGTGGAAAATATTAAAAACCGGTTTGATTTTCACCTCAGTGTCTCGTGATGCAGAACACTCAAAGAAAATTAGGTTTCTGCTGAGAAATCGGTGATTTGAGGCCGGTTGTTCTGGTGTGCGGCAGGCTTAAATCCCTGGATCAGTTTCACCTCTACTCTTGTTTGACATCACCAGACAGTAAGTTAAAAGTGTTTGTGGGTCTTCTGTGATGCTGAGTCCAAAGACCAGAACCTGAATGCTGTTGTCCCTCATTTACTTGTGTTTCTGGTGTAATTAAGATATTAGCACAAGCGCCGTTACCCCTACTGCACACTGGAGGTATAGCGGTGTGGAATGGCACTGCAGTCTTCGCTGCTGAGTGTAGCAATGATAGTCGAAACGTCAGCAAAAACCAGGTAAAATAAATCTTTTGCGCTGTTAAAAAAGAACCAAGTCACGCAGTTGGTTGAAACACACAGAAAGAACGTACAAAAGATGTTTAAAGATGGCTCTGGCTCTGGAACGGCGCTCTTTAGAAACGGCTTTGGGATCCACTTTGAACGATTTAGCCTTGGGCTTTTCTTTGAGACGGGAGCAGATAGAGGTACTTAAATTATGTCGCGTAGATAATCTACATACTAGAACTAATGCTGTTTGCTATCAGCTTTGTTAGATTCTGAGAAAGATCAGACAAATTAGCATTTGAAGCTTGTATCATGTATAAATATCCAGGATATTTATACAATTGATAGAAGTTCATACACCAGCCTGCTTGGTCTATATTTAATCCAAAGATTAATATTTAATTTAAGAAATTTAATTAATAGCAAAAGTTTATTTATTAAACAGAAGAATTGATGGAATCTTTGCTTATTCAATAACCAAATATACACCATTCTGTGTTTCATTTCAAAGAAGAGTCAGGTTTAAAAGTTAAGAATTTATTACTAACAATTTAAAAATGACAGTTTATAACAGCGTTGATCTTAAAGCTTGGTATTAAAAGCAACCCTGTGTCTGAATGGAACCTAAAGTGGAATGCGTGGGTTTGGATGCGTGGATGAATCTCAGAAGATTTCTTTCAGAGAGAGAAACGCGTTCTGGGTGGAAAAAGTTGTTTTGCAGCTAACTAAGTTGTTTCTTAGAGCAGGGGTGTCAAACTTATTTTAGCTCAGGGGCCACATTGAGAAAAATCTAGTTCCAAGTGGGCCTGACTGGTAAATTAAAACCTGCCTTTCTCCCAGTCGTTGAGGGCGCAGCATCTGTAGCGAGGCTTACAGCGCGGGGCCAATCCAATCCAATTTTATTTATATAGCGCATTTAAAAACAGCATGTCAGCTGACCAAAGCACGGCACAGAGTTAAACCTAAAAAGCCATTTAAAATACACATACATACACGTTAAACACAGATAAAAGCTGTCATAAAATAGAAACACCTTAAAACAATACAAATGGATAAAACAGCCAATAAAAGAGAAGTCAATAAAAACAGAAGTCAGTAAAACAGAAGAGCCACTGCATAAAAGACCGATCATTGACCAAAAGCCAAATTAAAGAAATGTGTCTTCAGGCTGGATTTAAACTGTGCCAGTGAAGAAGCCTGGCGTACCACCAGAGGGAGTGCGTTCCAAAGTCTTGGAGCTGCAAAGGCGAACGCACGCTCCCCACAAGCTTTATATTTCATTTTAGGGACTATGAGCAATAGATGATCAGCAGCCCTGACAGGTATAAGGGGGCTAGACCATTCAGGGCTTTGTAAGTAAAAGTTAGAACCTTGTGTTGAATTCGAAACTGCACAGGAATCCAGTGTAGACCCGCCAGAATAGGAGTAATGTGGCAGCATCTATTAGCATTAGAAAGAAATCTGGCTGCAGCATTCTGGACTTTCTGCAGACGATTTAGGACGGATACATTTACACCAATTAGAACCGAGTTGGAAAAATCGAGTCTGGAAGTGATAAATGCATGAATCACTGATTCTAAGTGGGGTCTCTTAAGAATGGGCTTTAGTCGACCATTGCACTCCGACCCTGTCCAGCGCTCCAACGAGTGCGGTGAAAATATCAGCTGCTGTTGTTGTATCCGTCATGGGCACCAGCTCAACAAACTCCTCGGTGACGGTCAACATGTCATCAACTCCGCGGATGAAAATCGCCAGTTGAGCAACATCTGTAATGTCCGTGCTTTCATCAATAGCAACTGAAAAAGCAATAAAGGACTTTACTTTTTCCTTCAATTGGCTGTCCAAATTAAAGAAAACGCAGACTGCTGTTTCTTCAGTCCGGCCAACAGTTCATTCACCTTCTTTCTTCTCCGCTGTCCTTTAAATTATTCATATTTTTCGGCATGAAGACTCACATAATGGCAAAGATTACACTCTTTCAGCACTGCAACATGCTGTAAACACACCAAACACACAGCTTTTCCGTTCACTTCCATGAAAAAATATAGGGGTGTCCATTTTTCTTGGAACAATCTGCACTCTGTGTCCACTTTTCTCCTTTTTGACAGAGACATCTTGGGCTGAAGCACAAAATGTAGACGCCATATTAGATAACGAGGCCAAAACAAAGTAGCTCGTCAGAACACCTGTTGCACTGCTTAACACAATGCCTATTACACCATCTAGTGGACGTATTGGGAACAGCAGTTTTGTATTGAAAAATTAAGAGTTTATTTTCACTACATTGTAAAGTATGAAAATAAAGTTTATACAACCATCTCGCGGGCCGGACTTAACCCGTTTGCGGGCCGGACCCGGCCCGCGGGCCATATATTTGACACCCCTGTCTTAAGCCGGGCGTACACTGTGCGACTTTTTCACTCGCAGCGTTCAGCTTCAGCTCAAACTGTACGACTTCCTCGCAGAGCAGATCTCACGAGTCGTGTGCTCACACTGCACGACCCAGTTCTCGCATGCGACCTGACTGCTCACACTGTCCGTCTGGTAGCAACACGTCGGCCCTAAAAATGTGCTAAAAATAGCAGTTTTTACTCAACACGTCAGACTTTTTTGTCTTGCCTGTTGTCCTTCGGGAGTGCTGCAGGAGGACAGTGATTTATGGGGTTTGGATGAGGAAAACGAAATAAAGAAAGTGAATCTGTGTTTTGTGATCAGTTTAATTTGACACGAACACGACAAACACGCTTTCTTGACAATCTTTGTGAGGAAAAAAAACGTGTAGAAACAAAAACGAACAGCGTGTGTTATTAGGGAAATAGCGAGCGACCGGCCGGCGTTGATGCAGGATTGCGCGCGCATGCGCCGTGAGCGGTTCTGATACTTTTTGGATCGTAGCTGCTCGCAGCGCCGCTTCAACAGTGCCATACCCTCACGAGGGACGAGCGAAATATTAAACACACCAGAAGTCCCTGCGACCTCACGACTGCTGATCGGTAGCTGGTCACGTGGTGTTAATCGCCTCTCGTAACCCCCTGTACACTACACGACCGCTCGGCGCAAAACTCGCCCCGATGTCGTGGCTTCTCGCACGACTGGAAAATCGGCTCAAAAAAGTGAAAAAGTCGCACAGTGTACGCCCGGCTTTAGAGAGAACATCATACAGATGCCATCTGTCGCAAGTGTCTACCTCTCCCAGTCAGGAGACCCTTTGTTGGATCCGAGATGTCAGGTGGAGATGACGTCCGAGCACGAGGTTGGTAGAGGGACCTCGGTGCGACCAAATCGGTCCTGAAATGTCTCCGGGTCACAACGACTGATGGAATTAGTTGCGTCTCAAAATCAATAACTCTGAAGGAGTTTTGCATCAGCTGGTTACAGGTAGCGTTTATTCGGAGCGATTCTATCGGCGTGACAGAACAGCTTAGTGAGGCTTCGGGCGGCCGACCCTCGTCCTCTGGGATGACTCTCGTCACCACTGAGAGTATCTGGTTGGTTCAAGAACTGAAGTTGAGCTGCGGAGATTTTGGTTTAAACAAAACCTCAGAACACGCCCTCTCAGTGACAGAAAGCTTGTTGTTATGGAGCAAAGACATGTGAGAGCAAGTTAACTTTACCCTGGTTCAGCCCCCTCTGCATGGTGTGCACACGTGCAAATGACCTTCTTCACACTGTCAAACATCACTGATTATCATAAATAATAATTATTATTAATCCAAAGAATGATAATTCATTTCAGTAATTAAATACATTTATAATGAACCATGATGATTATTTATGATGATTATTTATGAACCTTGTAGTAAACAGAGTTTATTAAAAATGATTATTTTAAATCTTGAAGTGTCCTTCATCTTGCGGAGGAACAGCAGACAGATAAAAGCAGTCAGATTAAAGATGGTTTATGGGATGGATAATCTGTGGGACAAAAGTTCAGTCAGGACAGTGTGACCTAGCTGGGGAAGTGTGGCCTTTGAGTCGCAAAATGAGGCCATTCATGTCGCTACAATCCTTTATTCTAAAGAAGGGACGTATTTTCTTCTTCTTCTACGGTGTATGGCGAACTGCCCCGTGCTGACTTCCATAGCGGCAAATATGTCCTGTTGCTCTAATTGGTCCTAGCTTGTCCAACAGCATGAGGAGACGGTTCGAGTCCGCCCCACGACTGTGCTCTGTCTATGGGTCGCGGCCTTCCAGGCTAATATCTTGCAGGAGTAAAAAATAAAATTGCTACGAGAATTTTTTCCAACATCATGCAGCCTTAACGTTACAGAAAACACTGATAACCCAAATGATCGGCAGCTGAACCCCTAGCCCTTTTACCCGAGCCGCATTAGATTGTTTTTGTTGTCTGAACAGCTTCTTTTCTCGCAAACATGAAAATGACGGAAAATGGTCCAAATGGCATAGACATGTATTTAACACATATTCTCATCCTGTTAAATCAATAAGTTGATGTTTAGTAACAGCGTGTTGTCGCTCGGCAGCTTGAAGAGGATGAAACATTCAACACGCCTTCAGTGTCAAACACCAACATGAAGATGAATAATTAATGAGCAACGTTTAGTCCTACCCGTGCCTGTGGGATCCCCGGGAGCGCCCGGAGTAGTGGGAATAGCCGGAGTAGTTGGACTCTGTATCCATGGCGATGCAGCAGGGCTCCGGGCAACACGAGGGGGCTGCTCGACTGCTGGCAGACGCGGTGAAACCTGGTGCGCTCTGCTTATGGAGCTAGAGGCGATGGATCAGCCCGCTCAGGAGGCCGGCAGAGGGGGAAAGGTGTCGACGGCCAGGCTTAAAAGCGACCCTGCGGGCCCCCGGTGAGGAAACATCAACCTGGAGGGCGGAAAGGCGAAGAGGAAGACATTTAAATTCAAAACATGAAGCGTCTGGGAAACCTGCTGACATGCGCCTGTTAAAGGAGCCAAACAGAAGAAAAGAGAAACATCCGGCAGCGACTGGGGATGAGCATCGGGCATTCAAGGCACAGGCTGCTTCATCACGTCTATTAATTCCCTGCTCTGGTGTGCTCGTGTTGCTCTGCAGCTGCATCACAATCAGTAGTTACAGCTCTCAGCCCGCACTGTGACAGCACTTTCATGTGCCGCTTTAAAGAGGTTGCACTCCAGCTGAGAAACACGGAGAAGAGAAACACTTCAGCCCGGAAACAGATATTTGTTCTCATTCCCATCTGGCTGGAAGCGGTTGTTGAGAGGCTGTTTTACATCGCCGTTCAGCCTTCGCCCCGGCTTCGCTGTGACTTTAAAATCGGATTTTTCTTTCTGTGCTTTCAAAGTGTCTCGGATGTTCATTCATTTATGTTTCACACTTGATTCATTTCTTCTCTTCTGCTCGTGCAGACTGTGACAGAAGCTCACTTTGCTGAATCACTCCAATTTCTTGATGAGCGATGATGGAAAAACGCCATCATGACAAGTTGACCTCCTCGGTTTAGCAGCTGGTCTGTGATTTCATTGTTAAGGTTACGTTTCTGGACTCTGGGTGTCACTACACTGGGCTAACGTGACTATCGGGGGAAATTAGTGAACATTACTGAGCAAGTTTTCAAAAACACACATCTATCCTAGGGTTGTCACGGTGTGAAAATCTAACCTCACGGTTATTGTGACCAAAATTATCACGGTTTTCGGTATTATCGCGGTATTTTATTTAAACGTGTTACATTTTCAGACAACTAAATAAAACCTGTATATCAGGAATTATTGTCCTCAGTTTGTGTCTAAATTTTGCCTAAAATGTGTTATTTTGTAATTATGTTGTTTATTTGTTTACATTTTTCCCCTTTAGTCTTTAAAATACCAATATTTGCCCATAACTTCTTATTTTATGTCTGTTTGATGTCATCATTTTAAAAATATTAGACCAGTACTCAAGTAGCCTTCTAATCAGATATTTTTTGCCCTTACTTGAGTAATAAACCCTATATCAGGAAAATATTGTCCTTGGTTTGTGTTCCAGTGAACTTTGCAGATTTGGGAAAATCAACTCTTATCTGCCCCTGGGAGCCCCGTAATGCATAGCGTCATTTCAACATGGGGGTGTCCCCGACACGGTTTATAGCTGCGCTGCAGCTGCTTTATATAGCGACTCGTTGTATTCTCCCTCAACCCAAATCCTCGGATCACGCATTTTAGCTAAAACGCTAACGTTAGCTTGCCTTGCGTTGACTGTAGAGTTGTGGGTGATGGTCACGCAGATATATCATGAGATTTGAAGCGTTGCTGCCCTTCACAGACACTTTTTCTGCACGTGCTGCAAACAGGATAGCCGTCTTCTATCAACTGTCCCTCTGCATTCTTTAAATATCCAAAAAATGCCCGTACTTCCCACTTTGTCTTCTTTGAGGGATAATAAATGTCCTGAGCGCTGCCGTCTCCTCCTTTGGCCATTATTTCAGCTTTAGCTTCAAGAAAGTTTTGGCTGTAAACAACAAAGTGCGCATGTGCCGCCGGCAACTTCAGCAGATGATTCGGTGGCTGGTAAGGGTCACCGCTCCTACACCGCAGCCACGGTAATCCACCGAGATAATGTTTTTTTAAAAAACAAGACAGTTATTATTATTGTCAACTTTTTTACCGGGGTTTACCGCAGCACCGGTTACCGTGACAACCCTAATCTATTCCGTGTTGCTGGAATTTTATTAGCTTCCCAAAAACCTCAGATTTGCTGCAGGCATCTGGAACCCAGCCAGAGCCAAACTTTACATCGGACGATGCAAGAACTGGGAGAACTTTAGGAGGCGTTGGAGACCAAATATCCAAAAATAATCAAAGTACATTTAGAAAATAATAGAATGAAAATTTGTGGCTAATTTGCAGAAAGAACAAGGGTCATATGTTACACTGTGTGCAGTAAAGTACATCAACATTTGTGTTGCTAAGCCTCGGAGATCCTGGCTTTACATCACTTGAGTCTCTCGACTGAAGAAAGTGGCTAAAAATATCTGATACTGTTTAACAGTTTTGTGGTTCAGGTAGGAAGGGAGGTCTCTATCTGCTTTACAGCGATAGTTGTTTACTCAAGTAGCAGTTAGCTTAAACGCTGAGTCAATAAAAAGCACAAGAAGACTTTAATGATGAAGCCTATCAGTAAACATGAGAGACTAATGTTTCTGGAGGCAGAGCAGAAAGCTAAATCCAAAGTGAACATCGGTGCATCCTACGCTCATTTGAGGGAGCTAAAGGAGGCTACTAAATCAGGGACTGATGGTGACCTGGCTTTGTTGCCACTGGACTTGTAAGTATTAATGTTTTTGTCAAACAGTGTGGACTTTTTTACTTCGTGGCATATTTAGGATCAGTTGACTCATGTTAGCGTTAGCTCATTGTTTGCACTAGCTACAGCAGGCTGTGGCAGGATTGCTTATGTGGGGTTGTTTGAAGAGACTTTATAATAGGGATGTCCC
Organism: Nothobranchius furzeri; assembly: GCF_043380555.1. Taxonomy (NCBI): domain Eukaryota; kingdom Metazoa; phylum Chordata; class Actinopteri; order Cyprinodontiformes; family Nothobranchiidae; genus Nothobranchius; species Nothobranchius furzeri. The sequence continues at coordinate 55,664,302 of NC_091754.1, forward strand.
GATCCAATCACATGCACGGAAATCAGCCCCGATCACGCGGTTTCAGACTGATCGGGACTCGGGCTTTACTTCGCGATCCAAGCCCCAATCCGGACTCGGATACTGGGTTCAAATTACAGGAGAGCAACTTGGTTCTCCTTAAAGGTCTTCAAGGCTCCCCTGATGCCCTTAACTTACACACCCAGAAGGAGTGCAAAAGAGATCCAGTTCCTACCTGTATTATATTATTTACATGGACTCAGCGTAGCGGGGATTCTTTTGGGCAGAGCGGCAGGCAGACCGCCAATTATTCATAAACTCCAGCTGCGTTCTGCACACGGCCACAGTGACATTTTCTAAGTTTCTAAGTGGCGTCACCAAATAATGTAAAATTAACACACAGTCAGTCGTGTCCGTTCATTTTCTCTCTGGTAAGTTCTGTCTGTATTTGAGCATGACGTGTGTGTGGACGCGCTCGTGCTGCAGCGCTCGTCACTGGCGCAGCCGGGCAGCGCAGCGCACACTCCGCTTTTTTTGCGGTCAATAGATCAAATTGATCTGCTAGTTAAAAAGTGACTTGTGAGGTGAAAAAGAAGGAAGCAGGCAGGAGTTTTTCTGGAGGACTGGGAGATGCAGGAAGATCAGAGACAGACGGGACAGGAAGAGAGGAAAATAAAAACCAAGAAAACAAAACAAAGTTCTTAAAAACAGAAAATATAGGTAGATTTATCCCACTACACGTTTGTACCTGTATAAAACAATAATTTATCAGCATGTAGTATTTATATAGTTGATACAATTCAGATCATCTTCAAAACTCTGTCCCACGCCCAGGGACGTATCTAAGCATTTTGGGGGCCGAGGCAAAATAGACCCCTGCCAGGTATTTTAAGTTGAAGGGCTTTCTGTTTTTATATTAGACTTTTTATATTTGCAATAAAGTCCAAAAGTGAAGAATTTACACTAAATAAAATACATTAAATAGTCTGGTAATATTAGACGGGAACATCCAGCTGATCCAAAAGACAGAGGCGCAAAACATCTAAAGTGACCCAGTTGTTGGGAGTGTGTTTCCCGTGAGTCACTCTGCTGTGTGTGTGTGTGTGTGTGTGTGTGTGTGGATGCTAGCTGCAGACTAACGCTTGGAGGGTTGTGTAACTGCATGTTTGGATCTGCGAACCGTTTGGAGTGCCTGAATCGCACTCACACTGGTGACAAATCCTCCCCCGACTCTTCTATTGCAGCAGATCCCGAGGATTACTGATCTGGATACACGAGCCTCTTTGGGCGTGGGAATTCTTCAAAAAGAGCAGCTTCTAAAAGTTTGACTCAGGTGGGAAGATGGATTTAAATAGGTTTAAAGATGAAGTGCAAGAATCAAATCACCAAAGGTCCACTGATGTCCTGGAGTCAGTGATCACTGTGCATCCATCCTGACTTCTCAACACTTAAGGCTGCTGCTGGTGGCTGTAATGGTGGTGGTGGTGGGGTGTTCTGGTTCCACGTTGGACTTCTCAGTACCATCTAAGTCTGGTTTAAACACCACAGCCTACCAGAGTATTGTTGCTGACCATGTCCATCCCTTGATGGCCACCCGGACCAATCTTCTGATGGCTACTTCCAGTAGGATGTCACAAAACTCAGATCATCTCTAACTGGTTTCTAGAACATGACCATGAGTTCACTGGACTCTAGGGCTGGGCGACATGGCCTAAAATCAGTATCACGATATATTGAGGATTTCACCTCGGTAACGATAAATGGACGATAACTACAGGTATGCGCAGAAACAAAAGCAGTCCACTAGATGGGGCTGTCACATGTTTATGTGACTCAAGGCGTCACCGCTTCTTAAAGGGAAATGAATGTTGCCAACCCACACACATCTTTTCATTTTTTATTATCAAATTTATTGACATGGGAGAATTATTTCCATAAGAGTCAGAAATGTTGATAATACATTTTTGATTTATTGCCCAGCCCTGCTGGACTCCAACGGCCTCCACAATCACCAGATCTCACCTTTGGGATGTGGTGGAACATGAGGGCCCCATCGTGGAGGGAGCTATGTGATGATGTCATGTCAGTATGGACCAGAACCTCTGAGGGATGCTACAACACCTTGCATCTCTGACATGAAGAATTAAGGTGGTACTGGAGGTAAACACTAGGGTACCGATACCGATATTGCAGCCTTTAGTATTTATCGATACCGATATCAACCCGATGCGATATCAGCAAAAATCATACATACATACATTTACCTATTTCGTAGTGTGGAATGTATGAAAGGTTTGATCAAGTGATATTACTCAATTGGAGAACAAGATCCAATAACATTAAATATGAAAAAATGACAATTTTTTTTAACCATTGGTTGCAAAAAAGTGAACCTTAACGAACTGCTTATATCGGAGATTTTTGATGCAGTCTGATATAATATGATACAGTGTTTTTGGGCCAATATTGAATTACTTTCGATATCGATATCGGAACGGGACATCCCTAGTAAAAACGGGTTCACCTTGGTCATAGCTAGGTGTTAGGGCTGGGAAATAAATAAAAAATTTATCGTTATCAAAATTTCTGACTTTTATCGAGATAATTGTTCCATGTCAATAAATTTGATAATAAAAAACTGAAAAGATGTGTGTAGGTTGGCAACATTCATGTCCCTTTAAGAAGCTGTACCACCTCGAGTCACATAAAAATGTGACAACGCATTTCACGCGACAGCCCCATCTAGTAGACAACTTTTGTTTATGAGCATTCCATTCATCATTATCGGGGTGAAATCCTCAGTATATCATGATATTGATTTTAGTTAGGGCTGCACAATATATCATAAATATATTGTTACCGCAATATCAGCATGCACAATATGCATATCGCAAAGAATAGATAAATATCGCAATGAATGGTCAGCTCAAATGTTTGCTACACGTAATGCATTCTGTCAAATGGAGGCATTATGTCTTTTAACAAATCAAATAGAGCTCTTCACCCATTTGGCCAATTGGGTGGGTTCTCATAGGTTAGATGCCCGCCCCCAAGGCAGACGGCACTTAATTTTGATGGTTAGCAAACATCTGAGTTAGCTTTGTACTGCTCTTTCTGTTGATTCTGCTTTTCCCGGGATCCACGGATTTTCTTTTCTTGTTCATTTTCTTTTTCCCTTTCCTCACATCTTTTGCTTTACTCATTTTTAGGATTTTTTTTATTTCTTTGTTTTTGATTATTTTTGTTCCTGAGTTAAGTTTTTATTTATCGCAAGTAGGGATGGGTACCTTTGACATTTGAATCGATCCGGTACTAATTCCCGATACTTACGAATCGATACCGGTACTTAACGGTACCAATTTTAGATACTTTTGAGTGTTTATTATTTTAATTCTCTTTTATAATTAAATATATATTTTTCTCAATATATAACAATATTTGATAAATATCACGATAAATAACATACAACTGTTTGTATTTTAACATAGTCCTTGTAGTTTTATAAGCTGATAATTAAACTGAAGCAAACATCTTTACTGTGAACTAAATTTACTGTGTATCTTCATTCCTTTTGCCGTCTCTTTCATTTGATTTTTCCTACTGGGAAGTTAGAATTTCCGAGGAGAAAGCAAACACACCATTAGCTGATAACAATGGTAGCAATGGAAGCTAACATACCAAGCTAACGTTATCTTAAACAGTTTATTTAGCTGCTGGAGCAGATTAAAATGATGATGCCTCACACTTAGATCGTCACTGGTTTCGTCTTCACCCGTCACATTTAGTAAAGTGAAGCCAAACTTTAGAGCGCGTTCATGTTCTTCTAGTCAGGAATTCGGAGTTCCGAGGAGAAAGCGAATGCACCATTAGCAAAACGGAAGCTAACATATCAAGCTAATTTTATTTACCTACCAGAGCAGATTAAGATGAGGATGTCTCACTTAGATCGATGTCGCTGGTTTCATCATCACCCAGTTACCCATCACATTTAGTGATGTGGACCCAAGCTTTAGCGTGCGTTCTTTCTACCATGCTGCTCTGTTTACAACTGGTTCGCAGCGAGCGACGACATAACGCTCTTGCGCATGTGCAGCTGTCTTGGCAAAATCTCGTTATGATGGACGGGTACGGAAACGAGGCACCGTTTGAAATGACGTGAATCGGTGCTCGGTCGGTACTATGGAATTCGGTCGGTACCTTAAAAAGTACCGAATTCGGTACCCATCCCTAATCGCAAGTAATATCCTCATCACAATATTAATCACTGTTATCGAATATCACAGGTTTTCTTAATATCGTGCAGCCCTAATTTTAGGCCATATCGCCCAACCCTACTAGGTGTACCTCATAAATTGGCCGGGCGTGTAGCCTCTAACTAATCCCTGCTAAGTGAAGTTGTCACATCAGACACATTTCCAACATTAATTCCTGCTTTAATCCTTTTACATTACAGCAGAACAGCTAACTGAACTGGGTCAAATGGGAGCAGGCTGAAGACCAACCGATTATGTTTGGTGTGTATTTTTCCTAGAAAAGGACTGGGTTCTGAGTGTTTCCTGCACACTGCTGTTATCCAGCGACTCAGCGAGTGGCCCGGCTCTGAGGTTTAATGCTAAAAACAGGATCCAACAGGCTTCTCACATGTGGTTGCTGTTTTCGCCAAACCAGAGAAAATTACTAAGCTGAACCACTTCAAGACTGTGAGCCAGCAACTGCAGAAGGAATCCCTGACTATGGAATGGACAAGTGGAGAAAGGAAGGCCCCGCAGGTTCTTCACGGTCCTCCAGCCGAACCAATGATTCAAATGTCCAAATAAGACATTAAGTCATAGAGAAAGCAATCCACTTACATCGTGGACAAACTGAAGGACATTCTTTCTGGAAGAAACCAACACTGGAGCCACGAGCCGTCAGCTGTCAACAGCCGTAAACCAACACGCTGTTGTTCAGCCCCACTTCACAGCCAATAAAAGCAGTTGGCAGGATTCGATTATCAACAGCTCAAGTGAATACACGCCGGTAGCTCCAGTCTGATGTGCTGACTCAGGTAAAATGGTGCCAAGCGTCAATCAAAAGGTTTATTGTTGCTATTGGATGCTTTTTATGACACTCATGGACCAGAATGGTCTGGTCTTTGGGGAATCTGTTGACTGGCTGAAGATGAAAGAAAAAAACAACATACGAAGACATCGAGACTGGAAGTTAACTGGATATAAAGCTAAACTGTCTAAAATAATATCAAAGTGAACTGGTGATTCCAATCATTGTGTTTTATGGTGGAGGTAAGAAGGTAGGCAGGGAAATCCCCACTGGCTCAGGTATTTTTCTTTTAGTAAATAATATTTTACGGTGGCCCAGAAGGTTCAATAAAAATATAAAACTGCAACACAAATACCAAACCTATAACAGAAGTACAAAGAAAATGGAAGTTCAAACAAATTAAATCAATTAGCATTCAAAACTCGTGGGATGACAGTGGCCGAGGAGTAAAGTGGCCATCTCGTAACTGGAGGGTTGTGGGATAGAGTCCCACTGACTCAGTTGCAGTTGTTGTGTCTTTGAACAAGAAATTTAACCTGCATTGTCTTCTGGTGGTGGTCAGAGGGACTGCTGGCACCGGTGTACCCATCTACGGCAGCCTCGCCCCCGTCAATGCGCCCCAGGGCAGCTGTGGCTACATTGCAGCTCATCACCACCAGTGTGTGCATGGGTGAATGACTTGCCTTGGGGGGTTTGCGTGACCTTTGCTTGATTCTTCATCTCCACCCTCTGCTTACTCAGCTCTTTCTACCAATTCCGGCCTTTCCCAGGATCCACTGGTACCTGTTTCTTATTCATTTGCTCTTTCCCTTTCCTTACATTTTTTAACCACAATATTTTATTTTCAAATATTTATATATTTCACATTTTTATGACATTTCAAATACAATAATCTATTTTATTTTATTTTATTTTTCTTCTTGTGAAGCGCCTCGTGATTTTTATCTTGAGAGGTGTTATATCGTTTCTTCTTCTTCTTGTAGAACCCTAGAAAGGCACCACACAAATACAGGCCATTTACTATTTTACCCATAAAAGAAGAAAGAGATCAGCAGCAGGTTCGTTTTGAGCTCACGACAGAAATAAAGACAGCAGGGGTATCGTAGGTTAGTGATGCACCGATATGAAATTTTTGGGCCGATACCGATATCCGATATTGAGATCAATGTTATGGCCGATAACAAATATTTGCCGATATTGATAAATTGACATTAATGCTTCTAAAATCAGCTGATTTTGTATAGAATGAAAATTATTGAAGCTGAATTTACGTTATTATGTACACACGCCACGCACATTTACGCTTCTGAGAGGATTTAATTCACTGTTCACATGACTAAACAATCCCCACCCCCACCCTCTGAAACAGGCAAACAAATGGAGACAGGATGGAAAATATATTGGCTGTTAATATCGGCCCGGTTTTATTTATCGGACCAATACCAATATGTTAAAAATGACTAACATCAGCCGATACCGATATATTGTCCATCCCTATCGTAGATAGTATGTAAGACCTCTAAACTGTGACAATGGCAAATATGTCTAGCTCGTTTTCCCAACTCCCATTACTATTTAATAGCATATTGTAGCTTGCCAACATGTTGTTTTAATTCTCTATAAACAACGTTTCAAACAGTGATGGGTTAGGCGAGGCAGCCATGATAATTAAACACATACTGTATGTACGATTAAAGCAAGCAAACTTCAGGCAAACCTTTAGATGAATCTGCCAATATTTAGCATTTTAAATAATTATTATTATTTCAACTCCCTTGCTATTGTTGTTGACGCCAAATTTGGCAGCAGAGGTCACAGTCCAGGGAGATGTTTACCAAAATAAACACTTTTCTCTACAAGACTAGCCCAATGGGCTAGTTCTAATTGCTGGTAGCTAGCCAAAACAGATCAAAACTGCCGCCATAAAATGCTCATGAACAGTTTTCACTTTAGAAGTGGGGACACACAATCGGCATGAGGACCCGGGGGGGGGATCTTTTTATCTTTGTTCTTCAGGGAAACAGGCTTCAACACAAATGGTTGTATTTAGGGCTGCACGATATTAGGAAAACCTGCGATATTCGATAACAGTGCTTAATATTGCGATATCGATATTACTCACGATAAATGAACAAATACTAAAGTATGCAGTGTTGATGTCGTCTGGCGTGTGACGTCTGTTCTGGGTTCAAAGCAAACAAAAACTAGTGCATGAATTCCATTACAACATTTTTATTGCAAAACTATGCAGCTGCACCTGCTACTGTATTAGCAGCAAAACAACAAACTGCATGCATGCAGTTTCTCAGTGACTTTAAAACATCACCTCCACCATATAACTTTTTCTGATGCTCCAAATACAGAAAAACATCCCTTACCAGGGTTTTTTGAATAAATAATAAAATCTGAAAATAAGTTTAAATGTTAAATAATAGTTAACAGCAATTTCTCTCATTGCTACTGAGCATTTTCTCCACTTATGTGGTTATGATATAAGGCTGTTGCTGCTATTGGGAAGTGATCTGTGCTGGGCCAAACTAGGAGAATATTAAGATTTTCTGAGGGAAAGAGAAAAACAATTGTCTACCTTTCATAAGAGGAACTGGCAAAAAAACTACATGGAAAATATGTGAAAATGTTTGTTTTTAACCCCAAATTGAACAAGTTTACCTAGATCTTAAAAAGCAGCTCAGATGATGAAACTGCAACTATGATTCTGATAACAAGCTAACAAATTGAACTAGCTCCTCTAAGATAACCGGCTAGCAGAGCTTCTGACTGACAGTTTATATGCAGCAGCAAATCAACTATCCTGATTAACACGGTTATAAAAGCTCATAAATGAAAAATCACTTTGATGTGTGGGGGAACTTTTCCAGGCCCTCTTTAGCAGGGTGGGACTGGGAGGAGAGTGCTGTAGCCTTTTAGCTGGAAGCTAACCGGAGCCTGGGGCTAATGGTGGGTTGGTTCACCGGCACGTGTCGGAGTCAGACTGGTTATTATCAGCTGCTTAACGACACCGAGCGGACTCACGTTCACGTTTGAAAGCAGTGCTGATTCCAGAAACCTCAGCACAAAGTGCGTTCGTTAATCTGAGCCAGCATGACGAACAGGGGGAGCGAGCAGCAGGGTCTATGTAGGGGGGCGGCGTATTACGTGAACGGACCCATGGGATTGGCCGCATATCAGAAGGGCTACATTTTATCGCCGTTTTTGACGTGCTTTGCGATGGGCCTATCGCACGTCCTGTTATCGCGATGACGATAATTTTTCAATATATTGTGCAGCCCTAGTTGTATTCCACTTGGCCCTAGAGCTCAACCGGTGTCTATGTAATGTAGTGTAATATTGTTTGTATTATAGCAGTTCGTGTAAACTCTATTTTATAAACGTTCACACTTCAATACATTTTTAATATAATCAATTTTTACATAGAATTCTTTAGGGAACTTAGCAAAAGATGCCCCCAAATGAAATTCCAGAATATGTAAGCTGAACACAGAAATAACTTAGTACAAAGGTTTGTTTGTTTGTTTGAAGACCACAAAAAATCGGTTTGGTCTCTGTGGTGCACTCTTATCTATTCTTTGTGTCTCCAAACTGAGGTTATTCAACCAGCCATATGGCAGGTAAGACGCTAATTGTTCCTAACCTTCTTCTAGAACCCCACTTCAAAAGATCCGGCATGTGCCTTTAAGAATTTTAGAAGAGCAATTTAGGAAAACTAGTTTGGGCTCCGTGTTCTTCTGAGAGCTGATGATGTTCTTGTCTGGTGTCGTAAATCTGCCAGTCGTAAACGTTTGTCCCCACCCGGCTGTGGCATGTTCACTCCAGTTTGATGGAAAGATAGCTATGAGTCAGACGGACTTGAAAACTTTAAATCAAGTTTTAACTGAACAGAAGAAGAAAAAGATAAACACAACTTGTTTCTCCTGGTTTTATGTGGACTATTTAACATGAAAATGCTTTTTATTTTGTCTTTTACATTAAAATGCACTTCTTATCTCAACTTCCACCAAATTCTGGCTATGGACTATGACCTTTTACTGTTAATTTCTCCGTTCTCCCCACCTAAAGAGAATTTGCTAAATGTAAGTTTATGCAAAGACAAGAACCCATTTTTTAAAGAGCAAGTCACCCCCTACCAGATTCTAATGGGCTCGACACACGGGAGGCGACAAACGACCGCGATCAGCGAAATTTGTCGCTGTTGCTTTGATTACCTGACACACGGGAGGCGATCCGCGGCAGCGGCCAGTGGCAAAGCCGTCTACGCGTTCTGTTCCATGGCGAAATCGAAACTTCCGTTGTTTTGTTTGGCTGTGTCAGGTTGGAGGGAATTAAGGTTATTTAAGCGGTTCAGAGTTAAAAAAGTGGTAGATATGATGTTTCACAAGGTGCTGCTAGAGTTATGTGAAATCTTACTCCTGATTTTACTATAAAACATAATAATAATCAACTTCTCCTCCATGTTTCCTCGGAGATGTACGGAGCATCCTGCCCGCTCATTGCTCAGTGAATGAAACCTCCGTTGATTGGTCCTCGTCCGAGCGACAGCGATGAAAAGTTGAAAATATTTAAACTTTCTGGGATCGCGTCGCTGAGTCGCCTGTGCACGACACGTGCACGAGCGCAAAATTTCACACGCACATTTTTCGCGTTTCGCTTGGTAGGAGGGAGACCCGCGATTATCGCTTTGTCGCGCATGTCTCATTGAAAATGAATGGAGGAGAGGCGATGTCGCTTCCCGTGTGTCGAGCCCATTACCCAACTCCCACTTTCTGTTTGAAAAATGCAACAAATGCTGTTGCCTAGCAGACCGAGAGGGCGTAGCCGCTAACAAATACACACACTCACGACATTGTGACATCATAATGTACCATCTGATATCATAGTGTACCTCTTGGCCAATAGCGACGGCAGATTTAAACTCAAATGCGGTGCTGAGTTTTTACCTGACGACGGTGCATCGCTGACAGTTTTAGGCAGAATATTTAAATTTTAACTAAGATGCACTACAGTGCCGAGTTATCGACTACATTTGTCTGCAGCACAGTCAGACACTGATTTATTTAGTTAATCAGCAAAAAAAATTGTTGACTTGGAGTGACTTGCTCTTTAAAATTTTCACCTTTTAATTGTTGCAGTTGCAGCCACAAAACACTGCAAACCTACCGTTCTAAAAACACTGCTCTTCCTGTTTTATCAGTAGTGATTCAGACAAACAAGCAAACACTGACTTCTTTGTTGTGTTTACGTCTGCCTGCGAGCATTCCTGCTTGAGCTGATTAGCACCAATTTATGAGGCTGACCTTTCCGCAGCCGTTTACGGCACATAGCTCAGCCACAACCTACTGGACTTACTGACCTCTCTAAAAGCAAAGCTGAACTTCTAAAGCATGACAACAAACGAAGATGCATCAAGTCATCTCACTTCACATGACCTGGGGCTACTGGACCAAGCTGACCTGCTTATAAACCTCTGAAGAAACACGCCTTGTATAAGTGGGTCTCCAAGAAAGGACAGAGCGCTAAGCAACACATCTAATACACCAGATCTATATACAAATAATTATGACTTTTGTTTTTGTAGATACAGGTGCTGGCCAGTAAATTAGAATATCATCAAAAGGTTGAAAATATTTCAGTAATTCCATTCAAAACGTGAAACTTGTACATTATATTCATGCAATGCACACAGACCAATGTATTTCCAATGTTCATTACATTTAAATTTGATATTCATAAGTGACAACTAATGAAAACTCCAAATTTGGTATCTCAAAAAATTAGAATATTCTGAAAAGGCTGAATATAGAAGACACCTGCTGCCACTCTAATCAGCTGATTTACTCAAAACACCTGCAAAGGCCTTTAAAAGGTCCCTCAGTCTTGTTTTGAAGGCACCACAATCATGGGGAAGACTTCTGACTTAACAGCTGTCCAAAAGACAATCATTGACACCTTGCACAAGGAGGGCAAGACACAAAAGGTGATTGCTAAAGAAGCTGGCTGTTCGCAGAGCTCTGTGTCCAAGCACATTAACAGACAGGCGAAGGGACGGAAAAAATGTGGTAGAAAAAAGTGTACAAGCTCTAGGGATAACCGCACCCTGCAGAGAATTGTGACGACAAACCCATTCAAAAATGTGGGGGAGATCCACAAAGAGTGGACTGCAGCTGGAGTCAGCGCTTCAAGAACCACCACGAGGAGACTCATGAAAGACATGGGATTCAGGTGTCGCATTCCGTGTGTCAAGCCACTCTTGAACAAGAAACAGCGCAAGAAGCGTCTCGCCTGGGCCAAGGACAAAAAGGACTGGACTGATGCTGAGTGGTCCAAAGTTATGTTTTCTGATGAAAGCAAGTTCTGCATTTCCTTTGGAAATCAAGGACCCAGAGTCTGGAGGAAGAGCGGAGAAGCACAGAATCCACGTTGCATGAGGTCCAGTGTAAAGTTTCCACCGTCAGTGATGGTGTGGGGTGCCATGTCATCTGCCGGTGTTGGCCCACTCTGTTTCCTGAGGTCCAGGGTCAATGCAGCCGTCTACCAGGAAGTTTTAGAGCACTTCATGCTTCCTGCTGCTGACCAACTTTATGGGGATGCAGACTTCACCTTTCAACAGGACTTGGCACCTGCACACAGTGCCAAAACCACCAGCACCTGGTTCAAGGACCATGGTATCCCTGTCCTTGATTGGCCAGCAAACTCGCCTGACCTTAACCCCATAGAAAATCTATGGGGTATTGTGAAGCGGAGGATGCAATACGCTAGACCCAACAATGCAGAGGAGCTGAAGACGACTATCAGAGCAACCTGGGCTCTCATAACACCTGAGCAGTGCCACAGACTGATCGAGTCCATGCCACGCCGCATTACTGCAGTTATTGAGGCAAAAGGAGCCCCGACTAAGTATTGAGTGCTATACATGCACATTCTTTTCATGTTCATTCTTTTCAGTTGGCCAACATTAGAGAAACAAACATTTTTTCATTGGCCTTTAGAATATTCTAATTTTCTGAGATACCAGATTTGATGTTTTCATTGGTTGTCACCTATAAATATCAAAATTAAACGTAATAAACATCGGAAATACATTGGTCTGTGTGCATTGCATGAATATAATGTACAAGTTTCACGTTTTGAATGGAATTACTGAAATATTTTCAACCTTTTGATGATATTCTAATTTACTGGCCAGCACCTGTAGCTTCCTGGAGGGCCTCTCTTGAGGAAATGGAGAACAACAGGGCTGATAAGCTAACAGCTATTCCAAGAGCAGCCAAACCATAGTGTTGTCTTAAATCAGCTTCTGTTTGCTCAATTCTACACTGATCTATTGGAGTGCATTTCTATAACCGGTGACACTTGTTTACATTAAATTAAGGACTTATCTAAAGGTTCAAGTAAGAGATTTACAGTGAAATAATCTTAAAACATTTTAATTTCTCAATCATATTGGAAGGAAGTAGGGCTGTCACGGTAACCGCAAAAATGAAATATCGCAATATGAAGAAGCCCACCGCGCTGCATCATGGGCCACCGCGATTACCGAACTTGATTCAACTCAATGATGCATGTTGAGAAGGATGGCTGCACTGGTATCAAAACGAAACGTTACTTCGCTCCTTTGGGAGCGCTTTGGTTTTCAGTACGTCAGCTGCTGCGCAGCCAGAGTCCTTAGCCGAGACAGAGCTGCCACCAGCGGCAAAATAAATAAATAAATAAACGCTCGGAGACCTGCTGAAGTCCCGGACAAGCACTGCTTCTGCAACCGTCCCGAAGAGAGTTTGAGCCGAGCTGGAGCTCACTCGCTACCTGCAGGAGGAATGCATCCACCCTAAAGAAACCCCCCTGACATGGTGGAGCAACAACCGGGAGAGATTCCCTTTGCTCGCCAGTCGCACGCAAGTACGTGTGCGTTAGTGCAAGGAGCGCACCATCCAAGAGGGTTTTCAGTGTTGCTGGAAATGTTGCCACCCCTCTCAGATCCTCTCTCAAACCGTATATGGTTAACATGCTGGTTTTCCTTGTGGGTAACAAGGACGTGACCGAGCTATAAAACACCGTCATTCGTGTGTGTGAAAGTGAAAGTGAAATGATAGTGCCAACCCCCCCCCCCCCCCCCACGCCCGCTACATGTAATTTTTTATGCTTGATTTTACACAACTAAACAAAATGGGCACTTGTTTCTTATTTGTTAGATGCTGCAGCCAAATTTGCATTCAAAAGTTTAACCTTCTCCTGAATTTTGTTGTTTTTAAGTTCAGTCGGACTCCGACTGTCGGAGAAACAAACGTCACTGCGATCTGTGTTGTTACTGCCCTTTGATCTGCATTCAGTAAAGTGTTATAAAAGAAGGCACGGCAATTTTTAACCTTTTTTAAATGTGTAAACATTATGTTTAGATAGTGCTGCAATAAAAAAAAAAGTGCTGCAATAATATCGCATATTAAGCCACCCTGAATCACCGCAGGGGGAATTCCTCAACCGCGACAGCCCTAGAAGGAAGGTTTCTTTGAAACCGATTTCCTTCTCAGCCAGCTGGGGGCATTGTCAGTCTTTCTCCTTTTAAAAAGACTGAAGATGGACGTAGTCTTCGTTTACAATCGGTCCCGCCACCAAACAGTTCCCAAGTGCAGCCACGGCTGCAGCTTACCGCTTCCCCCAAAGATGGGTCAAATGTGGAAATGTAATTTAACCAGAGTGTGATGATGAGAAGAATCGAATGTTAAGCTACCAGAAACGCATTATGCTCCAGTGCTGCCACATTCCAGAACTGGAACCTACCTTGAGTGTCCAGAAGTGAAAGAAAGAAAGGAAACGATATTTTGTCTCTCAAGATAAAAATCACGAGGCGCTTCAAGGTGAACACAAGGTCGATGGTGTCGATGGTGGCACAGGAGTTAAGTGCTCGCCCCGTAATCAGAAGGTTGCAGGTTAGAGTCTCAGTCAGTCTGTCGCTGTCGTTGTGTCCTTGGGCAAGACACTTTAGCCACATTGCCTGCTGGTGGTGGTCGGAGGGACCGGTGGCGCCTGTGCTCGGCAGCCTAGCCTCTGTCAGTGCGCCCCAGGGCAGCTGTGGCTACATCGTAGCTCATCCCCACCAGTGTGTGAATATGTGTGTGTGAATGGGTGAATGACTGGTTGTGTTGTAAAGCGCCTTGGAGGGGTTCCAGGACTCTAGAAGGTGCTATATCAAATACAGACCATTTACCATTTCAGTCCTTAGAGAAATGGCCATAGTAATGAAGGCTGAAACCCAACCACCACTGAACAAAACACACAAGCTGAAATGTCAAGGCTGTGCCGAGAAATATCTAAAGACAGTCTTTTCAAAGGTTTGATGGACCAGATGGATGGGCCTGTGGCTGAATCAGTAATGACACAGAGCTGCACTTCTACTCAAGACACAAGCAAAGTGGCGATTGGGTACTGGTACGGGCTGGTATTATTAAAGATGAGCTAGTTGGACCTTTAGGGTTGAGGATGGCCTCCAACTCAACTCTGTAACCTACTGCCAGGTTTTAGAAGACACTTTCTTCAAGCAGTGGTATAGGAAAAAGTCTGCATCTTTCAAGACCCTGATTTTTATCCAGGACAATGTTCCATCACACGCATCACAGTAATCTACAGTAGGGCTGCTCAATTAATCGAATTTTAATCACGATTACGATCTGAGTTTTGAACGATTATAAAAAACAAAACAAGCCGATTATTTGCTCCTCCCGCTTGCGCTGCCCTGAGTTGCAAATGAAGCGCTCCTCCCACAGTGTTACCAACTTGGCGACTTTGACGCTATTTCTAGCAGCTTTTCAGACCCCCTTCTTGACTTTTTAACTTAAAAGTACCTAGCGAACACCTCAGAAACATCTCCGGTAACCCTTAGCTACTTTCTGGATAACTGTCGTCGACATTTCCTGCATGTTAGCTAAACACTCCGCCTGCTCTCCGGACCGTTCTTCAGGACATTAGGAAAGGGAATAATGTAGTGATGTGTCAGTCGCTACAGAAACGGCGCTCAGAGCCGGCTCCCTGTTGGATTAACCAGAGTGAGTGACACACACCGCACCTGCGGACTCCTGAGCCGCTAAAAACGGCTAAATGTGCGCGTGCGGCGCGCTAAACATACGTGCAGCTTGCCCCGATTGCTGTGAGACCGGGTTGGGGGGTGGGGGATGCAGCTGTGGTTGGGACAATTATTACATTAACTGATGGACTTGTAAATAAATAGTTTATAAATAAGGTAGAAAAAAGTTCCTCACGCTGATAAATAATAACTAATCTCTCTGAGGACACGGTGCTAGCGCACGCTCCTACAGCACCTTGACACGACTAAATAAATGTTATGCAACATTTTGTGAACATCAATTTATTTGCATGTATTTGTTATAAATGCCACTGTATAATTCTTGCTGTCAGTATTTGCAAGATATTGGTATTTGGGTCTGTACTGGTTAGACTTAAATGAGTTAAACCAAGGTCTATAGCCCTTGGGTCATAAACTAGGAGCTATAAGTATATTGGTCTTTTTATACTGGGAATCAGGAGTTATTTTAGTGAGCATCTTGTTTCTTATTTATTTTTGTCCTGATTGTGCCCTGAGCAATTTTATGACTGAATAAAAACAAATAAAATCAACATAAATAGAAAAATCGTCCTAAATAATTGTGATCTCAATTTCAGTCACCATAATCGTGATTATTATTTTTGCCATAATTGAGCAGCCCTAATCTACAGCAAGGCTAGCCAGTAAAGGCCTTAAGAATGAAAAAAAATGGCATGGTCCCCTTCCTCACCTGACCTAAACCCTATCGAGGCCTTGCTTAAATGGGAGATTTATAGCAAAGGACAGCAGTGCATCTCTTTGGAGCGTCTGGGCGGATTGTCAACAGATGGAGAAGTTGACAACGTGCCTAATAATTGCGCACACGGTGTATTCTCCATTACATAATAACAGCAGAGAAGGATGGAAATGAGCTGCAGCCCTCTTGACCCTATTATAAACCTGAAAGTAGCCTGCTATGCTAACTTCAGCCTCCAGCATGCTGCTCATTTCTTCATCTCAGTGACAGCTCTCTCTCTCACCTTCAACCCCCATCACCGCAACACCCTCATCACACTGCCTCCATTATCACTAGGATAACACGCCTTCTCGCCCTGTAATTAGAGACGACCTTATAAACCGTGCCTCCACTTCAGTCGGGAAGTAGGCGATGGCGGCGGTCACAAGACGTGCCTGGACGAGTCTCGGCGGAGGTCTGGACCCGGTCGCATGCTGCTGTCCATGACCGAGATAACCACAAACGTGAAATTCTATCACCGAATCACCAGATTTAAACCCATCTGATGTGCTTTAGAAGCAGAGGGACTGGGTTAACTACAAGTCTCTATCACCATGTCTCTGAACCTTATGCTACATTCTACCTGTTGCCCCCCTCCCCCCTCCCATGGTTACTAGGCAACTGTAGCAAGCCTATTCTTGGCCAGAGGTCGGTCAAAAAAAACAGCTTTCAAGAATGAGTTGTGATTATTAAACGCAACTGGTTTGCAGTTATTTACCATCAACAGCTGAACGGGTCTAGAATGTTTTCACCCCCAATGGTTAAGACGTGTAAAGAAAACAGCCTTAGACTTAATCTCACACAACATCTCATGCTCTGTTTGCACTCCAGGTGTATTTAGTGAATGACTCAGCAACAACCACGTAAAGGTTTTAGCTTAAACCTTTTAATGGCAAATATCAAACCAGTGCTGAGTCACACAGGAGGTGTGAAGCTACTGCTGTGCTTTTCCAAAGAGGTATTCATCCTGAAATCACGTTTTTTCAGGCAGCAAAGAAAAAATATCTACTTTTTACAACGTTCCATGTCCATTTACACTTAATCAGTGACACATATACTAATAATTACACATCGCAACAAATTCCACATGATTTTACTTTAAAATGAGACCTAAAGCAATCAAACAGAGCTTTGATTTAAAGATATATACTCGTTAACTCATTATCTGCCAGCCGTTTCCCCTGGCTGCCAGCGTTTTTACTATGATGTCAACACCAAAACTACCAAAACAAAGCGTAGACTCGCTTCTTACATCAGGAAGAATTTGCTTGTTTCTAGCGTTATCCGTTCTTTCATAATTCGTTGTCGCAATGTGAGCAGGGGAAGCTTTTCCAGTTCGCACCTCGCTTATTTTACAGCAGCGGCCCAAAACGATCTGCTAATACGTGGATTTTCTGCTTCCTGATCACGTGACGTGACATAATCAGATGAAGATCAACTTTAGAGCTTTACGGTGAGGAGACTCGTTCCGACGCCCACCCAGTAAAAAAATGCAATTGTGACAGCAAGCAATTGGGTTTAAAATGACGACTTTAGTCATCAATAAGAGTAAATGTGGGCATGCCATTTTCAAGCAGATTTCTCATAAAAAGGCCTAGGGTTCATGAGGTTAAAATGGTTAAAACACTCTATCAGGAACACTCAAAAACCCCAAACAACTGGTGCTGTCTTAAAGGCATAAAACCCTCCCAACCCATTCCACTACCACCGCCGTGCCACACACTTGGCTAGGTGTAACACTGCAGGGGAACATTTTCTTTCAGTAATCACATCTTAAAAAAAAAGTACTTATTTTACTTTTTTTCCGTCTTCCACATATTTTGGAAAACCTAATTACTATCATTGACAAACTATATTCATCATTAGATAAAATATTTTAGTGTGCTAAAATCTCAGCAAATTTATAATTGGTGTTCTAAAAAATTGTCAAACATTAAAAAATATTCTATTTAAACCAATAAATCGTTGTTTTAGTTGAATATCAGTTTATTTTCACGTTGTATGAATCAAGTTGTCAGTTGTCAAAAACTTGCTAATAAAAATCCTCCCCATATAATGGCACTGCCACCACCGCTCTAAAAAGTAAACCGTTTAGTGAGGGTGAAAGTCTTTTTATTTATTTATTTATTTGCTCCAGAAGCACCTGTTAGCTAACTCTTCACCGCTTTTGTGGCAGCACCAACCTCCTGTTAATAAATAACCCTGAAAAGCAGCCTTTCCTTGAACCACAACCCACAAAGTCAACAAAAAACACAAAACCCTATTTTTCCCATGGGGCTTTTTGGCTCCGGGATGATTCAAACTTCAGGCAGAGTCAGTTTGTTGACCAGCGGAGCACAGGAGGAGGTTTCGCCGCTTATGCCCTACCTGTGACCCGCACACGCGAGCAGGAAACTCCCTGGTTTCACCGTGGCCTCTGGAGCCCCCTCCTCCTCCTCCTCCACCCGCTCGGTTCCCTCGCCTCGTAGCTTATCCAAATGACTTGGTAACGACACAAAACGCACATAACTGTTAGATAATTGCGCGTTTCTGGGACCGTTAAATGAATTGTGTTATTTTTCGCCGCACAGGTCCGCGTTGAGTCGGTCCTGTCGCAGGTTCCAGTGAACAGCTGAGCCGCGGAGCACCAGCCGGGTTCACGCGGATCCGGTCAACCGTGAAGGAGCACAGTTGACTTTTCTTCTTGTCTCGCTGTCTGTTTGGACTTTCGGTGTGACTGCGAAGCCTTAAAAACAGATTATGCGTCCTCACTGGGACGGAAGGACACCAGACCCAGCAGGGCATTGATATGTTTAAACGGGTTTTACGGTCCCGTCCGCAGTTTGAAGGCATCCAAATGAAGTTGGAAGCATTTCGTTTCAAACAGGTAGGCAGCAAAGGGCGTTTTCCCAAGTGTTTCCTAAAAATAACACACACTAAACGAAATACACAGTAACAGCAAGTGATGTTGGTGTTGCTCTAGATGCTAACCTACATGTTTAAGCTTCAGAAATTAAAGCAGTTTAACCTCCAAGAGGGTGAGCGTCACACAAGTGAGTCGGCACCACCAGCATCTGCCCTATGACAGTCTCTCAGGCGATAATAAAGCATAACTCACCCTTTGTCGGTGGCGATATCATTCCTGTGGTTGATAATTTAGCCAGAGGTTGTAAAGTGGGACAGGGTACAGTGGGAAGTAGCCCGTAACCGGAGGAATCACCCTGGCAGTGTCAGGAATCTCAGAGGGCAGAGCCTCTCTGTGTGCAGTACCGAGGCGAGGCGCCAGGGGGCGACGTCCACACCACGAGACAACCTCTCCAAACACCAGAAGAACAATGAAGATTAATGATGCGTGATCATCACAGGAATTTGGCCAGCACCAGCAGTGGGACTGAGTTTCTCTAGTCAAACACTAAATTTAGACAGCCACTTAAAGTATTACATCATAAAAAAATCATTTAAAGGTTCTAATCCACACTTCCTGTAATTACTGCATTTATTTTAAGTGATTTTTGAAGTAAAACAGTGTAGACTGATATGGACTGGACAATGGCCAATACCAATGCTGACTTTTTTCAAGAAATCAGATATGCTGAGTAGTTGCTTTGTTTCTTCAGACTATAATTAATAAACCTTAGAATCAGAAACAACAGGGCTAAATACAAAAGTCACGCTTTAAACTAGGGTTTCATTTATAAAGGGGAACAAAGCTAGCCAAACAAATAACTGACCCTCAACCAAATAATTGGTATTCTAACTAACTGATAATAAATCTCATGTCTCTGTGGAGGAAATAGTTCCCAGTGTTCTTTATATTTTTTTGTTGTTAAATTAAGATTTTCTGTACAGTTTCGTATCTTGGTTAATCACTGCACTTTATGTTTGTAGAGAAATGGCCAGGCTTAGCACAAGACCTGCGAAAGAGAAAAACTACAAAGATGGCGCCGGCCCAGGAACAGTGGTTTGAAACAGCTTTAGCATCAGCTTTGACAATTTAGACTAGAGCTTTTCTTTGTGGTACTTAAGCCTTTTGTTTTGAAAATGGATGCGTTTGCTTCTTCTTCAAGAGAGGATGGTTGACTCCCTTGATTGGCTGATTTTCGTAGCAATGAATGTGTCACGTTGTTCTAGCGATGGGTACCGAATTCGGTACTTTTTAAGGTACCGACCAAATTCCACAGTACCGACTGAGCACCGATTCACGTCATTTGAAACGGTGCCTCGTTTCGGTACCCGTCCATAACAAGAACTAGCCTAGACAGCTGCGCATGCACAAGAGCGTTATGTCATCGGTCCCTGTGAGCCAGTTGTAAACAGAGCAGCATGGTAGAAAGAACGCACGCTAATGCTTGGGTCCACTTCACTAAATGTGATGGGTAACTGGGTGATGATGAAACCAGCAACAACGATCTAAGTGAGACATCCTCATCTTAATCTGCTCCGGTAGGTAAATAAAATGTTTAAGATAATGTTAGCTTGGTATATTAGCTTCCGTTTCGCTAATGGTGCATTCGCTTTCTCTTAGGAACTCCGAATTTCCGACTGGGAGAACATGAACGCGCTCTAAAGTTTGGCTTCGCTTTACTAAATGCGACGGCTGATTGGGTGAAGATGAAACCAGCGACAATGATCTAAGTGTCAGGCATCGTCGTTTTAATCTGCTCCAGCAGCTAAATAAACTGTTTAAGATAACGTTAGCTTGATATGTTAGCTTCCATTGCCACCATTGTTATCAGCTAATGGTGCGTTCGCTTTCTCCTCGGAAATTCTAACTTCCCAGTTGGAGAAATCAAAAGAAAAAGGACGGCAAAAGGAATGAAGATACACAGTAAATTTAGTTCACAGTAGAGATGTTTGCTTCAGTTTGATTATCAGCTTATAAAACTACAAGGACGATGTTAAAATACAAACAGTTGTATGTTATTTATCGTGATATTTATCAAATATGGTTATATATTGAGAAAAATATATATTTAATTATAAAAGAGAATAAAAATATTAAACACTCAAAAGTATCTAAAATTGGTACCGTTAAGTACCGGTATCAATTCCTAGGTACCGGGAATTAGTACCGAATTGATTCAAATGTCAAAGGTACCCATCCCTACGTTGTTCATTACTCTGATTGGTCCTAGCTCTGTGCAATTGTGTGCTGAGAAGGGATTACAAGTTAACAAAGGGTTTATATATTTTTGACTACAGAAAACCAATCTGTCTCCTTTTTTCTCTCTATCAGTCTTGGTCATGGTCAGTGAAGCTGAATGAGGTAAACAAACGACACGCTCTCCAAAAGCAGCTAAACAAAGAGCAGAGCGATAGCGATCTAGCTTGGACACAGTCAGTGAAGGAAACACAATGCAGTCTAGAGCCCTTGAGGCAGCCTCTTAAAAAGAGAATGTTAACAAATAGCTGCTCCAGCGTTGATTATTAGGATTTGAATTCAGCTCGGATTGTTCTGAAAAATGACCAAATTACACGTGGAAATGTATTAATAAGGGTTCTCTGTAAGTTTTTGAGATGAGATCCAATGAGGTAAATGAAATTAGAGGCCGGCCGATATGGGTATTTTTTAAGGCTGATGCAGATACCAATTTTTAAAGAATTGTGTTGCCGAATACCGATATATATACGTTTTAGCAGCACATTAATTGTGAAAGACAACCGAACACTCACTGTGTGCAATATAAATGTAATAAGGCAATTAATCTTTTAATATTTATTGAACTTCAAATATAAAAGAAACATTAACAAATCGGTGTATTGGGGTCCTTCGGGTCCTTTCTTCAGTCTAGTAGTGGCGACAGTTGGCCACACAGGTGGCTTTTTAAATAAATTTTGGTCGATATAGAAAAAATTGAATATATCGGCCCGATATATCGGCCGGCCTCTAAATGAGATACATCAACAGCAAAACATAGCGTAATAATAGGTTGGTTTGGACGTGGCATCTGTGAAATATTTTGTTTTTAGTTATTATGATAGTGAAACACTTTAGTTCTCATTAAAATAGTTTTTGTTGACTTTAGTGGGTGACGGTGGCACAGGAGTTAAGTGCACGCCCCTTGATCTAAAGGTTGCAGGTTCGAGCCCCGCTCAGTCTGTCACTGACATTGTGTCCTTCGGCAAGACATTTAACCCACTTTGCCTGCTGGTGGTGATCGGAGGGACTGTGGTGCCTGTGCATGGCAGACTTGCCTCTGTCAGTGCACCCCAGGGCAGCCGTGTAGGTCATCACCACCAGGGTGTGAATGTGTGTGTGAATGGGTGAATGACTGATTGTGTTGTAAAGCACCTTGGGGGTTCCAGGACTCTATAAGGGGCTATATCAAATACAGCCCATTTACCATTTAGTCTGGTGTTTAACCTGCAAGCTGTGCTGGGTACAAGGCAAAAAAACACTCCCAAACCATGACCCTGCCACCACCGTGCTTCGCACAAACATTTTCTTTTCAGCAGTCAGTCCTCCAAACAAAACTGTTTTCAACATTCATTTCCTCTTCAAATTGTAATTTTGGCAATATTATTATGAATAATAAAACATAACTACAACTATTGTTTAAGACATCATCGTTGGGCAATTTTTTTGTTTCAGAAGATCTTCACAAAACATTTGGTATTGTAAAAACATGTCCTACATTATTTCCATTTAAACCAATAATTTGGGTTGTTCAAAAATGTATTATCATTTTCAAACAAAATCATAAACCATTGATCAGTTTTTCAGTTTTGACAAATTTCTCAAAAACTAACCAAAATCCTCCCCACATCATGATTCTGCCACTCTCGTACTTCACAGTTAGGCTTTTCCTTGACTGCTACGCCATTGCATATTCTTTTGTAAAAACGACACGATTGCACCACATTACCGTCACGGTCTGACCACTAAGCTCCCAGATGCTGTCTCAGTTTTGCGCCAAATTGGTGGCATTGTTTTATAAATATAAATACATTTTTAAAACCAATGGAAGACAATTGTTGCATTTTTCCAGATAGCCGATGTGTTTAATTAGATCCTCTTCTGATAAGAGAGTTGCAGGATCTCCCATGTGTTGGGCAGGTAAACAAGTATACATTTACTGGGATTATTTTATAAATGGATCTCTCACATGTGAAATTTATTTTTGATGGTATTTTACCAAACATTATCTTACTTAAGTGATTAGATTTGGAGATTTATAAGTCAAATTGCAAATTCTAATGTACATCAGGCCTTTATATTCCATCAGCTGGTTTCTTTTGCTGTTCCTTGTCTAGCAAAACAAAGAGAGAGCTTTGCCTCCTCTCAGAGTGCGCGCACACACACACACACACACACACACACACACACACACACACACACACACACACACAAGGCTGCAAATACCTCCGGCAATTACGCACACAGATCAATATTCCCCCCTTCTTTAAACAGCATTCTTTACCATAAAACGCAAACACACACACACACAGCTCATCCTCTCCAGAACAGGTCAGAGGTCATGACAGGGACGTGACCTCTTAGCTCTCCCTCTTTTATCCAGGTTGGAAGCCATAAAAACAACACTTCTGTGTGATAACTTGTTTGATTCTCTCCACATTAACGTCCATGTTTAGTTTGAATGAAACCTTGACCCTTTTGCCTCAGATGCCGTTTGAATGAGTGACACAGCATTAATAGTGACCAGCGTGCCATCGTGTGGCCACAAGGCGCCACTACACCCCTCTGAAACGCTGACAGCTGTGGATCAAAGCCGGCACTTTGATGTTTTCATACACTTCGTTCGTTATTAGAGTGTGTTTAAGTTATTTATTATGTTTTCATGTTTACATTGTATTGAATTTACAGGTAAATTGTGATATTTGTAACAGAAGAAGCTTTTGGTGTAGTGGATAATGTTGCAACAATGAGAGGGTTGAAAAATCCATCTGAAAGGGGAGAAAATGGCACGCGCCTCATTCAAGGGAGCGCGTGTGCTGTCACTACTCACGTGTATTCAAAGCGGGAAGCGCGCGCAGATGGCCCGTGTTGAGATAGTACGGCATCCCCCGCACCCCCACCCTTCCCTTGGATCAATTCGATTTGGTGTCCGGAAGATGGATGGATGCGTCCCCAGCGACGCGGGGTTTATGAGTTTAGAGGGCTTTTCGGTAAATAAGGGAGAAAAATGAAAGCGTGTAAAAATGAAGACGAAGTGGGAAGAGATGGAGTTTATGAGACCCCACGCATACATGCATAGGGAGCAGGAGGAAGAGTTTTCACATCAATCTGTCTCTGCGCTAAGGGCTTGTTCACTCATGCTGCCACATCTGGCTCAAAGTTTTCTGACAAGATATCATTTTTATTCAAAAGTTCCTCCTCAAAGTTTTCAATACAAGTCTAGAAGCTCAAAGGCCAGCATTTGTTGATTTGAATGAGTCTCTCTCTCTCTCTCTCTCTCTCTCTCTCTCTCTCTCTCTCTCTCTCTCTCTCTCTCTCTCTATATATATATATAGGGGTGGGCAATATAAACGATATAAGGTAGAAACTATATAAAATTGGGTAATGATAGAGTTTTTGGCTATATCGCAATACCACGATAACACATGACGTCACTAAGATGTGCACCCGGCTGACATTGGGGGAACTGAATGGCAGTGACTGCAAGCATGGAGTGGGAGGAGGAAGAGGCCTATATGCCTCAAATGGCATATATTTGCCACATGAGGATATTTAAAAGCATGTCATTTTGACTTATATAAACAGAGGAAAAAATACATCGCAATATATATCGTTACCGCGCATGCTTCAGATTATATCGCAATATAGATTTGAGGCCACATCGCCCAGCCCTATATATATACATACGGTACACACACACACACATATATATATATATATATATATATAGAGAGAGAGAGAGAGAGAGAGAGAGAGAGAGAGAGAGAGAGAGAGAGACTCATTCAAATCAACAAATGCTGGCCTTTGAGCTTTCTAGACTTGTATTGAAAACTTTGAGGAGGAACTTTTGAATAAAAATGATATCCTGTCAGAAAACTTTGAGCCAGATGTGGCAGCATGAGTGAACAAGCCCTTAGCGCAGAGACGGATTGATATATATATATACATATATACATATATACATATGGTACATATATATATATATCTATATATATCTATATATATATATATATACATATATATATATATACATATATATATATATATATATATATATATATATATATATATATATATATATATATATATAGATATATATATATAGATATATATATATATATAGAGAGAGAGAGAGAGAGAGAGAGAGAGAGAGAGAGAGAGACTCATTCAAATCAACAAATGCTGGCCTTTGAGCTTTCTAGACTTGTATTGAAAACTTTGAGGAGGAACTTTTGAATAAAAATGATATCCTGTCAGAAAACTTTGAGCCAGATGTGGCAGCATGAGTGAACAAGCCCTTAGCGCAGAGACGGATTGATATATATATATATATATATATACATATATACATATGGTACATATATATATATATATCTATATATATCTATATATATATATATATATATATACATATATATATATATATATACATATATACATATATATATATATATATATATATATATATATATATAGAGAGAGAGAGAGAGAGAGAGAGAGAGAGAGAGAGAGAGAGAGAGAGAGAGAGAGAGAGAGAGAGAGAGAGAGAGACTCATTCAAATCAACAAATGCTGGCCTTTGAGCTTTCTAGACTTGTATTGAAAACTTTGAGGAGGAACTTTTGAATAAAAATGATATCCTGTCAGAAAACTTTGAGCCAGATGTGGCAGCATGAGTGAACAAGCCCTTAGCGCAGAGACGGATTGATATATATATATACATATACATATGGTACATATATCTATATATATCTATATATATATACATATATCTATATATGTATATATATATATATATATATATATATATATATATATATATATATATATATATATATATATATATATATATATATATATATATATAGCGAGAGAGGGAGAGAGCCCCCTTGAGATGGATTCCCTGTTTTAGCTGCCTTCTGTAATTTTGTACATAACGTCTGTGTATCTGAACATCTAGTAACTGTAACTTTTTCTGCCTCTTGGCCAGCACTCCATTAAAAATGAGGGTTTTAATCTCAGTGGGACCTTCCTGGTTAAATAAAGAATAAATCGAAAATTAAATATCTGTTTAAATGTTACATTGAAGAAGGTTGTAGTTCTCTGCATTGAGTCATGATGATCCCCCGTGAAATGGGTTTTTCTAGTGACCCTAAATTGTCCCTATAGGTGTGAGTATGATGGGCTGTTTGTCTGTCCTTGTGATGGACTAAAGACCCGTCCAGTGTCCCCCACCTCTCACCTGAGATAGACATCAACTCCTTATCGAAGTTGTTTAGAGTTAATCGGAGCTGTTGCACAATTTTGGGCTTTTGTTGTTTACTTGAAACAAACTAGAACATGTTTGGTTTTCCATCTTCTCCCTGGAAAGGAACTTGTGTTTGACAAGAAAGTGAAGACAAAGAGAACGTGGACTGAACAGGTCCTTGTTTATCTGCAACAAGTTGACGATTAACACTGGACAAAGGGCATTTATGAACAATTTCCCTTACATGACTCCTCAATTGTAAATCTGAACATGGGCTGGATGTCTCTGACAACCATGAAGGGACAGCAGGACGCTGAATGAAAGTTCCCCTCCCGACTCACGGCCGCTCACGTCCAATGGGGACCTCCACAACAAAGACCCAACAATTGGATTTCAAAGATCTTAACCAAATTGAAGCCCAATGAATTTCAGCGTTCTAACTCAGCAGATTGGGCCGTGTGTGCACACACACCTTATGACAGCGGCTGCGATACAGATGGTCAGAGCGTGAGGCTGAATGAGAAAGGGGACTGTCCGCGGCTGCTGACGCATTGTGGGGGGACGGCTTCTTCAATGCAGCACTTAATGAGGACAGACTGACTCTTCCCCCCCCGCCCCCGTCCTGTTGGTTCCTCCACTTCTTCTCTCCTCTGCCCATTTCCATCTGTTTGGAGACAAAGGGGCCATGAGCCAGCTCTAGCACCGGGACCCTGCTGGTGAAGTAGGCAGGGATAATACGGCCCATCCCGGGGGCTGCATTTCAACACATGGACCTGGCTTTGTACTTCTGCAACATGAGCACCCTTCAAACTGCAGCCACACACACACACACACACACACACACACACACACACACACACAGATCGGGGATGCGGGGAAACAGAGTTGCGATATTGACAGGGGAGTTGTTGCCTGGAACACGGCAACGTGGAGAATAAAGGAGAGGGCAAAAAAACGAGGCGACACAAAAAGCCCCAAATGTTGTTCCTCGTGCTGCGAACATATGGCTGTTTGTTGTCATACTCTTCCTCCCTGTCCAATTTACACAGAGCTAGTGAGCACTCGCAATCAAATGAGTGTGTGTGTGCGTGTGTGTGTGTGTGTGCTCCTCCAGGCTTTGAGTGGGCCTTATACCTGAATGATTATGAGGAGAAGGATGTCCAAATGCTGCTAATGGCCGATGTATAATCCCCTGCCGTCTGCACACACCTCCTGACATATGGTCACTCCTCAGCCTCCACCATTACATAAGCCACACCGTGCAGACTGGGTGGGGGGTTGTGGTGAAACGTGGTCCTTTCTCACACACACACACACACACACACACACACACACACACACACACACACACACACACACACACACACACACACACACACACACACACACACACCGGCCACACTGTCAGCCAGGCTGTTCAGTGCCCTCAGCACTTCGGGCTTCGCCTGTCACTTTTCCTCCCCCTGCCCCTTTTTGGAGGGGGGTTGTAAAGAATAAATTGAGGAGGACTGATGCTACGGAAGCTTCTGGGACGAGGAGCACAAATGGCCCAGTAGTGCGTCGTGGTATCGTGCAGATGGACTCCTTCATTCAATAAGCCGGAGTAGAAGTCCATCTCCGCATCATGCCAGAATCACAGACCTTGTTTTGTATTCTGAAGAGGGAAATCTGTTGATGCAACATATTGGTTTTCCTTTTATTTCCCTTTTGTTAGAAGCGTTGATGGAGAAAGCAGAAATAATGAGCCTGTGAGGTGTGAGCTATATTCAACAAACTGTAAATGTGACATTATGTGTTTAAACAGGATGCAGTTTTAATCAGATGTGATGGAAACACGGAAGCAGGAGCATCACTGCAGAGTCCATCACGGTTTTTGGAGGGTTGAGGTGGGGGGTTAAAGTCTAAATAAATGTGTGTTGCAAGAATCATGACATGAGGAAATAAAAGCATGAAAAACCATCTCAGAGCCATATTTTAAACACATTCTGATTAAGAAAATATACCAGTACACAAAGTTCTCAGATTTCCCTTGATGGCAGAATTTCATTGACCGATTATCACCTGATTAGAGGAACCATGCTCTATGGAGCTATGCTCAGACAACCTTTCAGAGTTTGATTTTAAGAAGTCACTGTTAAACTGTTATAGATTTTTGATCAGTACTCGAGTTGTTCAGACAGATCTCAGAGTCCTTAACACTGACGTAAAGCTTACTGTCATCTGCATAAAAGTGGTAGATTTGAAATGTGTTAATTATCTGTCCAAGAGAGTGCATATGTAGGAGTAAATAGGAGTGGGCCCAATACAGAGCCTTGGGGTACCCCACATAGCAGATGTCTAAGATTATTTGGTTAATATGGGTACTGAAACATCAGTTTGAAAGATAATTCAAATCTGTTTTAATTGGAAACAATGAAGACACTTATCGATACAGGTAAGCCTAAAGATAAAGCATTGATCAGTACAATTATAACAGAACAGGAAGTAAAGTAAACATGAACCAGGCACTCAATTTGACTATTAAACCACATTTAATGCCATTCATATAAGCAATGAAATGTAAATAAAGGAGGAATAGATCAGATCTTTTGAAGTGAGGTTCTGTCAAAAGCAAACATCTTACCTGTCGCAGGTAAGCCCTTGAATTGTTTTTGTTTGGAAAAATGAAAATTAGCTCCGGCCTGACTGATTAGTTTGCAGCTGATCAAAGTAAGGCCAAGATGAAAGCAGATTGCTGCCTATTTTTAACATCTCCAACCTAATTACATTTATATCAGATTGTTATTTACACAGAATTCTATGGTTATTTTTAAAGTGACAATGTCTTGGAAAATATCCATCAAAATGCTGTTGAAATTGAATAAAACGATGTCCAGCCATTGAAAAATATTGGCATCTTCGGGTCTAAAGTACATAAGGTGCAGGTCTAGCGTCTTTGGGGTACATCATATTAGACGCCATGTTTCCTTCTGGCCGGCTCGGAGTCTTGCGCCTGTTGATGACGTCACACTAGATGTTTGGCTGGACATAAGACTTTACGACATTACCACGTTCGAAAACGTTTAGATTGGAAGAAACATGGTTTTAATAACAAAACGGCTAAATTCTTCCCTAAATCTATGTGAAAGAACAAAATAAAAAAAGAGGTGCAATATATTTTGGCCTAGTGGTATTGCCGTAGTATAATGATGTCATCAGCAGGTGCAGAACCCCAAGCAAATCCATAAACTACAGCACCAGAAAACTAGCATCGGCATTGCATTCTCTTGATGAAATTACCTGAAGGACCATCAAAGCCTTAGGTCATGGCTGTTGGTGTAAAACTACCCTGAAACGTATTGTACTGCTCAGCGCCAGGAAACTACACACTGCCACTTTAAAGAAACTGAGCATCAAAGCTAACGACCCGTAGCAATTCACTATGTAGCCCATCTGGATAAATGACAATGCAAAATGTATGTCAGTGTAAAGGTTCATAAAATAACGTTTGCACGAAAACAAAAGATCACCTTGTAAGAAGCTACATTGTGAGTCAGAACTAATTTTTATTTCTCCAAGCTGAGGTTGTTCAAAGAGACTGCCAACAGGTAAAATTTTGAATTTCACCAAACTGAATTGTTACAAAAAGCTAGTTATACTGCTAATTCCCACTGAAATAGCCCAAAAAGAGTTGGACAGCAGAATTTGACCACTGGGAGACCTAGAAGTACATACAGTGGGATGTGAAAGTCTGGTCAGCCTTGTAAATCTGCATGATTTTCTGTTATAAATCGTTGGTGGCTATGATAATAACATTTCAGTTAAATGTATCACATAGGAGACACACAGTAATATTTGAGAAGTGAAACAACATTTATGGGATTTACAGAAAGTGTGCAACAAATGTTTAAATAAAATTAGGCAGGTGATTAAACTTGGGCACCACAAAAAAGAAATAAACTCAATATTTAGCAGATCCTTTTTTTTGCAGAAATAACAGCCTCTAAATGCTTCCTACAGCTTCCCATGAGAGTCTGGATTCTGGCTGAAGGTATTTTAGACCATTCTTTACAAAACGTCTCTAGTTCATTCAGGTCTGATGGCTTCTGAGCATGGACAGCTCTCTTTAACCAGAGGTGGAAAGAGTACTAACATTTCCTACCTAAGTACGAGTACCAATACTTTGATAATTTTTTACTCAAGTACAAGTAAAAGTACTTGCCTAAATTTTTACTCGAGTAAAAGTAAAAAGTATCGTAAATAAAATGTACTCAAAGTAAAAGTTGCTTAGTTACATTTTTGTCAGCGTAAGGATGGCTACATCTAAGTAGTGCAAAATCACAACGCCAGTGCACAATTCGCTCGTGTGTGCGCACACACACACACACACACACACACACGTCATGACTAATGTAACTACATTGAACTGCTTTTGTAATAATTTAATCTCTTATTCTGGAGTAAAATAAAGAAACAAGCTAAATCATCACATATCTGTGGCATCAAGGAGCATCTTCTGAGTTCAAACAGGGATGGAGCACAATGTTTACACCTGAACAGCATCAGGATGTTTTAACTCTCAGAGGCCTGCAGGTCTTCTGTTTTATGAGCAAAGCGCTGAGAATCCACTTGTTATGAGCGTTAAACGTTATTTTGCTGCTGCCGTGCGGAGCGGTAGGGAAACACATGTCAAGAATTCTGATGATGTCACACCGGTGCGTGAAGGTGCGGGTTCCAACCCACAGGAGAGGAGGGAGAGAGGAGGTAAACAGCGAGTGGATCACAGGGACTGATGTTTTGTAGCAAAACTGCAGTAAAAATGGTTGTTTGTCCTCATTATCTAAAATGTACCCCCCACCCCACGGTTTAGACCCGGCACTCATGCAGGTGTCTCTTTCTGTTCCAACGCAAGCAGTATTTTTAATTTATTAAGCCTAAAATGTACTTTTACTCAGAAACGGAAATAATTTAAAATGTAGCAAATTACAATTCTTTTAAAAAAAACGTACTCAAGTAAAAGTAAAAGTACAGATTTTAAAAATGACTTAAAAAGTATAAATACACATAAAAGCTACTCAGTTACAGTAACGTGAGTAAATGTAATTGTAATTCGTTACTTTCCACCTCTGTCTTTAACTCACACCACAGGTGTTCAATAATATTCAGGTCTGGGAACTGAGATGAACATTCCAGAACGTTCCACCTTGCTAGATTGTGAGCAGGGTTTTGGGTCGTTGTCTTGAAAGATGCAGCCCCGTGCAGCTTCAGATCTGTCACTGATTCCTGGACATTGGTCTCCAGAATCTGCTGATACTGGGTGGAATCCATGTGTCTCTCAACTTTAACAAGATTCCCAGTCCTTGCACTGGCCACACAGCCCACAGCATGATGGAACCACCACCATGTTTTACTGCAGGTGTTTTTCTTGGAATGATGTGTTGTTCTTCCTCCATGCATAACGGCCTTGTTCTGCCCAAATAACTCAGTTTTAGTTTCATCGGCCCACAGCAGCTTGTTCCAAAATGAAGTTGGCTTGTCCAAAAGTGCTTTAGCATACTTCGAGCTCTGTTTGAGCTGTGGGTGGAGAAAAGACTTCCTTGTGTAGAGTGCACCGAATAGTTGAACGATGCACAGCGACTCCATCTGCAGCAACATGGTCTTTGGTGCTGGTCTGCGGGTTGACTGGCTGTTCTCACCATTCTTTGCTTCTGTTGATCTGAGATTTTTCTTGGTCTGCCGCTTGGAGCCTTGCCTGCTGGTGGTGGGTAAAGGGACCGGTGGCGCCGGTGTGCAGGCCTTACCTCTTTTCAGTGCACCCCAAGGCAGCTGTGGCTACACTGTAGCTCCTCCCCACCAGTGTGTGAATGGGTGAATGTCTGATTGTGTTGTGAAGCCCCTTGGGGGGCTTGTAGAACCCTAAGGTACTTCATAAGTTGCCTTTGGTGGTGCATCAGTCACCCTCATTGGGGGGTTTTAAGACTTTCCTTAAGACACAATTTTTTGTCAAGACATTTCAGGATTTTACCCGGTTTCGATGCCCCGGCCTCTTAATTTTTTTCTGGATTTTATTTTTTGCTTTTACTCTCCTCTTACTTGATTTTATGCTGGTTTTACGATTGTTATATTTTATTCTGATGGTTTTATGTTTTTATTGTGTTGTGTTCAGCACCTTGGGCGCCTGCATTGGTCGCAGAAGGGGCTTTATAAATAAATGAAATGAACAATGATTACAGATGCAGGCCATTGAACATTAAATACTCTGTATGGAGGTCAAGGGTCACTGAGCTTACTAAACCAATTCCAATAATTCGTTTTAAAGATTTTGGAATCAATAAAATGACAGTGCCCACATTTATGCGCCTGCCCAATTTTGTGTAAATTGCACATTTTCTACAACATTGCTTCACTTCTCAAATGTCACTGTGTGTGCCTCCTATAAGATTTATTCAACTTGATTTATTTTTATTTTTTAAATCGCAACCACCAACGATTTATACAGGAAAATCATGAAGACTAACTAGGCTGCCCAAACTTTCGCATCCCACTGTATACAAGAAGTGGACCCATGGGGCGATGGATTGATTTAGGATTCAGGGCAGGTGATTAGGAAGCTGTCATGAACTCGAATGAGTGACTCGTAAGCAGACACGGCACACTCGGGACTCGGAAACAAGTTTTTCTTAAAACTGTTTATTTTCTTCTGGACCAGAGGAATCGAGAGACCAAGGGGAGACGAGGATTCTAGGAGGATCTTCACTGGAAAAGGAAGGTATGGTAAGTATATGTAGAACCGAACTGAACATCCTTTAGCATGATTAACTGGAATCGATAACTCACTGGAGCTGCGGAGGGACCGGTCCTGAGAGAGAGGTGAGTATTCAGGGTGGTTGAAGGTTGTGCGAGCTGCGCGGTGGGTTAGTGGTGTTTTCTTTCCACAGGAGAGCTGAGCGGCTTGGCAGAATCCAGTGCTGGAGCTATTGCAGCGGCGGAGAGAGGAGTGGCCACACACATGGAGACGGACGTCCAAACCGGTGAAGACGTGGAGAAGAGAACTTGAATGTATGAACCGATAAGGAACTTCCTGGGTCTTCAAAGATGCGGAAGGGGTTGCTGCGAGGAACATAGAATCACAGGTGATTGATTACCTGGCACGAAGGGAAGCCCAACTAGAGGGCGCGTGGTCAGTTTACCACTCCATAAACGGAATCAGCTGACGTACGTCTGGTGGCTCCACTCCTCCTAAATACTGCTGCCTTGATGAGGTAGTTGGCTCCAGCTGGGACCACTCAGCACCTGGGAAAGGAGAGAAACATCTCCACCTGCTGGATCCTGACAGAAGCTTAAACAAGGCACAACAAAAAATATTCTAAACCTCAAACCAACAAGGGAGCAGTATCTTGTTATAAAATGATATAAATCATGTTCTAATGGGAAACTCTTGTTATAACGAAATGCCGACCCTTTACTTTTACTTAGCTCTGACACAACACGCTTCTCTTGCAACCTAAAACTGTAACAAAAAATGTACTTGGCAAAAGAAAATTAGGAAAGTTTACTTTTATTGTCCTTAAATTCAACATGTCAAGAAAATCTAGTTATTTTGCCAGCTGCCTCCACCTCCTGAGGAGGCTGAGGTCCTTCGGAGTTCATTCTAATCTGCTAAAATCCTTTTATCACTCTGTTGTTGGCTCTGTCATACACTCTGCTGTGGTCTGTTGGGGTGCAGGCAGCTCTGACCGAGACAGGAAGAGACTGAACAAGCTAGCTAAGTAAGCTAGCTCGGTTCTGGGCTGCTAACTAGATTCAGTTGAGGAGACGTGTGAAAGTTGGATGCTGGGGAAGATGACCTAGAAACCCGTCCCACCCACTGCATTCCACTGTGGAGACCATGGACAGCTCCTTCAGAGGCAGACGGAGACATGCCAGATGTAAAACAGAACCTTACCGCAGGTCATTCATCCCCTCTGCAGTAAGAGTGTAGAACTCCTCAGTTTTTCTGGTACTGGCTTATTCTGTTACACAATAACATCGGTGCAATGCATTATCCAGTATGTGTTCAGGGTATCCGCGGGTCCTTAAAAAGTCTTAAAATGTCTTAAATTAGCTTTTCCAAATTTAAGGCCCCAAAAATCCTTCAAAATGACAAATAATCCTTAAATACAGTTTCCAAAGGTCTTAAATTACCAAAGACCCAATAAACAAGATTCTTTTATTTCTGTAAAATTTTCGTGAATTTTTAGTTAGTGTTCAGTATTTTTTGTGAACGATTTTGGCGTAAGCGGAACCGTACACATTCAGCTGGTTGTGAAAGGGGGCTTTTTTTAGATGAGCACATTAGCTGGCTAAGCTAGCGGGAGCTTGCACCATGGGGAAGTGGAAGTGTAATGGTAACTGGATGGCTAATCCCACGTTTGCGACGTGGTTAGCACCTGTTCCAGGCAATAGCTGGAAATTATAGCTTAAATTTAATTTTTAAAATAGCTTAAATTTCGTCAAAGTGGCCTTAAAAATGTCTTAAAAAGTCTTAAATTTGACTCCCTTAAACCTGCAGATACCCTGTTTGTAAGTCTCTGTCACTTATTGTGCATAATTCTGGAAACCCAAGTTTCTTTTTTTATTAGCTTTAATAGCTTATTGTGTTTGTGTATTTACCTGTACCTTTTCTCTAAGTGTTGTGCTGCTGTATCAAGTGAATTTCCCTACAGTGTGATTAAACATTTCTATTCTATTCTATTCTATTCTATTATATTCTATTAGCCCACAATAACTTGCCTATACAAGCCAACAAATACCGAGTAGACATTTAAAGGGTACAGCTGTAACAAGACATTCACATCATGTTTGACATCATCAAATCTGAGTTTAACTACCATTAGGCCTAACTGCTAAATGCTAATGCTAAAAATGTAAAGAAAAAATAAATAATTTTGCTAATGTTAGCTCCTAGCATGTAGACAAATTAAACAAAGAAATGAATTTAGAGATGAATTTACAAATGTTATTCCCTCCCATTGAAACAGGAGTTTTTTAAGGGTCACATTTGTTTAAGGTCATTATTTCCATCTGCTCCCTCCCACGTAAAGGTGAAAGTAGATCTGTGAGCTAACTAGCAAGCTAGAATATTTATTGTAATGCTTTTTTTTCTCAATTGGAAAAGCCTAACTGTAGCATTTCCATGGTTAAGGGATCAACTCCCACTGGGGTTTTACAAAAAAAAAAGCCCTAGATTATCTAATGGGGTTTGGATGAAAGCATTCACACATTTCCTCCTTTGTAACTCAACTACAAGGCCCTTTATAGCACAATCGATGGGAACACAGGCCTATATTTATTAGAAATGAATATAAATATTTGGATCTTTCCTGCTCATAGTATTTGGCAATATTACATCTCAGCGCTTGCTCGCTCATAAATTTCCATCTCTCCCATCCCTTCCTTCTCGCCGGGTTTCCCACGGGAGGTGCCAGACGGCCAGTAATTTGGTTGTCTTGGCTCGTCTGGAGTAACACCTGCCCCCTCTCTGGGGAGGGAGAAGGCCTTTCAGCCAGAAGCATACATGTAGCTCCTACCACTGCCTTTAGCTGCTGACCAGTGTGTGTGTGTGTGTGTGTGTGTGCTGCATTGTCAATGGACAGTGTAGTAAAGTGTTTTTATCTGTATGCTAAACTGGGATTGTGTTTATTTCACCTTCTAAGTGTTGTTGTGACACCTGTGTGCGTGCAAACAGGAACCTGTCCTTGTGTCCAACCAGCTGACAGTACAGCAGGCCATTGTGGCATATAATTAAAACCAAGTTCCCATATTTGAGAAAGATTTTAATTTAATGTGTTTTTAATTGTAGGTTAAATTCATTCTGAACAAAATGACATTCTCAGTAGTCTGCATTCAAATTAAAAACATCTAAAACAACATCCTTGCTAACAAAATGATCTCTGGAAGACCCAGTAAAAACTCTATTAAGTTTCCAAAAAGCTAAAATTCTCAACACCTTCATACATTCATTCAAAAGCTGCTCCCTGTATGTGGATGATGCTGGTCTACTTGAACATACACCACCACCCTGGACTCTAGTGTGTCCATTGAAATAAATGGAGAAGTAGACACAAGATGTCCCTCTAGTGGCTGGCTGCAGTATAATGTTTAAGCCCCACCCCCTTCATTGAATTAATAAGAAATTACATAAATTCTATAATATTTAGCCAGTAAATAAATTCCTGGCTAAAATATATATAAAAAACACCTCAGATAATCTCATTCCAGATGTTGGCTTCTTTTAATAGATGCATTTTTAGTCATTATTTATATCAATACTTGATAATAAAATTATGAATAAGAACACAAGTGTTATGTGGCAACATTTTAGCATTTATTTGTGAATGAGCAATTTGAAGAAACAATGATAATTTGTCATAATTAAGTTCAAATTTGACTTTTTATGCCTTAAAGATTAATGAAAACAGGAAATCATGACTCGGGGTATTAGAATATTATAATAAAAGTCATAATAATATTTGTCTTGTAGAACTCCATAATTATTTTGTTGTGGTCAAAAGGAGCAAATGTCTTTGTTATCATCATTCTGAAACATTCGTTTTACTGATGACTGTTCCAGTATTAGAAAATGGTATTTATTTCAGTAATCACGGGCAGTTGTGTAAGGCATTTCACTGCATTTCGTACTGTGTATGACTGTGTATGTGACAAATAAAATTTGAATTTGAATTTAATAATGTACTTATGGATGGATCAAATAGGGAGCCTAAGTCATGCCCATTTACTTCTGGACCACGGGTCCTCGGAAGAACGGAAAAATTAATGCAAGTCAAAGGGGATAAAAACGATATTTTCTAATTCTGCTTGTTATGTGCCATGGATTTCACATATGATGTCAATGAATGTTAAAGACGCATTTTGATACCAAGAAAGCGCTTAAATTTGGACATGGGTAGTCCAGGACTACAAATGCGCTTCACGAAAGTGACGTCGTCAAACCATAAACGGAGAAAAATCGAGGGAAAATGGTTGTAAGATTAGCAAATTTCAAATCCTTCCTTCAGGACGAAAGAACCACCATAAATCTGGCCATGTGGTGAGTAGCAGCTATGCTAGGGGAGAGGAGATGATGTGGTGATGTCATATATGCGACATACTGATGTCTGGTTTGTAGTCATGCTAACTACGAACTTTTAAAAGCTGATAAATCTCAAAGTACGTGACTGGTGTGGTCGAAACACACTTAATTACTTTTCATTCAAATAGAAGTACAACATATGGGCGATCGAGGGTCTAAGGCAAAGCGGGTTAGAAAATAGCTCTTTTAGCCCATTGACTTGCATTCATTTGTCGTTCTTCTGAGACCCATGAGCCAACCGGAAAGGGAGGAGTCTTGAGAATTGCCGACGCAAAGCAATTCTGAATTGTTAAAATGTTTATTTTGACTTAAGTTTAATCTAAATGTAAACAACTGTTTTAAACTTCCTCGCTAGCCATTATATGATAAACTCGCTTGCCGCAGTGGGGAGATATTTAATGGTATAAGCTCATTTCCTTGACAACACCATTGGAAAAACCAAAACACCACGAAACAAGAGGAGTCTTTATTGGGTTTTTCCCTGTTTAATTAAAAATAACACCAGAAAATATGAAAATTTGTCCATTAGAAACCAGCTGTCACAAGATACTTCTACTAAAAATCTGCTTAAAGCAACAAGTAGTCTACACAACCCTGAAGAGACAAAAAAATTCTTTGGATAGAGGATATGTGTTTTTTCCCTTTCCCTATAAAAGTATGTGTTGGAATTCTCGGGAATACAAAGAAGAGACAAATAAATAACAGATTGAATCTAAAAATAATAGCCTAGCATTAGCACATCGAAGAGAATAACTTTAGTTTTTTTTTGGTCACAGCAAAAGAAGAGGCTGCCGCTAACACATCGTAACCCCGCAAATCAAACGTTTCTCACTGAACATCCCAGCTGTTTTAGTAAACAAACAAACAAAATTCCCAACACAACATTTCTTTTAGAGGATCTAACATCTGGGGCCCCGCGAAGCCCCCCCTCCCCCCACCCCGCGCATTCGAAGTGCTAGTCGTTGCTAATGATGGACAGAGACATCATCAAAGCAAAACAAAACTGTGACACGCATTTCGAACACACACATAAAAACAAACAAAAACAAAAACAAAAAGCAGATTGCAGATCTACAGAAAGTGCCAAGTTTCCATCACTTTTCCCACGTTTGCGTTTCACAGCCTAAAATATATAGAAGCAACGAACATTTATACAAAAAAGGACATTTATAAATAACCAATCATATTAACTCAAATAAATAAATAAATTAATAAATACACTTTTAAAAATGATTAAGGTCACAATTTCTCATGTCATAAGTGGCACTTGATGTCTTGGATCTCTTTCTTCTTTTTTTTTTTCTTTTCCTTCTTGGAAAACATCTTCTAGACTAGATCTAAAGCAGCTATGGACTTTCACCCTGATGTGAAACATGCCCTCAGACCCTCAGCCTGACCGCGGTGGCGGTGGCTTTCAGACAAGATCTTAAGACTTTTTTCTACATCAGGTGGATTTGAA
This sequence comes from Nothobranchius furzeri, assembly GCF_043380555.1. Classification (NCBI taxonomy): domain Eukaryota; kingdom Metazoa; phylum Chordata; class Actinopteri; order Cyprinodontiformes; family Nothobranchiidae; genus Nothobranchius; species Nothobranchius furzeri. Next base: position 55,703,097 of record NC_091754.1, read on the forward strand.
ATAAGATTATTTGAGATTTTCATGAAAATGAAAATTCCAACATGTCTGCTCTGTCTTCCAGAGATGTTTCCTCTCCTGTATGTTGGGAATTATTGTTATTATCATCATCATTATTATTTTTATTATTATTATTGCATTCGTGTGGACTCCGAGGCTTTGATTTGGACCAATAACCAATAAGTGATTTGTCTCAGAAAACTAAGATCTGCTGACAAACTGAACGATAAACGTCACTTCTGGAGTTTGAGCGGATTTACAGACGTTTGAGTCGTTTTTTGAACCTCGTGTGTCGTTTAGAGTTATTTTAGATGAACTTCCAGATGAATCGTTGCGTTTAGACCTGGAAATATTCAAACGATTGAAAATGTGTCGTCTGACAATGTCAAAAATACTGACTTTTGTTTAAACAGGAGTCCCTCGTTAGGCACACCCCGCACCCAGTGTTCGGGTCCATTTCCCGCACCCAGCCGGGCCCGGACTTGTCGCGCGCTCTCACACGTCCAACACGTGGTTCAGGTAAGAGATGTAGCAGATGGCCAGTCTGAGGATCTCGATCTTGGACAGTTTCTTATCCGGAGGCAAGGTGGGGAGAAGCTTCCTCAGCTCCGCGAAGGCCACGTTGAACGCCTCTACCCGGATGCGCTCCCGGGTCGCGTGCGCTGACCGGTACTTGGCCGTGGCCCTCCGCCGCCTCCGCTTCTCCTCCCGGCTCAGCGGCTGCTCGGATTTGCATTTGGCCCGGTCCGGTTCGCTCTCTGTCGGCTCGTCCGACGCGCAGCCGGCCGACTTCAGGCCGTTGAGCAGCGTCTCCGGGTCGGACTGGGTCCAGGAGAGGTCGGCCTCCGCCTGATCCGGACTCAGCATCATCTTGGGGCTCGCTCCTCCTCCTCTTCCTCACAGACCTGGAGGAAACACCGTAAGTGTCAGGTAAACAACAACCAACTAAATAATAATAATAATAATAATAATAATAATAATAATAATAAAGATTTGATTCAAGGGGTCCCTGAGGCCACTACCCCCCAACTAAGTGAATTTTATTACATAATCACAAGACTCTTTAAATAATAAATGGCTAAAAATTCATTCTGAGCTCATATGGAAGTGAATCTTTGTTTTTACTCTCTTTACATTTATTTTTTCCAAGAACGTGTGGTTATTTCTGAGGGGGAAGAAGCTGTCCCCCCTTTTTTTATTTGTGAATTAACATAATCAGAACTGGCCATCTGTCACACATCTGCTTCTCTAAGGCCACGCTGACTTCACCGCTATAATAATAATAATAATAATAATAATAATAATAATAATAATAATACGTAATAAAGATAAATTAGAACATATATTGGATATAAAATTCCAGATTTTGGTTTTAATATTTAAGAAAATGCATGACAGTGAAATAAAACATCATTATCAAGGAGACAATCCACTTACCTTGACAAAGACTTGTGAGAAAATTCCGTTATTTTTCTCCTCTGACCAGACTCGCTCTGATTTAACTCATGTTCCGGGAGACTAAACAAGCGTCAGATGGCAGAAAATTCAAATGCGTTTAAATAAAAACAACTTGTTTGACTTTTTTCTCCTGCTGTGAACTTGCAGCATCACACAATCCTGATGGGTGTGTGTGTGAGATGGAGAGAGAGAGAGAGAGCGAGAGAGGGCAACGCTTGATCCAACCCGGTCGGAGATAAGTTCTTGTCCAGGTAAATGATGATAATTAAATCAGCTGTAAATCTGATGGCGATGAAGAGGCTGATCCGCGGGATCTCCGCGCCGCAGAAACAAAAGATGAGCGGATCTTAGAAGCGAAAGTGTGTGTGTGGGGTGGGGTGGGGGGTTAGTGGTCCATCCGCCGGAGGAAGATGAAGAGGATGAAGATCAACCAGGCTCTTCCTCGTCGGGAATCACAGATAATCCTTCCCCTCCTCCTCCACTTTAGAGAGATAGATCAGATCCTCGCGCTCCGCTCTGATAAAGCCTCACTTCACGGTCCGAATATGTTTATATCATGTTGTCTGACTCCGCCCCCCTCACGCCCCTCTGCCCTCCAGCGCGCTGCCTCCCGCGGGACCAGATGCGTGCGCGATAAAGGAATAACACGCGTTCATGTTGCGAGTTTGTGCACGTGCGAGTATTTTTTTTTATTATAGTGAATAACAGCGATGAAAAAAAAAGTGTCACACTTTAATTTGAGAGGAAAGGGGTCACGTGGGGGGTGAGTAATGAAATCTGACTTTCATTTTCTGGGTTTGTTCTTTCATATAATCACTAAACTCATTCAAAATTAAATACATTTACCAAGAAAATACATTTTTTTGTGATTTTATAAGATTATATTTATCTAATCTGAGTGATCACAGTCATGCTCATTTAGCAAAAATCATTCTCAAAATTAATTAAAAGTGCTAATGTAATATGATCCAAGTATCTTTATGAAAATATAATTAAAATCTGCACACACGAGTTAGAGAAAGTTTTCTGGTCCTCCTGAGTGATAAATCAACTTCAGCACTGCAAAAAACATCTTTTCCTTCTTGTTATTTCAATTTCTTTGGCCAGTTTTAGAATTGGATAAAGTGTCACATTAAAATAAATTATTGATTTAAATATCATTTTGCTTCAAGTAATGAATTAAAATTTGCTTTCATGCAAAGCTTTGATATTACTGTTGATTTTAGGTGATTTAATTCAAATTTAATCAAAGTTATTTGAACTATTTTGAAATAAACTAAACTCTATGGAATTTGACTTAACTAAACTCTGGTGAACGGAAATTACTAAATAAAATTAAACTGAACTTCGCTTGCAGAAAATAAACTCATTTGAACTCTAATCAACAGAAATTAGTTGAATTAACCTGATTTTATTTGGGTTTAATGCAAATGAGTTAAAATGAGCTGAAATAAATTCTTCTGATTTAAAAGAAATTGAGCTAAACAGAGTTGACGTGAACTGAAATAATTTCAGTTGAACTGAGCCAAACTGAGTTAAACTGAACTGAATTGAGATGAACTACATTTACCTGATTTAAATTAATTAAACTCAACTGGTTTTAATTGGATTAAATGGCATAAGGCTGAAATACATTTAAATATTTTACTTAAATGACCTCACACACACAACACATTAGCACATTCAAACATAAACCTCCTCATTTACAGAAATACAAACATGTTTTACAGCTTGGCATGTTCGTTTGATCACAAGTGGAATTGTTATCAGTTGAATCAAACAACTCTGAATCAATTGCAACAGAGAAGGTGAAGTTAAATAAAAATCAGCCAAACGAAAATGTTTTCTCTTATGTAACCAACAATTTTCGTTTTAAGTAATTTTTGTTAATATTTGTGAGTTAATATAACTTAATAAGTTTTACAGTGTAGGATGTGAGGATAAATGGTTAAACAGGAGAACTCAAACGAACTTTTAGGTCGTAGGTTGTTGTAGACAGATCTTTGAATGGGTTCAGTTTGGATAAACAGATATGTTCTGGCCGGATTGATGAGCTAAAGGCTAGTTCAAGAATCTCAAAAGTTTTATTGTTATTGATGTGAAGACTGTTTAAAAATGTTTAGACTTCCATCTTGTTTACATTAGGATTTGTTTAAAATCCAACAACAAATAAAATCTCCAACATGTTTCAGGAAGTGCCGCCGGTTGCACAGGAAGTGCTAAATCTTGCCGCTGCTGCTATTTGTATTTGATAATAAACACAAAAGTGCATATACATATTGCATGAACTGCAATGAAGTGCGTTAGATTATTTTGGCCTGTTCTTTTGCTGACTGGACGTGAGCTTTCAATCTATCAGAGTAGATCTTTATTTTTCTAAACTGAGTCTGTTCACATGTCTCCTTATAAACCACTCATGATCTGAACTCTCCCAAACATTTGAAATACCACAGCATACATGCGTCTCAAAATCTTTACCCAAATCCAGCGTAGGGTTGTCTTTGTTCTCCCCCATCGTGCCCGTCTGTGCCCGGTGGCAGTACCAGCATGGGGGTCAAGAGGGCACGGGTCCAGAGGAAGAGCAGCGGCCAGTGAGCGTGGAGACTAGTTGAGCCTAACGAGGTGATTAAAATGATGAGGGGAAGCACGGATGAGTTGGCGTGGCCTGCAGCCACCGCCATGTTTGCTGCCATCACACACACACACACACACACACACACACACACACACACACACACACACACACACACACACACACACACACACACACACACACACACACACACACACACACACACACACACACACACACACACACACCGTGAATGGTAGAAAAGTTCCAACTACTTCACCAGAAGGACTGTATCAATGAAGATGCAGCACGTGCAGCTGTGTGTGTTTGTGTGTGAGAGTGAGAAAGAGAGAGTGAGTGAGAGGGAATGTGCGGGCGAGTGTGTGTGTGTGTGTGTGTGTGTGTGTGTGTGTGTGTGTGTGTGTGTGTGTGTGTGTGTGAGACAGACAGCTCGCCGTGGGCTCCGGTTGGGTCTGTGGAGTTTGTGTGACACACAGAGACTCGCAGCAGGGTGTATTGGAGACATGTCAAGACCAGGAGACAGAGGCCTCCTGACAGCTGGAGCCCACGGACACACACACACACACACACACACACACGCACACACTCAAACACACACACTACACTCTAAAAAATAAAGCATTGGTTCAACAAAAAAATATATGTTAACGTTTTCCACTAGAATTTTTAAGTTAAACCAACTTCTGGCAGAATTACATTAAATCAGCTCAATATTTTTGAGTATGGTGAAGTAGCCTTTTGGTCACAACAAAGCACATTCCTAAATTACATTAACTTAATAATTGTCAACAAGAACGCAAGAATTTCAGTTGGTACAACATAATATTCATGTACGTTGACGTAACTTTTTGGCTATATTAAAACATATTCCTAAGTTACATGAACTTAATAATTGTCAACAAGAACGCAAGAATTTAAGTTGGTACAACATAATATTCATGTATGTTGACGTAACTTTTTGGCTACATTAAAACATATTCCTAAATTACATGAACTTAATAATTGTCAACAAGAACGCAAGAATTTAAGTTGGTACAACATATTATTCATGTATGTTGACGTAATTTTTTGGCCACATTTAAACACATTCCTAAGTTACATGAACTTAATAATTGTCAACAAGAACGCAAGAATTTAAGTTGGTCCAATATAATATTTCAGGTATACAGTAGTGTAGTAGCTTTTTGGTCATAAAAAATAAACTTCAAATATTAACTGAATTATGTATGATCCCTGCAGGAGATTCTATAAGGGCATTTTTCGGTTTCTCAGGAGGCTAATTTGCTCAAATAGAACCATGATGATTTGGTCGTCTCTTGTAACCATGACTACCTTGTGGGAGGGTTCCAGGGTTTCCAGGTTTCAACACACCTGATTTCAGTCAGCAGTTGATTAACAGGCTTCTGCAGAGTTTGATGATCTGCTGTACAGGTGACTTATCTGTGTTGGAACAGGGAAACCTGTGGACCAGAATTTGACACCCCTGATGTAGAGGCATGAGGGAGATGTCATAACCTGGCACCTGGACATCAGCTAAGGAACTCATACCTGGTGCTCAGAAATAATAGAAATTCAGACAGAATTATTCAAATGAGTTAGACCCATTTAATAACAATAACAGCACAATTCTTTAACATGTAAAGTGCAATATTTGAGGGCTTCATTTTCTTAAAGACACAAAACGCCCACTGAAACTTATGAGGAACAGTGTATTAAAATGTAATAAAACACAATACATGAATCATATTTTTTTGACTTGAACAAGGGACAGTGAATCAAAACAAAAGATCAGAGTTCAATACATTTAAATTCACTAATTGAAACATAAAATGAGCAAAGCTTCTCTCATTCAACTTTGTCTGTACTTTAGCAAAGTCATCTTCATTCTCATTTATATTTGACTTTTTAACTACCAGATTAATGCCAGCTCAAGAAGGCATTATGTAAAAACTTCAAAACACACCACTATCCTCAGAACAAAGAGGTAATGGGAGGAATTAACCACAGCTCAAATTCCTTAAAAATGTGCAAACAGCAGCATTTAAGACACAAAAAATTAACTCAGAAGCTTATGAAGAACAGCGCTTTAAAATTGAGTAAAAGCCAATGACTGAAGTAGTGCTGGAAATGCAGAAATAAGAAAAGGTTTTGTGTCTACTTTGAAACTCCCTCATGAACAGTTCATTAAGTCTGCTCTAGAAAATACCAAACTTGAGATTCATTACTTTAGAGCTGGCTTTTTGTCCATCAAGCTCAAGGCATAGCTTTTGAAATACCTCAAAGGTAAATTTCAGCTGCTTTGGGTAGGTAAGGTTCAGAGTGTAGATAACTCCCATCAGCAAAGCACAGGATCTGGCAGCATCAATCCCCTCCAGGATCTTGGATCCCTCAACGATGATCGTTGCAGGCCCATCACCAATGATAGCAATCTTCATGACTTGCATTGCAAGGTCTGCGTTGAGCTCCTCCACATCCTTGTAAGAGAAATTAAAAGAAGTTAGGATGTATAAAATACGTAGCTCAAGCTCTTCAGGATGACGTGAATAAAGGAATAAACTACGACTTCAGGTATTACACAAAGACAACCTGTTTTAGCTTATGAAAATAAGCTAAAACAGGTTGTCTTTTGTGTTTATCTTTGAGTGATTTCTCTTTGTCATTCTGCAACCTATAAAAGCAAAATCAAAGCATTTTCAAAATATTTTTTTTTAATTTCTATAACGTTTGAAAGTTTTTCTATTGCCATATTCCCCAGAGTTAGAAAAGTGAGAAAACAGCCTTTTGTAACCAGTGCAGTAATTCTACTGATCTGACAGCAGTCCATTTGCTTGAGCATAACATAAATGTTAGAAGTGAATAGCAGGTACTAGCATTGTGTGCAAAAGTGATTAAAATGACTCAATAATGAAACAAACTATTCCTGGGGGTAACATGTCTTTTAGCTTTATGCTAACTTTTTAGGTTCAAGCTAATGTTTTCTACTTTATGCCAACATGGAAGTACTGCCGGTAGCACGCCCTCTCAAAGTTTCTTCAGGAACTTTTCTAGTTGGTATCATTATTGTGTCATTTTAATCACTTTTACACACAAAATTCTACTACCTGCTATTCACTTCCATTGTTTATGCTCAGTTAAAGCAGACATATTACTGCCAGGTCAAAGAATTACTGCGCTGGTAACAAAAGGCGTTTTTCCTCACTTATCAAACTCTGGGGATTATGGCAATAGACAAATTTTCACTTAGGGGTGGAACATCCCTTCATTACTCAACCTTGAACAGAAAATCCAATGAACAAAAACACACAGAACCTACAGAGACACATTTCAAACAAAACAAAAAATTGAAAAAGTAGTCAAGTACTTACGCTGTATTGTTTGAAAAGATCCTCCTCCTTCTCTCCAAGATAGACTATGAGGCAGCGAATGGCAATCTCTCTGCGCTTTTCAACTGTGTTGTCCTGATTGATAGAAAAAATAGATAACGTGTTAAAAAAATCTGATGCAGGTAGGGCTGGGCAATATGGCAACAATTTCATATCCCGATGCAGCTGATTTTCTATGCTAGAAATTATATACACGCGCGCGCACACACAGATTCAATAAGCGCACACGCTGCTTTAACTCCGGCGCGCCGTCAGACTGAAGGCAGAAATGAACGCTGCCTCCACCACGATAAAAACTTTTAAGAGGTTATTTTTCATTCAAGGTCAAATTAAGATATTAGCTTCTGGGATGAGTCGGGTCCACTACAGCCAGTGACTCCTTATGAACCTGACCACAAGTCCTGTTACTGCAGCATTTGTTATTCCAGTCAGCGTGGCAGCGGATCGCAGATTCAGCCACACCATAAAACAGCAATAAGTCGGTCTGAGGCAAAAGTGAACATCATGGCTATATCTTGTCCCCTATTGACATTTGATTACGCACAAGCAGGTGATCAGCTCAGGTTTACGCAGAACAGAAGGAAGGAGAGCGCTCTGGCCGCACAGGTTAAACGTTCCTACTTTAAGAAAACCATTAAATTGCATTGTTTATGTGCTACCTGGGAACTCTAAATATTTATTTAAAATTAAATCAAAGGAAATTGTAATGGTATCGAATGTTTATTATTTACTATTTAAAAAATGAAAGTGATGGGGAATTTTTTTTAACCCTGTCTGTTTAGCTTGACATCAGATATATATATACATATATATACATATATACATATATATATATATATATATATATAGAGAGAGAGAGAGAGAGAGAGAGAGAGAGAGAGAGAGGGAGAGAGAGAGAGAGAGAGAGAGACATGCCCCGATGTGTGTGTGTGTGTGTGTGGGGGGGGGGGGGGGTGCGTCGACATGGTCGGGACATAGAAGGGGGTGCGTGGCTAAATAAGTTTGGGAAACACTGCTCTAAGGTGTCGACCTAAAACACCACTGTAAAACGGCTTATGGTGGTGTAAACGATTATTTAAAAACGATTAACAGTTTACATCATACAGACGACATATTTTCTTGTATTGCCCAGCCCTAGATGCGAGTGTAACCAGAATATAAACAATTTGGAAAACAATTAGTGTTAGTATACAATGGACCTTGTTCATAGCAGCCATATCAACATTTGACATGAAAACAGTGAGGCAGATTTTAATAAAGGTCTATTCATAAAGTTAGTCATTATACCTGCAGAAGCATGTCCTTAATCTGCCTCATCTTCAGGCCTGCAGCTCCTCCTTTTGACTGGGTCAAGGCCATCAGTTTTGGGGTGCATTGGTCAAGCCTGGCCAGAAAGGTCGATTCAAGGCTAACTGTTGTTATTCTCTTGAATTCTTCACATATCTGCAGGGCACACCAGAATAAAGTACAAAAAGAGAGATACGTATAATAAACAATGCAGAAATTAACATCCAAATGTGTATTTGTACACATTTAAATGTTTTGGGTAAAAATACATGTATTTCAACATTTTTTATTTACCCGACTTCAATTTGTGGACATGTATCCACAATTTAATCAATCCACAACACAAAAATATTGGTTTAATAAACATTTTATCTCACCTGTGCCTTGCTAAAAAGCGCAGGCCAGCGCTTCATGAAGTCGCTGATGGCAGGAGCCTCTTTCACTATTTCCTCCCGACGAAGGCTGAACGTCTTGGCCATTTTCTGAGCTACCACTCTGGAGTTGTCCTTTTTCATCACTTCACTCAGTAGCTCGACTCTCTCTTTTTCCAAACTTTCACTACTTTCACCTTGAGCATGAGGGGGTAGGTAGTTCACTTCAGCCTTCTTTGGTTTCTTGACATTCTTTGCTGGGTATTGGTCACGTGTCATTTTCCTCTTAAGAGAGTTTACTTCAACTTCAGGGCAGCCGAGACCTCTAAGCTTGCTTCTGAAATTGTTCATCTTATATTTTAGACGTTGTGCCCATCCATAGGACCCATTGAAGGACCCTGGTTCTTTCAGGCAGGGATGCTTTAGAGTCAGGGCCTCTGCAACCTCACTGATCTGCAGACTTGATGGATAAGCAGTATACTTATAAATAGCTTCTGCTAGTTTTCCAAGGATGTCAGGAAGCAGTGGAATGAAATCTTTTGTAGGGAGAAGAGTCCCATCTTTTTGGAAGCGCTCATTGACTGACTGAATTTTGATCTCTGTGAGGTCAGAAAACCTGGGAATCGGAAACTGAACAGGCCAACGCTGGTAACGGTGCCCTGGACTATCTTCCGATGATGAAAGAATCAGTGTGTCATTACTTGACACAGATGAGGTGTCAAGAAAGTGTTCCTCAGAAGGATGATCAGTCATGTTGGTCACATCAGTTAAGGTCAAGGTTACTGTAGGCTCCTGGTCCTGGAGAAACACAATCTTGATTGTGTCCTTGTCCTTAATGTCCGTTGTAGAAACAAGGGTGAAAAACTCATCACCAAAATCAGCATCTTTATAGTGAAGACGGAAGTCTCTTGCAATGGAAAAGGTATCACGAATGGCTGAATGAAGGTCATCTACTGTCTCAGGGATTCCAGATGGTAGTACAACTTTATGAACATCGTGATCTGCAAAGATCACTCGAAGTTGAGCCGGTTGGGACATTATGTAACCTGTAGACAAAACGTTTGACACGTTTTGGTAATTGTTAGTAACAGCTAAATTGTGAATAATAACATAATAAAGTTTTATCTCCCAAGTATGGAAACCAGGAGCCAATTAACCATATGCCATGGTTGAAAATAGCAAGAAGACTGTGAGATGCGGGTTTGTATCATTTCATCTGGAAATCATTCATGGAACATAAATGCTGCGCTTAAGAGTCATAATGGTTGTTCCACCAAAAATGTAAGAAATCAAGGGAACCGTGTCTAATAGCTCAGCTGGCTCTATGACTTTCACTGAACCAGTTTTCTCAAGCACATAGCTCCTCAGATGTTCAACTGACCAAGCAGTTAAACCTTTCACTATGAATTCAACATTGCCTTTCAAAACCACAATCTGTATCAACTCCCCAAAATCTGGAAGACCACCAGTGGAACCATTAGCCAAGATCATTCCACTGGTGTACTTGGTGCCCCTGTAACACACACTTTTGGCTATCTGGACACATGTCTCACCAGGAAACTTAGCCTGCAGTGCTTCTTGGATATCCACTCTCAGCACATTAACATCCACTGTAGACAGTGTTGTAGCCTGTAGTAACGGTCTGACAGCTCTGGAATCATGTTGGTTATAAGCAAGCAACAACTGATGCTTCATGGCGAGTGACAGCAGAATATTTTTAAAACAACGAGTATGTCTGACAACACGCTTGAAAAAGCTGTGCTTTGCCTCAAACCGCATTGTCCACAGTGACACCAGAGGACCATAAGCCCTGATAAGTTCTGGATAATGTTCTAGGAAATGGTGTTTTGGAATGAGGCGTTGCTCTGGGAAAACCATGATAAACCTGTGTTTATGCTCCAATATCTTACTGTCCAGGAAGCAAATGGTCTCCTCTGTGTGGACTTGGTTAACAACAAGCTCAACAATGTCTCTGAGCACAAGAAGCACTTCCCATGCTGGGTCACCCTCAGGGATTTTTGATCCAACCATGAGTGGCAAGAGTCGCAGCAATGCCCAGTTCTCGTGGGCATTGCCCCCTACACTTTTCCGTTGGGCAAAGTTCACAGGGACAGGCTGTGGTGCATCGGTTTTGTCTGACCATTTATAGGGGAACTCTTTGATGCATTTGTTCAGCTCTTCAAGAGTGAAGTATTTGTTGTGAATGAATACTCTTAGGCACAGTGCTATTTCTAGGGGCACTATACCTTCAAAGAGATCATGCAACACATCAGGTGGATATCCAGACAAAACATGAAAATATTTCATTTTAGCCGTCAGTGCACATTGTCTCTTCACTCCATAAACATGCATCAAACTGTCATTTTCCTGTAAAGCCTGCACATGCAGTGTGTGTTGTTCCTTCGTTCTGGGTGGGAATGCCTCATTTCTCACTTCACCATTTTGAAATTGTGACTTTTCACCTAGACAAAACCGACAGACGTATGAACTGGAAAAGCTCTCAACAAATCCCCCCATAGAATGGGCACCAAGATTGTCTGCAACAACACTAAACACTGTTCCTTTGACTCTTCTGCCCAGTGCTGGAACATATAGTCCTTCCTCCTCCAACACTACAAGATCTTTGATCAGTGGCTCTAACACAGCACTGTAACCAAATCTCTTTACATCTTCAGCCTTGCACAGAATTGCTAAGAAGATTGAGTTTAGCTCAGATCTGAGCAATGAGGGGACATCAGCTAACACCCAATACACAGATGTTATTTTGTGTTTTTTCCTCGATGTACCAAGAGGATTGCAAATCTCAAAGTCATCCACATAGAGATTGAGTGCAATTGTAAAGTCACCTTTTGAGAACAGCTCGTTGGTTTTGTAAAAGGTGCCGTCATGAAATGACTTGTACACAGTTCTCTGTGCTTCTGCCTCACTCAAGAGCAGGTCTAGTATATCCTTTCTGCTAAGAACCTGAAGTAAAGACTTTAGAATGGGAACATACTGGAAGCTGCTCTGTCCACTAAGAATATACTCAATCGGCTCCACAACAGGAAAGTGTTCATTAAAATACTTTCTTCTTCTGAAGGCAGAGGAAAGAGGACCACCATCACAAAGGGCAGCGCTAATAGGGTTAGCACCACAGATGTCATTCACCATTTCAGACACAATGGCTTCATCAACATCACAATTGTGTCTCTTCAAGCAGGACTGTAAAATGTCTTTCATGATGGGGGCGGAGGCTGAATGACAAATAAAATGCAACTCCTCTACAAGCTCATCAATGCATTGGTTGGGAACATGAAAATAACACTCTAATTTCAACATCAAATGAGCCAAGCTTCTTTCAATCAACTTTGGTAGTACTTTAACATCATCATCTCTAAACTCCTCAATGTCAGACTGTTCACACTCCTGATTAACTAAATCACTGCACTGATCTGTTTGTGAAGGCTTGTCATACCTCTTTAACACGTCATCTTTAAAGTCATCTAACGAGTGGGGAGTATGCTTGCGATTTTTATGCGACGCAAATGTTCCATAAATGTTAGTTTTGAAACTACAATTTTTGAAAACACAGGACACAGTTTCTTGCTTTTTTAAATGTTGACGAAGGTGTTCAAAATACTCTTTTTCAGTGGAGAATGTGCCCACATTACAGAACTGGCAACAGAAACTGAGTATTTCAGAGGTTTTCACTATTGTTGAGTGAGTAGAGTGTTTCCTTGATATGTGTGATTTTAGGCTACCCCATGATTTAAATGAACAAAAACAATCTAGGTAAGGGCATGGCAGAGGCTGCACACCAGGGATATGGCGTAACCTATAATGTTTCAACAACTCGTCTTTAGTGGAGGTCGCAAATTTACAGATTTTGCAAGGCCAATCCATACTTGATGTTTCTGTCTTACTCCATGTTCGTTCACGCTTACTTCAGAAGGCTGACGACGTTTTAACTTGAACCCCTTGGCACGTGACACCAGGATACCAGGAGAAGATGAAGGTTTGAGTTTTTGTCCTTGCGAGGCACACAGCAAAGTAACTGAATATTTAGGTGAGATTCCCACGTTCTTTAGAAGGCTGACCACGTCTTAACTGGAACCCCTAGATCCACAACACCAGGACACTGTAGAACACCAGAAAGTCACACCTGCACAAAAACACACAAGCTGGTATTGTCAATTTCACTTGTGAGTCTTCAATACAGTGAATAATTTTCACCTGTGTCTTTGTCAATAATTGTTGATGGACTCACGAGAGCTTCTCACCTTAGGGGACAGAGGACGGGATGTCTAGCTTGTCCTGAGAGGCTGATCTATCTCAACTTGAACTCTTGGTCTACGACACCAGGATACCAGTGTTTTGTCCTTTCAAAGTCACTGAAGACCTGAGTAGGAAAATAAATTAAGTTAAATGATTTTAAACGTGAAAAGCCTGGTGGCTAATCAGTAGCCAATATGTGTTTTTATGATATTTAACTTACTGTTATGAGGCATTTGTTTACACTTTTGAAACAACTTTTCCAATTAGTATCTTTTGCACCATTTTTAAATAGTAATATATAACTCTTAGATACATTTAACATTAGTCTTTTACTATATTTTGCTTTTACAGCATTTAAATGAACTGTTACAACCAGGTGGTGTGTGTGTGTGCGGGCGCGTGCGTGTGTGCACGTGCGTGCGATGCTAGTAACATTTCTGATTCATAAAATTATAAAGTTGGGGACCTTTTCGGGGACAGCGTGAGCTGGGACCAGTCATTCAAAACAGAATACCTGAATTTGTTGGGCGCTGGAAAGCCCAACAGCCATAGAAATCATATATGCATAGATGCAACATGTGGCTTTCCATAGAAATCAAATACACGTAGAGGTGACCTTGGACTGGGCCTGTCTGTTGGAGCTGGTGTACCCGCAGACCGCTATATTGGATGGGTCTCCATTTGCCCCGAGTGCATTTATTTCTACCAGGAATGTGTTCACTAAACTAAAAGCCTTTATCATGTTTTTTTTAAATAAAATCAAACGTAAGATTCAGCCATTTTCTGACAGTAAATACGGAACAACTTTTTCATACACAAGCTAGAAAAGTCAATACTCCCACATGATCTGTTTTCAACAGTACGCTGGTTGTTGGAAGAGTGCTGGACCCATCCAATATGATGGCAAAGCATGTAGCTCACCAACAACAACTGTTATCTCTATGAATATATGCTCTCTATGGTTGCAGCGTCACTGCCATATTGGTTGGGTTTATCATTCTCCAAAACCCAATTGGAGTCGATGCTGAGTCAGAATCTATGGTCCTTTTTGTGCAGCCAACTGTTGCAAAAACTGGCATATTGCTAAAAACAGTGGGGTTGTTGACTTTTTTTTTTTTGCTTTTCTGTTTGGAAAACTGTTTTAACAGTTTCATTATTTACCATCAAAATGTGACTCTGGTAGTCCTGTCATGCCACTACTTATATCTCATTTTGTTAAAAAGAAAGACAAAGTGTTTTAACTGGAGGAACACATTCCTTCGTAGAAAAAACCTGCACTGGGGCGAATGAAGACCCATCCAAAATGGCGGTCCGCTACCACGCAGCTCAATTTTTTTTCTTCAAACTTTATTGAGACATATCAATGGTACAAACAGTCCGTGTCGCCTCTCCGTATTTCTCTTCAAAACACCGAAAGTCACCAAAAATCACCCTAAAGCCGGGCGTACACTGTGCGACTTTTTCACTCGCAGCGTTCAGCTTCAGCTCAAACTGTACGACTTCCTCGCAGAGCAGATCTCACGAGTCATGTGCTCACACTGTATGACCCAGTTCTCGCATGCGACCTGACTGCTCACACTGTACGTCTGGTAGCAACACGTCGGCCCTAAAAATATGCTAAAAATGGCAGTTTTTACTCAACACGTCAGACTTTTTTGTCTTGTCTTGCCTGTTGTCCTTCAGGAGTGCTGCAGGAGGACACACAGGGATTTATGGGGGTTGGATGAGGAAAACGAAATAAGAAAGTAAATCTGTGTTTTGTGATCAGTTTAATTTGACATGAACACAACAAACACGCTTTCTTGACAATCTTTGTGAGTAAAAAAACGTGTAGGTATGAAAACGGCTTTACCCTACCATAATAATAATTACCCTACCATTGTGCGGCAATGTCAGCCGGGCGTACACTGTGCGACTTTTTCACTTTTTTGAGCCGATTTTCCAGTCGTGCGAGAATCCACGACATCGGGGCGAGTTTTGCGCCGAGCGGTCGTGTAGTGTACAGGGGGTTACAAGAGGCGATTAACACCACGTGACCAGCTGCCGATCAGCAGTCGTGAGCTCGCACGGACTTCTGGCATGTTTAATATTTTGCTCGTCCCTCGTGAGGGTATCGCACTGTTGAAGCAGCACTGCGAGCAGCTGCGACCCGAAATGTATCAGAA
Source organism: Nothobranchius furzeri (assembly GCF_043380555.1). Taxonomy (NCBI): domain Eukaryota; kingdom Metazoa; phylum Chordata; class Actinopteri; order Cyprinodontiformes; family Nothobranchiidae; genus Nothobranchius; species Nothobranchius furzeri. The sequence goes on from NC_091754.1 coordinate 55,718,605, forward strand.
CCGCTCATGGCACATGCGCAATCATGCATCAACACCGCTCCCCTGCTATTTCCCTAATAACACACGCTGTTCGTTTTTATTTCTACACGTTTTTTTTACTCACAAAGATTGTCAAGAAAGCGTGTTTGTCGTGTTCATGTCAAATTAAACTGATCACAAAACACAAATTTACTTTCTTTATTTCGTTTTCCTCATCCAACCCCCATAAATCCCTGTGTGTCCTCCTGCAGCACTCCTGAAGGACAACAGGCAAGACAAGACAAAAAAGTCTGACGTGTTGAGTAAAAACTGCTATTTTTAGCATATTTTTAGGGCCGACATGTTGCTACCAAACTACAGTGTGAGCAGTCAGGTCGCATGCGAGAACTGGGTCGTACAGTGTGAGCACATGACTCGTGAGATCTGCTCTGCGAGGAAGCGTACAGTTTGAGCTGAAGCTGAACGCTGCGAGTGAAAAAGTGGCACAGTGTACGCCCGGACCCGGGTTTAGTCTGGCATCTTTCATGGCTCGGTACTGGGTTGAACTCCCGCCCTTAACATTAACAAGATGGTGGCGCTGTTGACGTAAATGTAGAAGCGAAAAGCGGCATCTAGCGTTAGCATTTCTTAATGGTTATTAACATAAAATGCTTCTCTTTACAAAAAATAATTCCACATTTAGATAATAAAACGTTTCAATCGCTGCTTAACTAACAGCAAACACATCAGTGATAGCTACTTACCTTGGCTAGCATCAACATTATAGCTCACATCCTACAGAAGCCAGCGTTAGCGTAGCAGTTAGCGCCGTGGCTAACAATATCTGTGATCTTTTAAACATTATAAGACAAGTAGAATGGTCTATATAAGAGTAACGTTAGTATTAAATGTTCCAAAAAGAGCCCAACGATTTCTACTATTGCGGAATTTGCGGCTCCGTGTATGTTACAGCCGAACTGCTGTGCACACAGATGTGGGTGAAAGCTAACCAGAGCGTCTCGCTTGCTACCGAGAGAGAGATAATGTTACGTCGTTGTTTTACATTAGGCTATCACTAACAATATCCAGGGTGACTGTAAAATACGTGTAATTCCGCATAAATGCACTTACCGTTCGCCACCAACACAGTGCTTGATATCCTGAACATGTGCTGTTGAAAATGTCCGCTTGAGCAAAAGTGAGGAACTGTGGGAGGTTTACACGTCATCAAGTTTTATTTTACATCGACATAACTTAAAATTATATTGTGTTTTGATGACTGATTATTTTACATTCAGACTAATCATAATTATATATTGAGTAAAAAGGCTAAATTTGTGTGTCACCTGAACTCAATATAATACAATTTTTAATTAAGAAGTCTAACAGTGTTTATGAACTTGATTTTTAATTTCACAACAACATATATATTTAAGTAATGACTAAAGGTCCCATTAATTACTTTTTAGGGTGTAATTGCTCCACAGGCAGGGAAGTGGAAGTAGCCAGCGTTTGGTGGACCCAGACCCCGCCTCAGTGCGCGAGGCTCGTGGCCAAAGACATGAAGGACACCTCCGAGGCTGTTTTGTTGGTGCCTGCTGCAATTACATCCCACAGCTGATGTAGTGAGTCTGGAGACAGGCAGCGCACCACGGGGCGGACGAGTCACAGGAGAGCCACTAATGGATGTTGTTTAGTCACGCTATTTACTTTGCTCTCAGAATTACAAATAAATAAATAAATAAATAGAATTTGAATATCCCGTGGTTCAAACCAAACACCCAAATATTGTCTCAGTTTGAGTCAACAGTAAATAATACCAAACCTTTATCGTGGGTCTTGGTGACGCATCCGGCACCTTCTGCTGCAGCCAAAATCAGAAGTACGCTGTAAGAAAGCACTGGTATTGTTAAAGGTGGAGCTAACTGGGGTGCCGTTAGCTCCAGTTTTACATCATAGAACTTCCGTATCTAAAGCCGCTGCATGATTAGCCATGAAACTTTTGAAGAGGTATGGTGAGACCTCTTCAAATGGTCCAGAACGCAGCAGCGCGTCTGGTCTTCAATCAGCCTAAAAGAGCACACGTCACCCCTCTGTTCATTGAGCTCCACTGGCTACCGCTAGCAGCACGCATCAAATTCAAATTGCTAACACTAGCATACAAAGTCCGAGATGGTACGGCTCCCATCTACCTGAATCCTCTTGCAAAGGCTTACGTCTCGGCCCGGCCGCTCCGGTCATCACAGGATCGTTGGCTAGCAGTGCCTACACCACGCTCAGGACAATCCAGACTCTTCTCATGCATCGTTCCACAAATGTGGAATGACCTTCCAAGCACTACCAGAACAGCGGCTTCCTTTTCGATTTTCAAGAAACTCCTGAAGGCGCTGCTCCTCAGAGAGCATCTTCTTAACTAGCACCCTCCCTGCACCCGTCCCCCCTCTCTACTGTCCACTCCTTTGTTCCCTCCTCTCCATGAATGATGTCAAGTTGTTGTTGTTGTTGTTGTTGTTAGCCTCAAGGGCAACATGCCGATTATCACTTGTAAGTCGCTTTGGACAAAAGCGTCTGCTAAATACATAAACATGAAACTGAGAGAAATAATGCAACTTTTTGATTGGAATCTCATAGAATTTACGACAAGTCGCATATGTGCTCGGGTCACGTTGGGCGGTTGATGCAATTTCAAAAAAACTTCCATTAGTATAATTTCTTGACAGGATTTAGTCACAGATTGTTTAAATTGTGTCTTGAGTTCAAAATTTTTTTTTCTTCACAATTTGGTTAGCAAACGTCAACAATTTTTCTTTTAATTTCTCGCAGTTATTGATGTCGTCATAGTGGTCGAAACGGAGCTTGGGGCATGTATCCTCCCACCTGTTGGAAAAAGCACGGAGCATACACTGTAACCACTGAACTGTTGAATTTAGTTTCCTGAGGCCTAGTCCACACGTAGCCGGGTTTTTAAAAAAACGAATACCCGCCCCTCCAAAAACTTGCATCCACACCACCTCGTTTAAAAAAAAACTCTGTCCACACGTACCTGGATAAATACGTTGTTAAGGACATGCCAGACCTGTAGGCGGCAGTACTTCCCCCGTTCTTAACCACGTCCTTCGTCTGTGGTCTTCCGCAAGGAGCAGTAATGCCGCTTGCAAAAACAAACAAGCAAAAAGCGCTTGGACAATTGATAAAGTGAGCGCATCCATGCTGTCGGCTAGTGTAAACACAGGTCGCACACGTGATGTCAGCATTTTTTTTGTCGCGGAAAGTGACGTTGCGGACCTTAGAACTCCGGTTTTGTCCGTCCACACGCAGACACCCAAAACGGAGAAAACGCAGATCTTCACTTTGGCCGGAGTTTTTAAAAAGATCCGTTTTCGTGTGAAAAAACTCTGTTTTCGTGTGGATGACAGGCCAAAACTTAGAAAAATATCTACGTTTTGGCAGATCCCCGGCTACGTGTGGACAGGGCCTAAGTTATGTGAACTGGTTCCACTGTTGAACATCTTGGGTGTGTTCTTGCTGTGTCGTGGTTCTAATTCCATGCTGTCGTTCTTTTTAAAACACAGAAACAGTTTTGTTTACCTGTTTTGTCGCTACGTTTCGCCACTTTTAAAAACGTTTTAAAAAAGAACGACAGCATGGAACTGGTTCCACTGTTGCTTACACGTAATGAGTAATATAGATTTTTATATGCTGTTGTGAAAAATAAATGCGTATTACTCTTTACATTTAAAGACTAAACACTCATTTCATCAATACATTTGTAGTAGTCTCTGGTAGGAATTAATGCCTTGTAAGTCATACTTCGGGGGGGAAGACATTTAGCGGTGCACCACTTCTTGAACCTAAAAGTTGCCCGCATCACAGCTGAGCTTCGGACGGCAGGTTGGATATTGGATAACAGCAACTCAACTCTACCTCTGACTTGCAACGTGGATGTCGCATCTCCAGAAATAACACATGCCTGTAGGACCTTCTGCCATGAGGTGATGTTGCTAACGCTAACGGTTAGCTTAAACTAGCCGAGACGTTCTTTGCCGTTTCCTGGACCCTAAACCAACAACATCCCTTCCCGCCGTGAGTCACTATGGCTTAGATCAGCAGAGACAAATCTGCTGCAGCAGAGAGTGGCAGCAGACGGCAGAATTTGGAGTCTTATTTCCTGATATTTGGACATCTTGCCTCTGATTGGATAACAGCAACGCGACTCTACCACTAACTGTTTTATCGGCGACGTGGTTGTTTTATCTCCACGGATAACACAAGCCTGGAGGAGCTTCTGCTGTGTGGTTGAGTTGCTAATGCTAGCTTCTGCTAGCCGAGAACTTCGATGCTATTTCCTGGATGCTTAAACAACAACTGCCTTTTGTGTCGTGAGCGAAAATGTGCCAGTCCAAGCAACCACTCGACATTGAGCGGTCAGCCTTTTTATATCCTAGAGTTTAACCGTCTATTTTCTATCAGAAGCTAAGGCAGCAGATAGGTGTAGGAGACTATCCATGTTCAGCCTGCATGTTAAACTTGATTATAATCAGAATTAATCATTAAAGATTTTTTTCAGTGATACACCCCTTTAAGCGACTAGGTTTAGTGGAATTATTTGACATAATTCGGATAATATCAGAATTTGCAGTCTGCCATGAGAATGAGCTGGATAGTAAGTGTTCCCTCCCTTGTGAAGGTTCATTTTAAACTTTTGTGTGTTTTAGCTGATTGCGCTCATTAGAGTTTAAAAAGGCACCAAGCTAGTTCAGTCGTTTCTGGACTGACTGAACGTGCTAACGCTAACGCTAACTGCTGTTGTAGCTTAACGTGAGCCTAAAAGTTACTAATATTTGTTCTTTTTCTTTCGTTGAAAGTTCTTTAATGACCTTCACAGTGAGCAGAACCTTTGGACATCAGCATTGTTTAAACTCCTCAGAGTCAAACTGAACACACACACACACACACACACACACACACACTCTCTGTGTCGTCTCTAAGGGCTCCACGAACCAACTTTGGAGGCAGATATTCCTTTATAAAGGAGATCACCCCCTGATATCATATCAGCGTGGGCTTCCAAGCCCACTTATTGTGGTTCTAATAATCGTTCAGCACTCGCAGACACACAGGAAGTTCTGCGTTTGGTGATTTATGGTTGTGATTATTCTTACATCACCAGCTGGGGTCTCACACACCAGAGTGGGATTATCAGAAAATAAGATGCAAATTTGAAACCTGACATTTTGGAAATATATCTCCCAGATTTGTGAGTGTGTGTGTGTGTGTGTGTGTGTGTGTGTGTGTGTGTGTATTGGGGGGTGCTGACAAAATAAACGAGGTGTAGCTCGTTTGAAAGAAAGTGATGTCACAGTGTGATGGAGACGTTTCTCCAATCAGTCAGAACTCAGAAGAGCCTGCAGCTGCCTGAGCCGCTTGTTACAAGAGAAAACACCTTGGACTGGTGACACGTACACCCACCTGTCACCTATCAGCCTCAAACACACACACACACACACACACACACACACACACACACACACACACACACACACACACACACACACACACACACACACACACACACACACACACACACACACACACACACACACACACACACACACACACACAAAGAGAGAGGTTTGAGCGTTTGCAGGGAGTTGTGAAATGGGTAGGATTAGTCACTTTGTCAGGAGATGTATGAGGCGTCTCTCAGGTGGACGGCGAGCCACAGGGGGCATCGTGCAGAGGGAAGAGCGGAGCGAGGAGGAATTAGAGGCCAGGAAGAAGAAGACAGAAGAGCAAACACTTAGGAGAAGGATGGGAAAGAGCAAAAATGAAGATGGAGTGGGGGGTGGGGGGGTGTGTGCACAAAGTGAGATAAGAGGTAGTTGCAGTGACAAAGAAGTCCGAGACACACACTTATTCACAGGAACACACTCTGAGACGAGTGTGACGGCCAACTTGCCCATGTGTTGTGTTCAGTCTTTTATTCCAGGGTGGTGAAACAGGCTCTGGACCCGGCCTTGTGTGTGTGTGTGTGTGTGCGCGCGCGCACGCGGCTGGGGAGGGGAAAGGGTTGTCACTTCAAGCCTGAACAGGAGGTGTGGGATCCAGAAAGCTGGGGGTCCCATGTGAGAATGTGGCCATCGTCAGCACTGCCGCGGCAGGCCTCGGCACCATCTGTGCTCCCAGCAGGGCGCCCGGCGTGCTCACCGCCACCCAGACGCATATGGACACACAAAGGTGCTCGCCTTCCCTCCCTCCCAGCATCTCACAGACGTGCGGTCACACATAAACGCTTGCTCACGGGGAGCAGGACGAAACACACTCGAGACCGACGGGTGAGAGATGAGAGGGAGGACGATGAGTTTGTTGACTGTGCAGCGAGCAGATAGACATCTTTGATGATGATGAGGACGCTGATGTCAGTGCGATGACTTCAGAGGCGGTGTTAGTCAGCAAATGAGACAGCTGTGGTTTGACATTCACAACATTCCACGCTTCATTTTCACCATACGGACACTAATTTATGTTCTCCAGCCTAAATATGAGATTGCAGGTTGTTCGTTAGCCGCTGTGAAGCAGAAGTTGCTGCAGGAGATTGGTGGAGTTGATTAGAAAGCTGAACAACTTTCCAACCTGTTTCCAAAGAGCAAACTAAAATTAACATCCAGCTTTCCTGGAAGCCAGGATGTGGTAGACCTAGAGACAGAACATGAAGTTTTCAGACACTGCTTGGGCTGTGCAGCGTGGTGATGGAAGTTCGTATTAGAACTCTTTATATTATTCAGTTAAAATTTAGTTATATAGCTCCAAATCACAACAAGAGTCATCTCAAGGCTCAGTTAAAAGTTTCCTATGTAGGGAAACCCAGCAGGTTGCATTGAGTCACTGACTGCTTGTGTCAGTGACTTTACAGCAATCCTCATACTAAGCAAGCATGTAGCGACAGTGGTGAGGAACACTCCCGTTTAACCCTCACCCTAACCTGCAAGAACCTTTCTCAGTATTATGTCTAAATCATATTTAGTTATCAGGCCCACTAACTAAATGTAATCATCTTTTGTATTTTGGCAGTTTTTGATTACGTGGCGTTAAAGAGACAGCGTGTAGTTTTGACCATTAATCTCTGGAAATAGCCATTAAAATGTTATTGAAAATAAATTTAATGATGCCCAGTTGTTGAAGATATTAGCGGCTTTGTAACATATAACCATAAAAATCGTGTCTAAAATACATGGGAGCGGGTCTAAGTCTCTGGGCGAAGCCATATTAGACTTAAGCTTGGTTTATACTTGACGCGTCCGCGAGGTTCGCACGGCAAAATTGCTTCATTTTAACAACCACGCCCCTCCACCGCGCCTCCGCACGGCCCAAACTTTCCACACCGCGCACCTAGGAAATTTTCTAACCGCGCGGATGGTCGGACACAGAAAAACATGGCGGACTGTTAAGAACTAGTACGGCAGAGGTTCGTAAATACAGACATTTGTATGATTCAGGTCTCAGAGATCACCGTGATCAACATGTTGTTAATAATTCTTGGAGAGAAATAGCTCGCACTGTCAGAGAAGATGAGGACGCTGTGAAAAAATGCTGGAATGCCATGTTGTAAACAACAGTAATTTCTACTTCTACTATGGTGTAGTGTTGGATGCATGCCGTAGAGCTCCATGCTGCCCCCTACAGTTTGGGAGAATATTGGCTCACCGCAGAAACAAGCCGCATGAACCATAAACGCTGCAAGTTGTGAATCGCGTTCCATCCGCGAGCCGCATCACCAAACGGAAAGTGAATGCGTCGAGCATAAACCAAGCTTTAACGTTCCCTTCTACAGGAGCCTGTGAGGTCAAAACACATTTACTGATTTTTAACCAACGGTTACAAAACCTTTGCCCTTCATAAACGTTGTTTTACACATTTACCTCTTCACTCGTTGCCAGTGATGAAAGGGAGACTGATGTGCTTGTCCTTTTGCTGGAGGTTGTGCTCCCCAGGCTTTTTGACCCTAATGGCCATCGGTTGGTAAGGTCTTGCTCGAACAAAAACACCGCTTGCTTGCAATGATCTAGGTATCTACTGTCCCCCATTGCCAAGGCAAATACACACTGTCACTTTAAACTAATAAACAATGCTAAAAAATGGCAGATTGGAAAGCTTTAAACAAACTTTGCTAATAAGATCTGAAATCATTAGCATGGATGCTACCGAGCAATCCTTAATCATATTATTTAGCTATGCTAGCAGCACACTATGAGTAAACCATACCAGTGAGATCATTGTGTGCTGCCATACATTTTTGTTACTGAGGTGAAATTTGACTCACTTTGAACTCAGGCTTCCTTTATCTCTGCAGACATTAACAGAATCACAGTTGGTGCACCAGACAAGGAAGTCCTGGTCCTTCTAAGAAAAATCCCAAATCCCCTTGTGAGAGGCTGATATTTATTAATCGTGAACAAGCACACACACATGTGGAGAGCGAGAATCCCAGGCTCAGGATGTTTCTCACACCTGCTAGAAAGGCAGTAAAAAGATCTCTGATAGTGTGTTTGGAACTCCCTTTTCCTCCCAGACCCAACAATGAGCGCTTCTCTTCTCCAAGGTCTGACTGTGGAAAAAATGTAATTTTGTGACGTTGTTGAACCCAGTTGAACTGGTGAGTAAAGGGCAGTTATAGCACACACTACTATCAAACTTTGTGTTCAAATTTAGGGGTTGCTTACTTGGAAGGACACAGTCGACATAGGCCGAGGTCTTCATCAACCCTAAAGACAGGCTATTAAACTGGACGGTCTAGCCTTGATAAAAGCCTAACAACACCACAACTTTAAACTTTAAATGTTTATTGCCATATTTTAAAATTCTTATAGTTAAACCTATAATTATCTCCCGCTTCATCTACTGTTGTCACAAGAACAAAAACCTCCCATTTGGCCCACAATTATTCTTGGAATAGAGCTGGCCAACAAGAATCCACGAGACCCTTCCTTGAAATTTGCGGGAAAATGAAAACACTCTTGAATAGCTTTCATAGTTTGCTGTGATGTAATAAGCCATAAAATGTGTTCTAACTTTTGTTTGCAAAGCCCTGAATGGTCTAGCCCCCTTATACTTGTCAGAGCTGCTCACCCCCTACATCCCCCCCGGTCACTAAGGTCTGCTCAAAGTCCCTAAATGAAATATAAAGCTCGTGGGGAGCGTGCATTCGCCTTTGCTGCTCCCAAACTCTGGAACGCACTCCCTCTGGTGGTACACCAGGCTTCCTCACTGGCTAGGGATGGGTACCTTTGACATTTGAATTGATTCGGTACTAATTCCCGGTACCTAGGAATCGATACCGGTACTTAACGGTACCAATTGTAGATACTTTTGAGTGTTTAATATTTTAATTCTCTTTTATAATTAAATATATGTTTTCTCAGTATATAACCATATTTGATAAATATCACGATACATAACTTACCGTAAATCCTCTAATACAGGCCCAGGCCTGTATTTGACTCAAGCTCATCAAGCTCCAGGCTTTTATTGGAAGGAGGGCCAGAATTAGAGGCAGGCCTCTATTTCTATTTGAGCAAAATGAACTAATGGTTCGGCGGAGTTTTTGACAATTAAAATTGCGCCCACATTTTCAAAGTTAAACACATTTCTTTTAACAACGGTAGTTTCTGCTTCACCCCCCCCCCCCCCCCCCCCACCTGCGCAGCGGCCGCAAACTGCCTGATGCACCTGCAGCCTCTCGGAGTTCCTGCTGCTCTAAACATTAAAATAATTATTTCATTTTCTCTTCCTCACTTCTGATTTCCTTCAATGGTGTCTGTTTGTTGCAACCACCAGGTACAAAAACTAACTTGTTTTTATTTGACTATTTTTCTGTCCTGCCTGTTTATTATCTTCCTGCATCTCCTCTCAATCCTAAAGAAAAACTGCTACCTGGGTTCATATATATTCACCTTATGAGTGACCTTTGAACTGCAGTTCTAAAAGATCTACCGACCGCAAAAACAGCGGAGTTCTCCCGGCCACATCAGTTAGTTGCGTCACCGAGGACAAAACAGGTGATGCGCCCCGATCCACAACAGCGAAAAGCATCAGGCACAAATAAAAGAATAAAAGACAGAAAACATAAAAGGAAATGAGCCGACATGAACGATCGTGTGTTAAATTAGTTTTTGAGGTGGCGACACCTGATTTGATAATGTTTCTGTGGCCGTGCTCAGGACGCAGATGTCTGGAGCGCGTCAACAATCAGAGCTTTGCATGCGCAAGCTGGTTAAGGTTAGGATGGGGGTGAGGGGAAGGTTAAATTGCAAGAGGGTAAACGTCACAATTTGGTTAAATGTCCGTTTTACAGCGGGTGTCAGTACCGACGCTCTGGCACAGCGCGTTGCCTCCCGACGCGCAGGAGCTTGTCACCTGCTGACAGCAGGCTGCTGTCTTTTCCGAGGACTGCATCTTGCCGGTCATTATCACGTGACAGCGACTAGTCGATGACAGGCATAAAAAGTCACTATAGAGCGGTGAAGTCGACTGGTTCATACAACCCCTACTGCTCACCAGAGTGTTCTGCAGCATAATCAGCACGTTCTCTTTGAACTTGATATCAAATTTTCGCCTCCTCTTCGTCTCCGCACGGTTAAAGTTACCCTCGCGGTCTATCACTGGCAAATCAAAAGTGAGACGGATGACACAACCGACCCCCGTACTTGCTTGTTACCACATTCCACCCAGCCACAATAAAAAAAACGGCCATTATTCACCTCCGCCGACTCCGACACCGGCCAAAATGTGATACCCGGCCGTTAATTAAATACAGGCTAATTTTAGAGGATTTACGGTACAACTGTTTGTATTTTAACATCGTCCTTGTAGTTTTATAAGCTGATAATTAAATTGAAGCAAACATCTTTACTGTGAACTAAATTTACTGTGTATCTTCATTCCTTTTGCCGTCCTTTTTCATTTGATTTTTCCTACTGGGAAGTTAGAATTTCCGAGGAGAAAGCGAACGCACCATTAGCTGATAACAATGGTGGCAATGGAAGCTAATTTACCAAGCTAATGTTATCTTAAACAGTTTATTTAGCTGCTGGAGCAGATTAAAACGATGATACCTCACACTTAGATCGTTGTCACTGGTTTCATCTTCATCCAATCACCGGTCGCATTTAGTAAAGTGAAGCCAAACTTTAGAGCGTGTTCATGTTCTTCTAGTCGGAAATTCGGAGTTCCGAGAAAGCGAACGCACCATTAGCGAAACGGAAGCTAACATATCAAGGTAACGTTATCTTAAACATTTTATTTACCTACCGGAGCAGATTAAGATGAGGATGTCTCACTTAGATTGTTGTCGCTGGTTTCATCATCACCCAGTTACCCATCACATTTAGTGAAGTGGACCCAAGCGTTAGCGTGCGTTCTTTCTACCACGCTGCTCTGTTTACAACTCGCTCGCAGCGACCGACGACATAACTACCTTGCGCATGTGCAGCTGTCTAGGCAAGTTCTCGTTATGAAGGACGTGTACTGAAACGAGGCACCGTTTCAAATGACGTGAATCGGTGCTCAGTCGGTACTGTGGAATTCGGTCGGTACCTTAAAAAGTACCGAATTCGGTACTCATCGCTATCACTGGCACAGTATAAATCCAGCCTAAAGACACATTTCTTTAATTTAGCTTTTGGCCAATGATCGTTCTTTTACGCTGTGCCTCTCTTCTGTTTTTACTGACTTCTGTTTTCATCAGCCGTTTTAACTTTTGTTTTGATTTTAGGTGTTTCTATTTTATGACAGTTTTTCATTTGTGTTTTATGTATATGTATGTGAATTTGAATGCTTTTTAGGTTTAACTCTGTGCAGTGCTTTGGTCAGCTTACATGCTGTTTTAAAATGTGCTATATGAATAAAGCTGGATTGGATTGGATAAAATGTGGCCTTGAAAAATGCAATTCCTGAATTTGGATACAGCCATCAAAGGTGCCTTGATTAGCAACGTATGCTAATAAGGTCCAAGTCCACTAATACAGAATTTTATGGCACACCATGCTTACAAGTTTAAGTAACACTGACAAGTTTTTAACACCTTAAAGAGACAATGTGTAGTTTTTACTGTTAATCTCTGGAAAACTTTATCGAAATGTTGTTGAAAATGAATAAAATGATGCCCAGTTGTTTTCAGACCTGTACCCAACAGAAAGGTAGTGTGAGGTGATATGCCACATAAAGCCAACACAGAAAAACTACGGAGATGGTAGCGGTGTTAAAAATTCGGCTTAATCAAAGGCTTTTTGTCAGAATCTTAAAAGACCAGGAGAAGACCGTGACCGGAGAGGCGAAATACTCTGAAGCAACCAGTTACTCCTCCTCCTTGCCACTCGGTGACCTTCAGTCTCCGATGATGGCCTAGCTTGGTATGCTTGGAGCCACATCAAAGCAGGTACTGAAAAGGGGGAGTGGCAACCACGGAACAGTACTAATGGAAGTGGCTTGGAACTGTGCCTAGACGAGTCGAGGTGCGTTGATGGAAAAGGCCCAAAGGTCTTAAATGAGTTCAGGTTAAACTTGAACCAAAACAAGCAGTTTACTCCGATTATTGAGTTAGTTGCCACAACTTCTACTCAGTTGGATACCATCACCTGCTTATCTGCGCTCTTTGCATGGACCAAAGCATCATCAATCCAGTCCTTTCCTCCATCTCTCTTAGTCCCAGTTCCACCTTTTTCTGCACTGCTTCCCATACCTCTTCCTCCAGCCCGCTGACCCTGCTATCTTGGCCTCAGCCCCCCTCTGAAGCTGCACCTGCCTCCTTCAAGGTGTTGGTGAGCTATTCTCATTCAGCTCACTCCTCCATCTTCCCCATTCCTAACAGCCCCCATTTTTTTCTCTTTCACCCTCTCTCTTCATTCCCCTGTCCCTCCAACCAGGGCCTCCAGCTGGCTGATGAGTTCATTAGGCCCAGAGCTCAGCCAAGGAGCATGGCAGTGTTTGGGCCAAACCATGAGGGCATTGGGGGGGTATTGGCCATTGGGCACAGGCAATGGTCATTGGAGTTGAGTCAGAAAAGCCCCAGAATGCCCCACATGTCGAAATGCAGGCAGTGTTTATTCTTGGAACCCAGAGACTATTATTTTGTACATTAGCAATCTGGTTTGGGACTCGTTTCTCCGTGAAACTTCAGCGGTGAGAGCGTGAGGCGTTGCGGTTTGAAGGGCTCCGCGTAAACAATGGTGAGGAAACAGATTTCTAATAATCCCCACAGGTTGCAGTGACATCTGGCCCCACACTCGAGCGTCGGCTCAATTAATTCGGAAAACACAAAACAAAAAAAATCGCCAGGGGCAGAGATCTGGAGGAGTTACCAGAACTCTTTGTGTCCACCGGTGTGCGCGCACGTATCGATCGTGCCGTTTGATCAACTCAGCTGTGGTCATTATTTGAGGTGTACAGCTGCTTCTCCAGACAGATACAGTCGTGGCCTTAATCTCTCTTTAATGTGCACTTACCTGCACATTTACAACATGCTCCCTCCACTCTCACCTTTTCCTTCCCTTGTCCTCTTCTTCCTAACTCGCAGCAGTGGGTCAGCTGGGGTCGGGGCCTTCGTGGCTGGGCTCAGGTGTAGCATCAGCTGGGTGGGGGGTGGGGGTGGGGGGGCAGAAGAGAGGGAGAGGAAAGAAGAGGAAGAGAGTCGAGAGGTAGCTCAGGTGGAAAAACAAGGGAGCACATCGGAAAACAAGACTGTGTTCACTTAAGTAAAAAAAAAGAAGGAAAACAAACAAAAAACCCAGCTTTGTCCATTACCCCTCTATTCTACACCTCCCCCCGTTCTCCCCTCTCCTCCCCTCCCTCGCTCCTGCTCTCCTGGGAGAGGCCTGGCCGGGCTGGGCCTGAACGCCATCTGCTGCATAATGTAACGGGATGGAACTCCAAATCCTTCATTTCCACTCGGTGCCTGTCACCCGTGCGTGTGCGTCCGCTCGTCCAGTTGCACCTCAGTAGGGTGTGAATGTTTGGACGCGTGTGAGATCTCATTTCACGGCCGTTGTGACATCAGCTCATCCGGTGGCGATGCCGAGTGACGGCTCTGACGCCGTAAAAGTTGATGCCGGTTTCCCTGTGTGCGGTTTGGTTGAACGCGTTCCCGCAGAAGGAGCCGGAGCGCCGCGGCGCCGCTGGGCTGTTTTGTCTTTCCTGATGCGACAAAAAGCTCTAAATGAAACATTTTTGGGGCAACTCTTGGGAAATCGAGCGGAGAGTGGCACCCTGCCAGAGATGTCCCAAATTTGCTTTTTGTTTACAAGTTAACACACAAAAGTGCACACACACAGAGTCGTGTTTAAGCGCCCGCCCCTCTCAGCGGCGCTGGTAACCTGGAGGTGCGAGGAGTCGTCCCTCCAGGTCCCCGTGGGGCCTCTGTGAATTGGGTGGCCATCTGTTTTGTGGTAATAAGCTTTCCCTTCATTCCTACCTCCGCTCATTCCCTCCTTCCTCTCTCTGTTTGTTTGATTGTACTTTTGTTTCTGAAAAGGTTGTGTTTCTGCCCCCACCGTCACATTTACACACAAAGACATGAGGAGACGCGGGGGGACAGGTCCACCGTGAGAGGCTGTGCTGCTTCTGGACACAAGCACAGAGTTTAAAGAGAACATGAAGAAATATCACAGTGTGAACCCTGATCCCTGATCAGCTATCCACGGCTGTTGACACAAAGAAAACCTGACACATACGCCCTAACACCCCCCACCCCCCGGGCTCATGTGCAAACACCAAAATCTTGGTTACACTTTTTATTTGTTTCCATGATTTAAGGCTTTAAGGCTGCATGAGGATGCACACATGAGACAAACCCTTTCGGTTCATGTTTTAGGTGCTTGTTTATCATTTTGCTTTCTTGTTTGCATCCTGGGTTGACGACAGATTCCAAATCTACCATTTTTGTTTGTGTCACACTGAGTTCAACATGCATGCTCAAGGTGATAATAGTCTTCTACCCCTATTTCCTGCATGAGCTGCCAATAAAAAACGGATGTGGAAATGCCAGAGTCAGAAAAAACCAGTCAGATCTGCTTCACATTGTCGAAATAGCATTAATGGATTCCTCCATCTTGGCTCGCAACGGGGAAGGCTGTTGTTGGTTTAGGATCCAGGAAACAGCAGAGAACATCTTGACTAGTAGAAGCTGACTTACCTTCTCAGTGGCCTAGCGGGTTGAGTGTCTGCCCTGGGACTAGGAGATCGGGGTTCAAATTCGGTCAGGCCAGACCAAAGACTTTAACAATGGGACCCCAATGCCTCCCCGTTTGGCTCTCAGCTTTAAGGGATTAAAACAAATAGTTCCTGAGATCGCCGCTCCCAAATAAGAAGATCTAATTGCACCAGTGTGTGAAGATGACTAATGGGACTTTGACTAACTGTTGGTATTAGCAACTCCACCACACAGCAGAACTCCTCCAGGCCTGCGTTATTGGTGGAGATAAAACAACGTTGCAGAGCAAACAGAGTCAGTGGTAGAATCATGTTGCTGTTATCCAATCAGAGGCGAGATGTCCGAATATCAGGAAGACTCCAAAAAGGGAGCCTAAGTCACTTCCGCACAAACGGGTCCCTGGAAGAGCAAAAAATGAACGCAAGTCAACGGGGCTAAAAGCTTGTTTTGTGCCATGGATTTCACCAGTGTTGGGAACGTTACTTTAAAAAAGTAATTAGTTATAGTTACTGATTACTTTGTCAAATAAGTAACTCAGTTACTAACTGAGTTACAAGATCATAAAAGTAACTAATTACCAACTAAAGTAACTACTTAGTTACTTTTTTCATTAAAGCATGCAAGAATTACTACAATAGTAAAATATAAATGACTAATGACTGAACATGATAAAATGTATGTCCAAATGTTTTTTATAAACCTGAATAATTTAAATAAATAAGCACTTAACAGGAGGAACTACTAATAGGAACATTACACTAATCTAGACTATTAAAAGGTCACTGTGTGATATTCAACAAGACCCCAATCAGCTAAAATTTAAAATTGCAAATAGAAACACCTGTAAAGGTTCCCGAGCCTTTAAATGGTCTCTCGGTCTAGTTAAATTACAGAAATAAATGTAATTTTGCACAGTATTCTAATTTTTCCAGCTTCACATAATTGTGTGTTTTTAGCAGCATTTCTGTTGCTGGTAATCTAGTAATGGTTAAATAAATAAATAAAATCCTTTAAAATGACACTAGAAGAGGTACAAGCCTGATGGAGGACTCACATTTACTAACGTGGGTCAGACCCAACCACAGAAGAGCTGAAGCTGGGTGGTGAACACACACAGGTAGTTCTGATAACTCCTGAGCTCCATGACGTCTGAGACTGATGCATCAGTGTTACAGCGGGACTAAAGACATGATCAGAAACAGGTTACAGCTGGATGATCTAGGAAGGCAGAAGATCAGGACGTCTGAGCGGTGAACAGGTGAGCGGACCTTCGGGACGTCCCGCTGTCACGCTAAGGGCACGGCTGCAGACCCGCAGATTCGCTGCTGCAGATTCCCACCTGCAGCAGCGAATCTGCGGGGGGTCTGCAGCCGTAGACTATTCATCACGTCTTCCTCGTTCTTCACGGGCCGTGATGCTCGTAAACATCTACCTCTTTAGCTCCTGATCAGCTGATGACAGCTTCAACACACCGCGCAGCTTAACGCACACATTTTCTTATCAGTAACAGAAACGATGTTTTGATAAAAGAAGACGTAATTAATTAGTTTGCTCGTTATAGAAAGAAATATTTTTTATTAACGCGGTTATTTTAAACGGAGTTATTCCCGTCATTGCTTTGTTGTGTCTCCAGCAGCAGCGACTGAGACCGTGAGGGTCTCCGCCCACCCGGCCAATCATCATCGTGTTTGTAAGTGTGTTACCGACACCTCTCTCTCCCTGGCTGCAGCTGAAGTGTGGCGGTCAGAAAGCCTCACGCTGTTGCTCAACGTTCCACAAGCACATAGTAACGCACAACCTTCCTTCCCCAGTAACGGTAACGGCGTTGCAATGGCGGGAAAAGTAATTAATTAGATGATTCCGTTACCTATAAAAGAACGCCGTTAGAAACGCCGTTATACTTAAACGGCGTTACTCCCAACACTGGATTTCACATATGATGTCCATGAATTTTAAAGACACATTTTGATACCAAGAGCGCGCTTATTTTTGAACAAGGGAAAACGCTATTTTAGGTTTTGTGTGAAAATAAGTCCAGGACTACAAATGTGCTTCACGAACGTGACGTCATCGAACCAGACACGGAGAAAACTGAGGGAAAATGGCTGTAAGTTCAGCAAACCTCCCACAGCAGGAAAGAACCTCCATAAATCTGGTCATTTGGTAAGTAGCAGCTACACTAGGGAAGAGGAGATTTTGTGGTGAAGTCATATATGCGACGTGCCGATTTCTGGTGTGTAGTCATGCTAATTATGAACTTTTACAAGCTGATGAATCTCAAAGTACGTGACTGGCATGGTCAAAACATCCATCGTTACTTTTCATTTAAATTACAGAACAACATATGTGCGATCCAGGGCGTAAGGCAAAGCGGATTAGAAAATTGTGTTTTTAGCCCCGTTGACTTCATTTTTTCATTCTTCCGGGATCCCGTGATGCGGAAGTGACTTAGGCTCCCTGTACCGGGTTCAGCCTAACCCTGCTCTGGCCTACTTCTTCCTCCTGAACAGGAGCACCAGAGCCTTTCTCACAAGCCACTCTAGACCTCTGCAAATGTGTTGAAAAAAGGAGTGAACTTGGCCTTTAACATCACACAAGATATAAAGACACTAACACATCCTAGTATTTTGAGAGGGAGCGGGAGGACCCTACTCACCCCTTAGCTTCCATAAACATAAATATACCGTAATTTCTGGACTATAGGGCGCACCTCAATATAAGCCGCACCAACAAAAATAAAAAGGTTTCCTACACACACACGCCGCACTCAAATACAAGCCGCGGCGCAGCAGCCGCATGCAGGTCTCCGGCGCACAGCGCATGTATGGCCACAACATAAGATAATTAGGCAGAAAGACGCTACACGGAGGTTTTTTGTTGTTTTAATTCAACAAAACGAATTTTAAACACGGGTGAACGTGCCTGCAAGTTTAGAAAAGAAAACAGCACTGATAGCATTCATATTTCTGGATGGTTATAACATAAAAACAGAACTGACACATTATTTCCGGTAATTTGCATGTTTAGAAGAAAAGAACAGCGCTGACACAGCATTAATAAGCCCAGGATGATTAGAAAATAAAAACTGCACACAAAACATGCCTGGTTAGTAAATAAAACACACTTGCCTACCAGAAAAAGTCATTCGCTCTCATCTTCCTCTTGCGCACTAAAGGTTGGTTTATGCTTGACGCGTCCGTGAGGTTCGCACGGCTCCGCGCGGAAAAGTTGCATCATTTTAACAACCACGCCCCTCCACCGCGCCTCTGCACGGCCCAAGCTTTCTGCACCGCGCACCTAGGAAATTTTCTAATCACGCGGATGGTTGGACGTGGAAAAACATGGCGGACTGGCAAGAACTAGTATGGCAGAGGTTCGTAAATACAGACATTTGTATGATTCTGCTCTCAAAGATCACCGTGATCAACATGTTGTTAATAATTCTTGGAGAGAAATAGCTCGCACTGTCGGAAAAGACGAGGACGCTGTTAAAAAATGCTGGAATGCCATATTGTAAACAACAGTAATTTCTACTTCTACTATGGTGTAGTGTTGGATGCGTGCTGTAGAGCTCCATGCTGCCCCCTACAGTTTGGGAGAATATTGGCTCACCGCAGAGACAAGCCGCATGAACCATAAACGCTGCAAGTTGTGAAGCGCGTTCCGTCCACGAGCCGAATCACCAAGCGGAAAGTAAATGCGTCAAGCATAAACCAAGCTTAAAGCCATTAAAGTCCTCTTCTTCAGTGTCGGAGTTGAACAGCCTCAGAAGAGCTTCGTCACATACCTTTTCTGTGGCGATGTCAGTGTCGCTGTCCGTGTTGCTGTCATCATCCCCGGGTGAAGCTGGCTTGAATGAGTTCTTCCCGCTGCCGTCTCCAGCGCTGAACCATGGATTAATTCATGCCAAGCTTACATGCGGCAGCACTGTTTCCCTCCTTTACTGCCAGATCGATGCCTTCAACTTAAATGCGGCATCATATGAACTCATACGTGTAGTTTCCATGATGAGGGGGTATGGATTAGAAAAAAATTCTTCGTCGGGCCGGCTGCTTGCATGTGCTAAATTAAAATGAGCACTTTCTTTGATTTGCACTTTTGACTTCCACCTGTTTCACTTTCTGCTAAAGCGCCCCCTGCAGGTGAAGGAAAATCTTCAGTAAAGCCGCACCTCATTATAAGCCACATGGTTCAAAGCGTGGGGAAAAAGTAGCGGCTTATAGTCCGGAAAATACGGTACATTGTAGAAACACACGCCTACACCAATATTTAAATATATATACACACAAGCATATCCGTACATTTATACCTATTCAACATACCAACGTGCATAACATGTGTCTCAATGAGCTCTGTAGGGTTTGGTAAATTGAGTGCTTTAAGAGCTCAATATATATTACCTCTACTTATGACCAATAAGCTGTGATAATCTATATAAATAAAGAATATCAACCTGCTTGGTCTTTGTGTTTAATCAGAAGATCCTAGGATTCTTTGTTTATTCAGGGATTGTACACACTTCGGTTTGCAAAAGTAAGAATTTAACTCACAAACAATTAAAACATGACAGGTTAACTAACATTTACTGTGATGGATGAATCTAGATGGAGTAGGTGTATAGTATATGGTGCCTATGTGTGAATGTGATGTTATCAGAACTTCCTATCTAGGAGAGCTGAGTTCTGAGTGCAAAAGAAATTGGTTTGCGTTAAGCTAAGAAGTTGATTATTATCAAAAGGCATCAGACGCTATCTGTGTGTCTACTTCACCTGTTCTCGGAGACCCTCTTCGTGGATCCGAAGGTCAGAGAGGTCGGATGACCTCTGGCACTGAGGTCCAGTAGATTGGCCACAACACCGACTTCTCCAGTCCAGAGATGTCTCGGGTCATGACGGACGGATGGAACTGCGCGTCTGGGACTCTTTAAGGATTCGGAACACTATCAGCTTGTTCTGCAGGAACTGTTTGCTGTATCAGCTTTTCAGGTGCAAAAAGGTTTTAACGACGTGTCAAAAGCTTTGATGGTTAAAGAGGCTTTGCTTCAGATGGTCGGTCTGAAGCTTTTCTCAAGAACTGATGAATCACCAGAGTGATCCAGTTTTAATGTTCTCATGTTGTGATTTGTGCAGCCAACCAGAGGTTGACATGTTGAGAAATATTACCAAGACAACTCAGAAACAGTGTTGCCAACTGTTTTTGACTGAAAGTAGCTGATGTTCCCCCCAAAAGTCGCTAGATGTCGCCAGATGGCGTCACATGCTAATTTGCATATGACACAATGGCCTTGTTCGAGTTGAGCTGCGCCTCGCCTGGAAAACAGACGAGAGCAGACGGACGCAGCAGGGGGAGTGGCTGAAAGCCGGCATTTAAGTCAGACAGATTTCCCTACATGTGTAGCTCGCGGGTGACGATGGATGAAGATATCGCGTTAGCGTTCTTACTTGTCTAATTATTTATTTTAATTCTGGTGCCTGTTAGCAACTGAAACATTCTCACATGCTTGTGGATAACATATATTGTATATGAAGACATGACTGTAATAATAAGTAAAGGTTATCAGCTGTAGGTTTAGTGTGCTCATAGGAAACGTGACAAAAGAACAAAAATTACATTTCTCTTTATGGCCTATATACCGTAAATCCTCTAATACAGGCCCGGGCCTGTATTTGACTCAAGCTCATATCGTTGCCTACGTATGCATGATGTCAGAGCAAGTCGGCGTCAAGTCGGACACAAATCTAACCGGCATGCACTGCTTGCCGATCACCGCTGATCCAATCTGCACAGAACTGACTCATCTCGAACACGGCCAATGACGTCATCTGGTTTGCATGATGACATCACCGCGTTTGTGTCATGACGTCACCGGTCTTGTAGAGTAAATCAAATAAAACCCATGTGATTTTATTTAAAAAATTATTTAAGTTATTTTTTTATATTTTATTAAAATAAAAACCCCATAGAATACAAAACAGCAGCCTTTAAAACATCAAGGAAAGATGGCACAAAAAAATGGAAGGAATATTTCTATTTTGTCTGAAGAGAATGGAACTCTTAAACACAAAAATATTAAATTGATAGGAATGTATGTATGATTGAATTAAAATGAATTTTCTCTTGTAGTTTTCAAGTGCCTTGTATTCTTCTGTTGTGATTCAGTGCTACGTATATATTGACCAGGAGGAGCAATGTGGTTTTCGTACTGGCGGTGGAACACTGGACCAGGTCAATACCCTTAGGGGGCTCCTAAGGACCCGTTCTACTGTGCTGTGGTCTATCGTCTACCTGGTCCAAACAGTTCTTTCCTTCAGGAGTTTAGTGACTTTCTATCCTCCACTGTGAAGCTGTCCAGACTGGTGATTGTTGGTGACTTTAACATCCACGTTGATGATCCCTCCGATCACTTTGCCATGAATTTCTCCAGCCTTATGGACTCCTTTGGCTTTACCCAGCATGTTTCTGGCCCCACACACACCAGGGGGCACACTCTAGACCTTGTTTTTACCCTGAGTCTAAATGCTGACAGTGTTTGTCCTGAGGACTTTTATATTTCAGATCGCCATTGCATTTTCTTTAACTTGTTAGTTTCTGCGTCCCCACCTCCTGCTCGCCATCTGGTTAGTTCTCCGTTTTCTTAATGAGAGCACAGCTAGCAATTTTTCTGGTGCTTTTGATCCACCCTGTTCTTCTGATGACGACCCAGCTTCCTTAACTTCTCAGTTTAACGAGCAGTGCCTCTCCATTCTGGACAACATCTGTCCTGTCAGAGCCAGATCAGTTCCTGCAGTGAACCCTACTCCCTGGTTTAATGACAGCCTTCGCAGCCTGAAGCGCCAAGGCAGAAAAATTGAGCGTTTGTGGAAGAAAACCCATCTCCACGTCCATCTGCTGCAACTAAAGGATCTTCTAACATCCTTTAACTCTGCAGTCAGAGACGCTAGGGTTTCCTATTTCTCCAACCTGGTGTCCCAGAGCAAAGGGAACCCCAAGATGCTGTTTAACACCATCAGCAGCATCGTCTCTCCTGCCTCTCCTACAGCCTCCATCCACTCTGTTGCAGACTGTGAGAACTTTCTGTCTTTCTTTGTGGACAAAGTCAATAAGGTTAGATCTAGCATCTCTCCTTCAGCCTTATCGCTGCCTCTCCCGACTCCAACCAGGCCCATCATCCTAGATAGCTTTGCTCCTGTTTCTTTGCCTGAGTTAACCAAACTAGTTAACTCTATGAAGACCTCTGCATGCCCCCTCGACATCTTACCCTCATCTTTGTTTAAAAGTGCTTTTCAGTCCATCGGTCCCAGCGTGCTCTCTATAATTAATGCTTCTCTGGTCTCTGGTAAGGTCCCTGCTTACTTTAAGAACGCTGCAATCCACCCGCTTCTTAAAAAACCGACTCTCGACCCCTCTCTCCATAGCAGCTTCAGACCCATCTCTAAACTTCCGTTCATCTCCAAGATCTTGGAAAAGGTTGTGGCTAAACAACTCACAGCTGCTCTTGATGAACATAACATCTATGATAGCTTCCAGTCAGGTTTTCGTAGAGCTCATTCGACTGAAACAGCTCTTCTTAGGGTCTCTAATGACCTTCTGACTCACAGTGATGCAGGAGACTGTTCTGTTCTGGTCCTGCAGGACCTGACTGCAGCCTTTGACACTGTTGACCATCACCTGCTACTGGAGAGGCTGAGAGACTGGGTAGGCCTATCAGCATCTGCTCTGAAGTGATTCTCCTCTTATCTCTCTGAGCGCTCCTTTTCTGTGGCCGTCTCCAAGTTTAGGTCCTCCACCACCTCCCTTACCCATGGTGTCCCACAAGGTTCTGTGCTGGGGCCTCTGCTCTTCCTCCTCTATCTGCTTCCTCTTCAGCACATCCTGAGCTCCTTCAAAGGAATCTCCACCATCTTTATGCAGATGACATCCAACTGTGCATCTCATTTAAGCCCCATGAGATGTCTAAGCTGCAGCTGTTACACACCTGCTTAGACTCTCCTGGTCAGCTTGCTTCTCACACCAAACCTTCTGTCAGGAATCTTGGCGTGACCTTTGACCCAGCTCTCACCCTGGATTCTCATGTCAGTTCTCTTGTTCGCTCTTCCTTCTTCCATCTCAGGAACATTGCTAAGCTGAGTCCCATTCTGTCTCGCTCTGAACTTGAGACAGTTCTCCACTCCTTCATCTCCTCCTGCTTAGACTACTGTAACTCTCTTTTCACGTGTCTGAGCAGAACCTCCCTGAACCGTCTACAGGTGGTTCAGAATGCCTGTGCTCGGCTTCTGACCAAGTCCTCCACACACCCACATCACCCCACTTCTCCTCCAGCTTCACTGGCTGCCAGTCACGGCCTGAGGTATATTATTCTCCAGACTAACCTCTTTCCTGCAGGTGGGCGGTGTCGGAAAGCAGCCTGGCTGCAGCCATTCAGCTGCAATCACCGGCTGGTATAAAAGGAGCAGTCTGAGACCTACACGACGTCGGATGATTAACTCGTTTGGGTCCACAGCCAAATCTCGAGCTCTCTTTGTGATTTTTTTGTACTTCTAGTTATCGATAACTTTCCTCAGCAGATATTCACTCTCACCACCTCTCCAGCCATAACCTAACGATTTTTACCTAACTCGTCTCGTTCTGCTCTGCTGGCTGGCTCTCCCACTCACTCTCACCCCCACCTGCCTTGCTCAACGTCTTGGGAAATATTATCTCCATTACTCACCTTCAAGATCTGGACCCTGCTTCAGCTCCCCTCCACCTCAGGCCTGACCCACTCCCTCCTCAGCATCTACAGATCTTCGTCTTCGTCTTCCTCCGCTTATCCGTGTCCGGGTCGCGGGGGCAGCATCCCAATTAGGGAGCTCCAGGCCGTCCTCTCCCCGGCCTTGTCCACCAGCTCCTCCGGCAGGACCCCAAGGTGTTCCCGGACCAGATTGGAGATGTAACCTCTCCAACGTGTCCTGGGTCGACCCGGGGGCCTTCTGCCGGCAGGACATGCCCGAAACACCTCCCCGGGGAGGCGTCCAGGAGGCATCCTGACCAGATGCCCAAACCACCTCAACTGGCTCCTTTCAATCCGGAGGAGCAGCGGTTCTACTCCGAGTCCCTCCCGAATGTCCGAGCTCCTCACCCTATCTCTAAGGCTGAGCCCGGCCACCCTACGGAGGAAACTCATTTCGGCCGCTTGTATCCGCGATCTCGTTCTTTCGGTCATTACCCAAAGCTCATCACCATAGGTGAGGATTGGGACGTAAATCGACCGGTAAATCGAGAGCCTGGCTTTCTGGCTCAGCTCCCTCTTCCCCACGACAGATCGGCTCAGCGTCCGCATCACTGCAGACGCCGAACCAATCCGCCTGTCGATCTCCCGATCCCTCCTACCCTCACTCGTGAACAAGACCCCGAGATACTTAAACTCCTCCACTTGAGGTAGGACCTCTCCCCCGACCCGGAGGTGGCAAGCCACCCTTTTCCGGTCGAGAACCATGGTCTCAGATTTGGAGGTGCTGATCCTCATCCCAGCCGCTTCACATTCGGCCGCGAACCTACCCAGCAAGAGCTGAAGGTCAGAGCTGGATGAAGCTAGGAGGACCACATCATCCGCAAAAAGCAGAGACGAGATTCTCCTGCCACCAAACTCGACACATTCCACACCATGGCTGCGCCTAGAAATTCTGTCCATAAAAGTGATGAACAGAACCGGTGACAAAGGGCAGCCCTGGTGGAGTCCAACCCTCACCGGGAACAGGTCCGACTTACTACCGGCTATGCGGACCAAACTCACGCTCCTCTGGTAAAGGGACTGAATGGCCCTTAACAGAAAGCCACCCACCCCATACTCCTGGAGCGTCCCCCACAGGGTGCCCCTGGGGACACGGTCATAAGCCTTCTCCAAGTCCACAAAGCACATGTGGATTGGTTGGGCAAACTCCCATGCCCCCTCCATCACCCTTGCAAGGGTATAGAGGGCATCTACAGATCTCCTCTCTAAAGTAAGACTGTTTCAGTTTGCATCAATTCCTCTCCCATTACCAGTTCCTCATCTCCCTGATCTTTTTCTCCCATCAGATTCTGCCCTTTAACGTCAGAGCTTCCTCGAGGGTGACTCTCTGTTCTCGTCATTGTTTAATAAAAAAAAATATTATTTTTTCTCACCTTCGTCTCCGGCTCTGATTCTGCATGTGGGTTAGAAAACTAAACTCAGACATGACAGAATCATCCGACCAATCAGCTAACCTCGCAGAATCCGTGCCGTCTCGTATCTCCGAAACTCTCCGCGAACATGACTCCACACTCCGGACTTTACTTGAACAGTTGTCCCTTACTAATCAGCATCTTCACAATTTAGATACGGCAGTCGGCCGTCTCCATGAGCAGCGTCCCGCTTCACTTCCTCCGGTTCCTAATCCCGTGTCTCCGGTTCCTGCCTCGTCACCACTTCCTGCTCCCGTACTGTTCCAGGTAGTCAAAGCCACGCCCTTGATGACGTACGAGGGAGACCCAAGTCAATGTTTAGGTTTTCTACTACAATGTAATTTGGCTTTTGGACGTATGCCCACCTCTTTCTCTTCAGATCCGGCAAAAATTTATTTTATCATCGGGTTACTTAGGGGTCGAGCCTTACAGTGGGCGGAGGCAAAAAGCCGGAACCCAAGTTTTTTACAAGTGCCGTTTGAAGAGTTTATTAAGGTTTTTCAATTATTTTTTGGGGCTGTCGAGCAGCGTTCTGACGTTTCCAGGCAACTCTGGCGCCTCTCTCAGGGACGGCAGTCTGTTTTGCATAATGCGTAATTTGCATTACGTTTTCGTTCCATCGCCGCTGCTTCTACTTGGAATGAAGATTCTTTAATGGGAGCCTTTCAGGAAGCTCTGAATGTTAGCCCTTTTCAGACAGACATTCTGGAACATTTGCGGACAATTCAATCTGGTTTTTAACCGGAACTGTGTTTTCAGACACACCACTTTTGTACCGGAACTTGTCCTTTCGGCTGCGTTCACGCAGCAGGGAAAAGTTCCAGATGTCTGACGGCGGCGGGGGGTGGGGTGGGGTGGGGGTGTAATCGGACTTATGTTAAGAAGAAGAAGAAGAAAATATCATTTCTATAGCGCCTCTCAAGATAAAAATCACGAGGCGCTTAAGCATAATTTAACGAAGACGCATAAGAGACCTGGATGATGAAGCTCAATGGTTAAAGGAATCACTGAAGCGGTGTGAAGCGCTCCGTCGCGCGTCTAGACGGTACCGTAGGAGGCGAGCTCCCGAGGTTCGCCGCATGCTACAGCAGCGAGCTACCTAGGTGCACACAGCGTCCCCCGGTCCCCTCCTCCTCCCCCTCCCTCTTGTCCGGAACTTTACCACTTCACTTCACCAGTCTGAAGCAGCCACCCTGTCCGTAACAAGTCCGGACCTGTTACTAGGGGCTTCGTCCGGATAAATTCCGGAACACGTTATCCGGATGTTTGTATTCAGACAGAAAGGTCTTACGGACAGATTCCGGAACATTTCCGTTTTTCATGGCCTGTCTGAAGGGGGCTATAGAGTCAAAGATCAGTTGGCCCTCTGTCCTGAGTCCCATAACCTTGAGGATTTAATAGCCCGGGCCACACGCATCCATCAACGCCTGAGAGACAGGTTCAGGAGTTCTAACACAAATCTTCAGTCTCCATCACCTACCTCATCTCGAGCACCACCCGCATGTTTTCCTCCCATGGATCCGGACGAACCTATGCAGATTGGCAGAACCCAACTCAGCCTCGAGGAGAGAAACCGACGCATGTCCTCCAAACTCTGCCTTTATTGTGGCCAGCCCGGTCACTTCGTCTCCCAATGTCCTGATCAGCCAAAGCTAAAGACCAAAGGTGACAGATCATTTGCTGCTGTGGCCCCCAGACTCTGGAACTCTCTCCCCCTGAGCCTGAGATCAGTGGACTCAGTGGCCTCCTTTAAAAAGCAGCTGAAGACTCACTTGTTCAAGCTGGCTTTTGTATGACCTTCTTCACCACTCTCTCTTTATTCTGCTCTCCCCACCTGTTCCACCTTCCTCAGGATCCACTGATTTCCTTCTTTTCTGTTCACTCTCTCTCTTTCTTAACATTTTTTTAATCACAATTGCTTAGTTTTGCTCATTTTAATATATTTTTAAAAATTTTCTAAATGCTTTTTTATATATTTACATTTTTTGTTTTTGTGAAGCGCCTCGTGATTTTTATCTTGAGAGGCGCTATAGAAATGATATTTTCTTCTTCTCCTGGAGGTTGCGTGGGAGTTCGCCCAACCAATCTAAATGTGTTTGTGGATTTGGACAAAGCATTCGATCGCATCCCTCGGGGGGCTCTTTGGGGGTACTTCAGAAGGATGGGGTACCAGGCCCCCTGATACGGGCTGTCGGTCCCTCTATGCCAGAGCTTGGTCCACATTGCCAGCAGTAAGTCGAGCTCGTTCCCGATGCAAGTTGGACTCCACCAAGGCTGCCCTTTTTCACCGATCCGATTCTGTTCATAATTTTTATGGACAAGATTTTTAGGTGCAGCCAAGGTGTTGAGGGGATCTATTTTGGTGGCCTAAGGATCAGGTCTCTGCTTTTTGCAGATGATGTGGTCCTGTTGGCTTCATCAGAATGTGTTCTTCGGCTCTCACTGGTGTGGTTTGCAGCTGGGTGTGAAGCATCTGGGATGAGAATCAGCTCCTCTAAATTCAAGACCATGGTCTTGAGTCGGAAAAGGGTAAAATGCCTTCTCCGGGTCAGGGATGATGTCCTGCCCCAAGTGGAGGAGTTTAAGTATCTCAGGGTCTTGTTCACGAGTGAGGAAAAGATGGAGCACGAGATCGACAGGTGGAATGATGCTGCGTCTGCAGTGATACGGGCTGACCCGGAAGGCAAA
Source organism: Nothobranchius furzeri (assembly GCF_043380555.1). NCBI lineage: Eukaryota > Metazoa > Chordata > Actinopteri > Cyprinodontiformes > Nothobranchiidae > Nothobranchius > Nothobranchius furzeri. The sequence continues at coordinate 55,746,635 of NC_091754.1, forward strand.
GCTCTCAATTTACTGGTCGATCGACGTTCCAACCCTCACCTATGGTCATGAGCTTTGGGTAGTGACCGAAAGAACAAGACTGCGGATACAAGGGGCCAAAGTGAGTTTTCTCCCTAGGGTGGCTGGGCTCTCCCTTAAAGACTGGGTGAGAGGCTCAGAGGGGCTTGGAGTAGACCCGCTGCTCCTCCACATCGAGAGGAGCCAGTTGAGGTGGCTCGGGCATCTGATTAGGATTCCTCCTAGATACCTCCCTGGTGAGGCTTCCCAGGCACGTCCAACGGGGAGAAGACCTAAAGAAAGACCCGGGACGCACTGGAAAGACTTTGTTTCTCGGGTGACCGGGAACCCTTTAAGAATCCACCGGAGAAGCTGGTCAAGTGGCTGGGGAAAGAAAAGTCTGGGCCTCTCAGCTTAGCCTACTGCCCCGTGACCCAACCCCGGATAAGTGGCAGAAAATGGATGAATGGATTGATTGTGATTTGTTTCTATCGACCTAAAACCTGTAAGTAGCTCAATTTTATTAAGAAAAAAGTTTTTTATGATTTTATTTAATCCGGGTTTAAAGGGCTAAATTTCAGTGTGACTATTGTTGATGTAAAGATAGATAAACGAGCAAAGGCTGCTCAGGAAGACGACTACAGATTTGTTTTTGTATGTGTCTGAATGAAAAACCCTCTGAGTGGCGATGACATCATTTCCACCTTTACTCCTATGACATCCCACTTTCACACGATGACCTCCGCAATGTGGCTTTTTCTGCAGCACAGACTCAGAATACACTCCCATCGTTCTCCTCTGCTGGAGTCCTCACCTTTGGTGGCGACTCGTCGACGAGCTTCCCGATTGTTTAAGTTTTGATTTGGAGAAGCATTTGGTAATGGAAGGTGCTTGATCGATCAAGGGTGTTGCCATGGCGACGGCATGACATGACGGTGCTGAAATGGAAAAAAAGAGGAGGTGAGGGACAGCAGGCCTCGAGTCTGAAAGAAGAAACACCACAAGGTTTAACCCCCCCCCCCCCCCCCCCCCCCCGACACTATGGGCTGAAGCAAGGCATGTTAAGGCCCAAGCACACGTCTGCCGCTGCTGGGCCTGAATTGTTCGAACAACACATTACACATATATGTTTCATTACCGGATGTGCATGACAACGTCGATAAGTCATTTGATATTGTTCATTATCCTGGCCCGTGGCATTATCCGATTCCTCCTTTTCCTTTAGCGCCTTTCAATACCGCCATGAGTTATATCATGATTATGAGCGGCCCGGGTGCCGGGATGCTGTCTGCATCTCATTGAAGCAGGATAAACAGGATCAATAAACCAGTGGGGGCTGAATCAGGGGTCTCCACGTGCATGAAGGAGAGTGTTTTTGTCTGGGCGGTAGACCTTGAGAGATCCAAGAACCCAACTGTTTGTAGCTTCAACCAACTTCTCAATCTCCGCATCTTGAGAAGGCCGTTTCGACCATTTAGATGCAGCAAAAATCTAATCGCACCGTATATCAGCCTTCAGATGGCTTTGTTACAAACTTCACGAGGCTGTATTTCTCAAGCGGCGCAGCAGGCAGGCCGGCGGGGCAGACAGCCAGGAGTCGGGGCTCTCGCTTGCTCTCATTTAAGAGCAGATTTACAAGCTGCTTGCGACAGGAGCTTAGGTGCCTTTTCAGGATGGTTGGGATGAAGCTGCTGCATGAATACATCTGTTGTACCACGCAAAGTGCTGCAAACAAGCTGTCAGGCAGTCTGTGTTATGAATGTGGAAAAACAGGAACTCCCTAATAGCTCTTGTTTCAAGAAGAATGATTTGTTCCTGGGTAGAAGGTAACTTCAACAACAAGCTCACACCCTCACTTCTACGAAGCCACGTTACATCACAATTACACTAATTTAATGCCCCATTCCCCCCTATTAATCCCAACTTCTGTCCACATTCTGGTTCTCGCTTTAATTGAAGAGGCTGCCACATGCCGCACTGCAAACAAAAGGGAGGTTAGATTTATTCTGCTTTTGGGGCAGTGTGGGTGGCTGTGGAGGGGGTAGAGGTTTATGCATGGGCATAACCTGGCCCCTTAAGGAAGGCCCCCACTGCCAGCTGCCAGCCATAATTAAGCAGCCGTGCCGTGTCTACCACTGATTATGTTTGACCTGGCTAATAAGGCGAGCGTGTGCCACCTACGTGTGGCAGGAGAACGTCGGGCAGGCATCACGGCGCCCATTGTCCTCTCCTAGATGAGGTTATTAGTTTGATGTATCACTGATGCCAGAAATGGATGTGTTGCCTAAACATCTGATGCTCGTGGTGTGATGTATGATGGGAGTGGAAAACATGTGCACTTTAACTGGGCCCAAATCCAAGGGCTACAACCTTCTGAGGCGGCATTTGAAGGTTAGTTACATCAACAAGCAAGGCTTTCCAAATTCGAAGACTCCTCCTAACACGGTCCTCAAATGTGTCTTTTTTCCCTCCGAATGTCAAGAATACAACCTTCGTGGCCTTCCCTTTGCGTTGTTTCGTTGTAGGCCAAAGGAGGGTTCTTGTTCTTGTGACAAAGCTGGAGAAGATTAAAGTTTTAAATGGTAATTTATTAATATCAGGTGGTATAAAAACGAAGAAGTTAAAGCGGTTGTGTTGTTAGGCTTTTGTCAAATGTATAGTTGTTTTAAAGGGACTTTACAGAGTTTAGAATTTTTATGCTCGCGATTGCCCCCTCAGGCCAAAAGCGTAACGGCAAGTTCAATAGTAGGCTCGTGCACGAGGCGCGCATGCTGTACGTGCACACTCCTTAACGAAAATAACTGCTGAGACAGTCCCGTGTGTGTGTGTGTGTGTGTGTGTGTGTGTGTGTGTGTGTGTGTGTGTGTGTGTGTGTGTGTGTGTCTGGCCCGGAGGACAGAGGACAGGAGAACGCGCAGCTAATTAATTAAATAATTTGGTTCTGTACCTTTCTCTTCAGCACAGCCGACAAAGGTTTATGATGGGTCAGTCCTCCTGCATGCTCAGATCATTCCCTTCCCTTGCTTGAAAAATTGTTCCAAAATGAAAGTTGAACCCACATCTTTTTTATCTGTGAATTCAATGCCGTTCGGCGAGTCTCAAATAAAAATTTGGGCATCTTACTGTAAAAAAATATACAATTAATGTAAAAAGAAACTCTAAATAAACGATGTTCACACCCAGAATCAAACCCAGGACTTCTGCACGAGAGTATGACGTCTTACTAGGTGAGCTAAAGCGCCAGTGATGTCTTTCGTATCTGTAACATTTATATCCTTGATGACAGCTGAAACAACGATCAAAGAACAGTTCGGAGTGAAAATGGCTATTTTGTTTCTAATTTGCAGGAAATATCTAGAAGAAAGTTCTACAGAAAGTAGCTAAGGGTCCTCAGAAATGTAGCTAGCTTTGTCACTAGGCGTTAGGAACAGCGACAAAGTGGCACTGCCTCTCTCTCTGCTGCTAAAGCTACTGATAGCAAATGCTACGGGCTATGCCTGAGCGTGAACGCGCATGAAGCAGCCTGCTCGACCCGAGCATCTCTCTTTTTCTGTGACTTTACAGAAAAACAGGCAATCACAGTAAAAATGCCAGGGCTCATTCTACAGGACCAGGGCATTGCAGGAGAATGTATGAAGAAGAAATTTATTATTTCTATACATGTTTTGGCTGTCAAACTTCCATAACGCCCCTTTAAATTATAATTTCCTCATATATTGAGCTTATACGGTAGGTTCTCATGTATTGCCGCTGAGTTTAGTTTTGTTTATCGCTGTCCCGTTGCTTTAGGGAGCCTGAGTCATGCCCATCTACTTCCAGACCACCAGTCTCCGGAAATAGGAAAAAATTAATGTAAGTCAACGGGGCTCTAAAAGCTATCCCCCTTGTTACATGCCATGGATTTCACATATGATGTCTGGGAATTTTAAAAACACATTTTGATGCCAAGAAAGTGCTAATTTTTAAACGAGGACAAAAGTTATTTCAGGTTTTGAGTGCAAAGACGTATGGGACTACAAATGTTCATCTAACCAAATTGACATCATCAAATCAGACATGAAGAGGAGAAGTTTAGCGTGGCAAACTTCGCTTCATTCTTTCAGGAAGGAGGATTTAACAAGGCGAAAACCACATAAATCTGGCCATGTGGTAAGTAGTAGCTACGCTGGGGGAGAAGAGATTCTGTGGTGTCGTCATATATTCAACGTCTGATTTAGTTTTTATGAGCTAATAAATCTATGTGACAGACAAAGTCGAAACTCGCATAATTTTGTTTCATTTAAATTGAAGCACGACATTTGTGTGACTCAGGGCATGAGGAGCTCTTTTAGCCCTGTTCACTTGCATTTATTTTTCTTTTTGTTCCAGGGACCCATGAGCCGACTGGAAGAGGTAAAGGCGGGAATAAATCTAAAGGCTAGACCTTCCAAATTCACAGCCGCTTGAATCTAGTCTTCACGGTCGACGAAGGACCTGGTCTAGGTCAACTAGGTAAGCTGGTTCCTTACAAGGAAGCAGCCCTTGGATTTGAACACAGCCAATGTAAACTCTCTGGCTCTGCCGAAGGCCAGTGCGTTGTGTTAAAGCTGCCCCAACTGTTTAAATTTTGTTGTTTTTTCATGTTCTAAAATCTTGCTAATCAAACTAGGACATCCTGAAAATTACCAAAATTTGGGCCGTTAGTTATTCGGAAAAGGGTAGAATGCCTTCTCCAGGTCAGGGATGGCGGAGGAGTTCAAGTATATCGGTCGTGGATAGGCGGATTGTTACTGCGTCTGCAGTGATGCGGGCATTATACCTGTCTGCCGTGGTGAAGAGAGAGCTGAGTCAGAAGGCGAAGCTCTCTATTTACCAGTCAAGCTACGTTCCTACCCTCACCTATGGTCATGAGCTTTGGGTAGTGACCGAAAGAACGAGATCGCGGATACAAGCAACCAAAATGAGTTTTCTCCGCAGAGTGGCTGACTCTCCCTTAGAGATAGGGTGAGAAGCGCGGTCATCCGGGAGGGGCTCAGAGAAGACCCGCTGCTCCTCCACATCAAGAGGAGCCAGTTTTGGTGGCTCAGCTATCTGGTCAGGATGCCTCCTGGATGCCTCCCTGGTGAGGTTTTCTGGGCACGTCCAACTGGAAGGAGGCCTAAAGGTAGACCCAGGACACGGTGGAGGGACTATGTCTCTCACCTGGCCAGGGAACACCTTGGGATTTCCCCGGAGGAGCTGGCCCAAGTGGCTGGGGAGAGGGAAGTCTGGGCCTCTCTACTTAGACTGCTGCCCCCACGACCTGACTCTGGATAGGCGGATGAAAATGGATGGATGGATATTGGTTTATTTAATGGTTTTAGTCATTTTAGCAAAACCATTGGTGATTTTATGAGATATAGCATATTCTTTGCTAACTTACTGCATATATTTGATGTTTAAATTATTTGCAACACTGAACACAACAGTCACCTTGGACTTTTGGGAGATGCTTAATGCTCAGTGATTTAAAGCATTGTTTAAAGACCAATACATTTGCTAACCCTAACCCTAACCATTTTTTTTAAATCAGTTGGCAGCCATCGCAGGACAGTTTAATCTACTTGGAAGTTAATTACAGTGAGAAATGTTGACTCCTTGAGAAAATATCACCACCTCCCCAAATGGCAGCCTTAGGGAGGGGGTATCCTTCAAGTACCTGCGCGTACACCACCACCGCAGTCATCAGTATAAATTAATAATTGGTGAATCAAAGTGCTTAATTTAATGGAGGCCATAAAAGATTAATACCTGACATTACCCAGGCTTCTGTGCTGAGGGGAGATCCACCCATGCCTGAGGTAAACCAATAACACTTCTATGAATATGACATTAGACACATTGATGTGATGTGTTCCATCAATGTCAGCCGGTCTTCAGCACAGAGAGTGTGGATAGAAAGTCCACTGAGTGTGACTGGTCTATTTCTGTCTCTGTACCCCCCCCCCCCCCCCCCTCACCCCCACACACACATCTGTGGGTCTAGAGGCGAGAGATCAGTTCAGGGTGGAGAAGAGCTGGTGTTTGGCCCGAGGGCCCCTTGGACACAGATTCTGTCATTGTTCCACAGCTGCCACTCCGCCTTCCTCCTTCCCCCCTCCCCGCCTACACCCCGACTCCACTCCGTAGCCGTCCTCACCTTAAGGGCGTCCCCTGCTACCCCGCCTCCCTAATGAAGAGTGACACGCGTCCGGAGGATCTGATCTGAAACCGGGCCCTTGCCTCCTCCGTTTTGTCTCCTATTATTGACTACGCTGGCTCACACTGAGTCGCAGTGATGAGACCGCTGTATACCCGAGAGGCATCGGGGGGGTGGGGGGGGGTGTATGTGTGTGTGGCTCAAAAGGCAGATGCAATTCTATGGATTCACAAAGACCTAATTGTCTTTATTCATGAGCTGTGTGATTGATATTAGGCAAAAATGAGACACTCTAATTGTTCGTATATGAGGAAATTCTTACAGGCCCATGCTCTGGATAATCTGTGTGAGTGCGCACACACACACACACACACACACACACACACACACACACACACACACACACACACACACACACACACACACACACACACACACACACACACACACACACACACACCACTGGGTGAGATATCAAACTGACAACTCCTGAAGGGCATCCACGCAGCAGTCTCCCGACATATCACTTGAAATAATTCACATGGCTTCGTTGTCCTTTCTGACAGTTTCTTGCCTTTGTGGCGTCCACTGGACCCAGACGCAACAGGACCAACATGGATAAAAACGTTCAAATAAATAGATAACTACTTTATTTAGTCAGTCTCAAGTCCTGTGAGTTCCTTCTGTGAAACTGTCGGTGGAACTGGTTTAAACCCAACTAAACTGCACGTCGAGTCTCGGTTCTCCATTGCACAACACATTGACGAGGGTTTGTTCTGGGATCAAACTGTTATGATTCCCATTTCATCTAATTCCATGAAATCCAATATTTAAAAACAAATATTTCTTTTGTCTCCGGTTTTAAATCCAGTCCACACCTCTGGGAAACGCTCCCTACAAACCCAACACTGTATGGGTTAACTGCTGAAAGTAAATCGTCTCACACTACCTGAATCACTTCTGTGTTTGAATTGGTATTTGGAGATGACTGAATCAGTTTGACCCATTTGTTTAATAAAAATTGGTAATGAAAGTCAGTTGATGGGAGTGTCACTTTCATTTGTAAAAGACACAAATGATAAAAATGTTTTTATTGGAAAAATCAACAAATTAGACATAGAAAGATGTGCATTTTAGAGTTTTTATTGTATTTTTTGGTCGGACAGTACAATTAGAAAATTGCTGGTTATGGCTCTAATGCAGGGATTCCCAAAGTGTGGTGCGCGAGCTGCCGCTAGGGGGTGCGCGAGGTGAAAAGTGTAATGGCTGCAGAGCTCAGAGAAGTCTGTCACCATTAGCGTAGAAACTCATTTGTGGGTGGGCCAAAGAAAAAGTAAGTGGGCCCAATAAATGTAATTGAAAACAAGTATATTTTTGCGCGCGTGTGTCCTCCACATGTGCCCTAGCTTCATAATAACAATGTGCGGAGCTTCAGCACTCTGGCCTGCGCACGCCGATATGTTCCGTATTTGATCATTTTTAACGATGTTGGAGAAATCTGAAGGTGGCGAGTCATTCTGGCAGATTGTAATTAACACCTGTCTCATGCAGGTGTTCTGACGTTGTAAACCTCACACACAGAACATTGTGGATGTAACTAAATAACAAGAAATGATTCCCATTCAGGCTATAAACAGCGCGCTGAAGATCTGAAGTTCAGAGTGCGTCTGTCAGAGGTCAGACGTGTTCCGGCTGAACCACGGCTCACGGGTGCACAAGTGAGCACATCTGGGCTGGGCAGAAGTCATTTTACAACACTGGTTTAAATAGCGCCAATAACGAGACGCGGTGACTTGAGCGGCGGTGCCGCGCGCGCACACACACACAGATTCAATAAGCGCGCACGCTGCTTTAACTCCGGCGCGCCGTCAGACTGAAGGCAGAAATGAACGCTGCCTCCACCGTGATAAAAACTTTTAAGAGGTTATTTTCCATTCAAGGTCAAATTAAGATATTAGCTTCTGGGATGAGTCGGGTCCACTCCAGCCAGTGACTCCTCATGAACCTGACCACAAGTCCTGTTACTGCAGCATTTGTTATTCCAGTCAGCATGGCAGCGGATCACAGATTCAGCCACACCATAAAACATCATGGCTATATCTTGTCCCCTAATGACATTTGATTACGCACAAGTAGGTGATCAGCTCAGGTTTACGCAGAGCAGAAGGAAGGAGAGCGCTCTGGCCGCACAGGTTAAACGTTCCTACGTAAAGAAAACCGTTAAATTGCATTGTTTATGTGCTACCTGGGCACTCTAAATATTGATTTAAAATGAAATCAAAGGAAATTGTAATGGTATCAAATGTTTATTAATTACTATTTAAAAAATGAAAGTCATGGGGAATTTTTTTAACCCTGTCTGTTTAGCTTGACATCTGATATATATATATATATATATATATATATATAGAGAGAGAGAGAGAGAGAGAGAGAGAGAGAGAGAGAGAGCCATGCCCTGATGTGGGGGCTGGGGGGGGGGGGGGGGCTGGGGGGGGGGTGCGTCGACATGGTCGGGACATAGAAGGGGGTGCATGGCTAAATAAGTTTGGGAACCACTGTTCTAATGCAATTCCCAACAACGTACTTGCTAAATTGCTAGTTTGCTCAGATTTGATTGGAGTTTTGGTCCAGATCCTGATGCAGTAGAAGAACAGCTTCGTGGTGCGTCAATTCACACCGGGGGGAGCGCCTCAGGTGCGGAGTGACTTCTCCACCGTCGTCCTCGCTGGACTCGCAAGATCACAAGATCCCTCAAGACTTCAAAGCTCAGCTTGTTTATGCCGTCCACCATTAAACCAAAAAGGGTAAGAAGGAGATCATGTTTCGTATCATTGTTGATGTCATGTGTAGTGCTGTTTCTCTCCACTGCCAGAATTAAAGCCATGAAAAACACTGTAGCACTTCTCAAAGATGCTGGTAGTAAATAAGCTGTTAGGTCACACGTACTGATGTAATCTACATGTCTGCAATGGTCTTTTCTTTTAAAAATTACCCGATGTTTTACACTGATCCTGTGTGTGGTTTCCTGTCTAGCACTATGGGTGTTTCTCAATGCCAAGGGACCTTGCCTTGATGTCTTGGCCCCACGCCGGTTGCCTAGGACAGTGGTTCCTAACCTGGGGGTCCCGACCCCCACAAGGGGGCACCAAAGCCTCTCAGTGGGTCGCCAGGACCTCTCCACTTTAAGGGGTTAAAACTTCATTTATTACTTGTTTATAGCCTACATTTTGCTCACTTTTTTTTCATGAGTGAAAAGTTTACTGATATTAAGACAGGAAATAATTAGTACAGAAAAAGTAACACACTTTTAAGAACATTTTGCTCAGCTCACTGTTTTATTTTCAAGTGTCAAAAGTTCATTAAAGATAGGACTGGTTGATTAATAACAGCGTTTACAGTAAATAATCTAGTATAAACAGTAATATACACACATAAGTACATTTTGCTCAGTGTATTTTTTATGTGTCAAACGTTTATTGAAAGGAATGATTGATTTATCAGTGTTTACAAGAAACAATGTGTTCAGAAAAGTAATACAAACTGTCAAGCACATTATGCTCTCTTTGGTTTTGTTAATGACTTTGTTCTGTACTGGAGCCTACTATTACTGTTATCTATTGAATCAAAGCATATTAAAATGTGCTTGAACAAATTTATAATTTCTTAATAATGTTTGCACTGGAAGAGAGAATGGGAGGGGGTCGTCAAAAATTTTACTGGTAAAAAATGGGGTCCCTTGGGAAAAAGGTTGGGAACCACTAGCCTAGGAGATACGTCATCGGGAGACGCCAGGACGTGTTCCAATGTTCATGTTCTACCGAGGCATGTGTTCTCCGTTTGTTAGCCGTTTAGCTAGCTGAGCGAGGATACACGGGAGGTGTCTTGTAGCTTAGCCTTGGTCAAAGATTACCCAGAATGCACCGCTGTATTTTCAAAAGAACGGCGGATCAGAGGCCGGCAGCTACTTCGGGGGCAAATTTCAAGTTTAAAAGTAAGTCAGCTAATTTAAATAGTTTTTTTTAGATCCAAAGAAGTTATCTATTGTTAGTTACTTAGTAGTTGCAGCTTCGTTGGCTAGCAGGTAGTAACTCACTTGTATTTTAATTTAATAAACATATACACAATTAAAGACGTTAAAGGCTCGTTATATATTTATATTGAAACTAATACGTATAAAATATAACTTTATCTCCCGTTATATGACCGCCGTAGAAGCTGTGATCACGTGATGCAAGTCTGTTCCATTTAACCATTTTCTTTGACCAAGGACGGACAGTGTCCTCGTAAGCAAGGCGCCTGGCCTCGCAAGACATCGCTTCACAAGGCCAGGCGCCTTGACATTGAGAAACACATTATGTTAGCTGTGGAAATTGCTACATCCCAAAAGCAACTCGCTGCAAAAGTAGAACCCAATTCTATCTTTAGTGGCGAGGCAAGCTGGTTCTGGTTCGCGCCCAAATTGTTCTGCACCGCAGCTGGTTTGGATCAACCCATAGACTGTAATGGATTCTATTTGAAGATTCTGCTGCCATTCCGCGCCGCTGAAGCTTCCAGTGTGGATTTGGGGGTTAAGCATTCACGGGTCGCCCAGGAAGAATAATGAATTTCTCTGCCTGGAGAAGCTAGCATGGCAAGTAGCGCTGGGCGATATGGCCTAAAATCAATATAACGATATATTGAGGATTTCACCTCGATGACGATAAATGGACGATAACTACAGGTGTGCGCAGAAACAAAAGTAGTCCACTAGATGGGGCTGTCACATGTATTACACTGAGTCACATTTTTACATGACTCAAGGTGCTACAGCTTCTTAAAGGGTCATGAGTGTTGCCAACCTACATATCTTTTCATTTTTTTATCATCAAATTTATTGACACGGGAAAAATTGTCTCGATAAGAGTCACAAATTTCAATAACGATAAATTTTCGATACATCGCCCAGCCCTGATGGCAAGCCATGCTTTATATGTAAATATTTAGACTGACCATGAACCATTCAAACAGCTCACTCATAGGAGCAGAATCTATGGTTGTCTTTCATACTGTCTCTACATGTAATTAGACCAATCAGAGCAGTGAACGGGACATACTCACTGCTACGTATGTCAGTCAATGGGGTCGTCCACCATAGACAGTCAAAGAAGAAGCAAATACATCTTTTTTTTTAAATAAATATCATGTTCATGTATCAAAGAAAAGATCAAATCTAAATATTCCAAAGTTGAGGCCAACGCCTTTTCAAACGAGAGGCATTTCTGAGCTTTGTTGTTTTTCTCCACTTTAGTTCTAGCATTAGGCCTGCCCAACAAGCGTAGAGTGCTTGGTCCAATGGTAGACCTGCTGACATTACTTTGGAGCGTGATTAGACTGACCTGCAGAGCAAAATCTGTTTGCTACTGCTGCGGTTGGTCTAGACAGGCTATCGAAAACCATCTCAAAACCAGAAACGTACAACAAGACACAGTATTACCATAACGACTTCAATGTTTCAGATGTTCAGACAAAATCACAACACACAAACCTGGTCTGCAAAAATGACTACAAAGCTCATCAAGGGCAGATTTTATTCTGCCTTTAACCTGATATATTTATGTTGTTTAAAAACAAGGAAATTATTAGTTGTGGGCTAAAAAACAAACAAGGTGACCAAGTGTAAGCTAGTAGCCAGGAGCTAGCCGCTAGATCAGGGTTTCCCAACCCTGGTCCCCAGGGCACACTGACCTGCATGTCTTCCACATTTCTGCTTTAGCAGACCTGATCTTTATATTTGCATCGCCTCCTCAGGAGGACATCAAGTGCTGCAGATGCCTGTTAATCACTCATTCATTTAAGTCAGGTGTGTGGTAGCAGGGCAATACTGGTGTTTAAAAGGATAACATAGAAAGCATGCAGGACAGTGGTCCCTGAGGACCAGGGGTGGGAAGCACTGCACTAGATGAAGAAAGGCTGTGTTCCAACTTTTGAAAATCAGGGCAATAGGAACGGGGGGGGGGGGGGGGGGGGGGATTTCTATTGATCAGGCTGAAACTGTTCTAGTCCTTAGTTCATCACAGGGCTAACACACACACACAAACACAAGAAAAACAACCATCCAGGCTCTTACTCACACCAACGGTCAGTCCCACCTACATCATAAGTTCTCGTGCCTGCATCAAAAAAACAACTTACTGGTCTTTTTCGCTTCCCATGATGCACCCCAGTAAACTATTATCAAACCCTGAAGGAGAAACACCTTGAGTGCTCAGGTAGAGCATGAATTAATGTGCTTATGTGGGCCATCGTGCAAGCACACACGCGCACACACACACACGCGCGCACACACACACACGCACACACACACACACACACACACACACACACACACACACACACACACACACACACACAGCAAATGAAGATAAAAGCATGTATGAGTAGCTCTGTGCAGGTGCGTGTGAGTCCAAATGTGCATGTATGTGTGCACCCATCAGTGTAATGTGATAAGCTCCAGCAAAGCACATACCTGATGCCATTAAATGCAATTTCCCATGTGTGTCAGCCAAGCCGTTTGTCAGCTGCTAACACTGCACGCTTTATTAAAAACCTCATCCGCTTCAATTAACTGCATCCGCAAAGCAGTTTAACTCCGCTCTAATCCTGTCAAGATGTTTAAACAGGGCCTTACGTACAGTAGCTACATCATCTGAAAACCCGTCAGAGATGCCTTCTTAGATTATTTCCCCAGCTTCTTTATTCACCATCTGAATTTGGGGTTAGGCTCAGGATGGAGAACCTTAGTGGAAACGTTTTGTTCTGAAGCAGCTGAAGGGAGACTGAAGTCTGCAGTGACGAGTTTGATACGTTTCCTGTTCATTCCTTGTTGCTACATGTCATTGCCAATCTTAAACATACTTCTGGTGAGCAATCGTCGTGTTTAATGACATCAAACTGTAAAATCAAACTTTAATTTTTGTGCAGTAACCAGCAGCTGTGCTTTCCCCAGCTTGTGTCTCTGGTTAGCTTGGTTGACGAAAACATTTGACTATAGGGTGGGGGTGGGGGGGGCAGGTACTGCAGTTCTTTTTTGCACCAAGTTGCGTTTGTTGCACTTTTTTTTAATACGACTCTTCCTAACACCCCAAAACATATTCATTTAAAGGTGCGGAACACTCGTTACATTAGTGGTGGCCTGTAGGAGGAATGAACGCCTTGCAAGTCTTATTTTGAGGAAACAAAGCACTGGTGCACCATTTTCATGGACTGAGACTGAGCCACATCAGAGATGAGCTTCAGAAGACAGGATTTGGACTCATTTCCTGATAGCTGGACATCTCACCTCTGATTGGCTAACAGCAATGTGACTCCACCACTGACTCTGTTTGCTCTGCAGTGTTGATGTTTATCTCCACAAATAACAGGAGGAGTTCTGCTGCGTGGTGGAGTTGCTAATGCTAATCGTTAGCTTCTACTAGCCGAGATGTTATCTGCTGTATCCTGGACGCTAAACCGACAACAGCCTTCCCCGTTGCGAGTCAAGATGATTGAGTCCATCAATGTTAAGTTAATTGTTTTCTTTTATCTCTGAACTATATTTATAGATATGCTATGTTAGATGGTTGTTAAGAGGCAACAAAAATGTTTCACTTTAGCTTCTTTTCCTAATTTAAAGACGCAGACATTTTGAAAAAATAAATTGATACAATTGAATCAAACATTTCAGACAATTTCGAGCTTTCCTCAACTTTTTAAAAAAGATTTCTAAAATAAAAGAACTAATATTAACATTTAGAAAACAGCTCTTTCTTTTTTAAAATGGCCTTCAGTCACCAGTCAGTGGTACTCGTTGGTGAAAATGTTGAAATGTTCAGAAAAATCTAAATCTAAACAAATTTGTTTGGTTCCAACTAAATTTTGTTGACGCATGAATCTAAATACAAAAATACAAGAAATTCTGACGTGTCCAAACGTTTCAAGACAAAGACCAAAGTTGTCAAGTTACAGTTTCTTTTGGAGTATTTCTCTGATAACGACCCAGATTCCTTAACTTCTCAGTTTAACGAGCACTGCCTCCCCATTCTGGACAACATCTGTCCTGTCAGAACCAGATCAGTTCCTGCAGTGAACCCTACTCCCTGGTTTAATGACAGCCTTCGCAGCCTGAAGCGCCAATGCAGAAAAATTGAGCGCTTGTGGAAGAAAACCCATCTCCACGTCCATCTGCTGCACCTAAAGGATCTTCTGTCATCCTTTAACTCTGCAGTCAGAGATGCAAGGGTTTCCTATTTCTCCAACCTGGTGTCCCAGAGCAAAGGGAACCCCAAGATGCTGTTTAACACCATCAGCAGCATCGTCTCTCCTGCCTCTCCTACAGCCTCCATCCACTCTGTTAAAGACTGTGAGAACTTTCTCTTTCTTTGTGGACAGTCAATAAGGTTAGATCTAGCATCTCTCCTTCAGCCTTATCGCTGCCTCTCCCGACTCCAACCAGGCCCATCATCCTAGATAGCTTTGCTCCTGTTTCTTTGCCTCAGTTAACCAAACTAGTTAACTCTATGAAGACCTCTGCATGCCCCCTCCACATCTTACCCTCATCTTTGTTTAAAAGTGCTTTTCAGTCCATCGGTCCCAGCGTGTTCTCTATAATTAATGTTTCTCTGGTTTCTGGTCAGGTCCCTGCTTACTTTAAGAACCCTGTAATCCACCCGCTTCTTAAAAAACCAGAGTCTTGACCCCTCACTCCATAGCAGCTTCAGACCCATCTCTAAACTTCCGTTCATCTCCAAGATCTTGGAAAAGGTTGTGGCTAAACAACTCACAGCTGCTCTTGATGAACATAACATCTATGATAGCTTCCAGTCAGGTTTTCGTAGAGCTCATTCTACTGAAACAGCTCTTCTTAGGGTCTCTAATGACCTTCTGACTCACAGTGATGCAGGGGACGGTTCTGTTCTGGTCCTGCTGGACCTGACTGCAGCCTTTGACACTGTTGACCATCACCTGCTACTGGAGAGGCTGAGAGACTGGGTAGGCCTATCAGCATCTGCTCTGGAGTGGTTCTCCTCTTATCTCTCTGAGTGCTCCTTTTCTGTGGCCGTCTCCAAGTTTAGGTCCTCCACCACCTCTCTTACCCATGGTGTCCCACAAGGTTCTGTGCTGGGGCCTCTGCTTTTCCTCCTCTATCTGCTTCCTCTTCAGCACCTCCTGAGCTCCTTCAAAGGAATCTCCTACCATCTTTATGCAGATGACATCCAACTGTGCATCTCCTTTAAGCCCCATGAGATGTCTACGCTGCAGCTGTTACACACCTGCTTAGACTCTATCAAAACCTGGATGGCTGGGAGCTTTCTACAGCTGAATGAAGATAAGACTGAGATCCTCATCTGTGCCCCAGACAAGCTGGTTCCCAAAGTCAGAGACTCTCTTGGTCAGCTTGCTTCTCACACCAAACCTTCTGTCAGGAATCTTGGCGTGACCTTTGACCCAGCTCTCACCCTGGATTCTCATGTCAGTTCTCTTGTTCGCTCCTCCTTCTTCCATCTCAGGATCATTGCTAAGCCGAGTCCCATTCTGTCTCGCTCTGAACTTGAGACAGTTCTCCACACCTTCATCTCCTCACGCTTAGACTACTGTAACTCTCTTTTCACATGTCTGAGCAGAACCTCCCTGAACCGTCTGCAGGTGGTTCAGAACGCCTGTGCTCGGCTTCTGACCAAGCACGTTGGCATTTGTAGCACGTAGTAAAATGCTATTGGTTAGTTCTGGTTGGCACTCAGTTTCCTATTGCACGGAGCTCTGTGGGGCAGGGGGCGTGCTTAGCAAATAAATAAATAAATAAAAACAGACGTATTGCTTACATTATATCACGGTACATGATAAGATAATGACTTTTGCAGATTTCTGAAAAATCACACATCATTTCTGAAGGGGAAAAACTCCAGAAAGCTACTTTAATGGTTGCACGCCACAAAACGTTTTTTTTAATCTAAAGAATGTAAAAAGTATTTTATGGAGAGTTTTCTTCACTTGTATTCCTCAAAATAGCTCAAAAAATCCAATTAAAAATGTTAGAAAGTACCATTGCATCAACGGCCTATGGAAGAGACCAAATTCATCATTGTAGAAATGCAGATGGGGGTAAAACATCACTCCAGGAGTCACAAATGGCCCCTGGGCCAGACTGAGGATGTGCCTGAAGGAAATGTTTGTTTTGACCTACAGCTGAAACACGGCAACTGTGCCAAATCCTTCCCAAGTCTTAAATTTAACAGTCATAATTTTAATCTCTTCTTCTGCCAAAATTGGCCTTTGAAGGAAAAAATAATACTGGGTACAAAAAAATAAAACAAACAATCCACCTTAAAAATCCTTAAAAATCCACCCGATTCCAAGGTCTAATACAACATTCCCCAAGGATACCACACGTGCACATTTCCTCCATTCTCTGTTTCACACACACACGGATTTCACACACATACAAACACTCCCATTTTCTCTAACATACACACACTCGCGGTCATGCCAGCAGGGAGGTGATGGTTAGCATGGTGCTGTCACCAGGGGATGCTGGGTGGGGTTTGCAGGGAAGTGAGAGGTGTAAATTGGGTGAGCGCTGGGTGCAAAGCCTTCCGAGTGAAGGCTCGGCGCTCTTCCTCTTGGTGCTTTGTCACTCACACCCCTAGAGATACAGGTGGAGGGTGAGGTAGAGGGAAAGGCGGAGGAAAAACTGTTTGTCTTGGCTGTCGTTGCACCAGGACTGTGAGTTCCACTTCATCTTTTCACTGCCGTCCTTCAACCTTTATGCCTGTTTTCTCTGTAGTCCAACACACAATCACACTCTTGATCTGATCTAAAGGTGAGAAGCAGGACGGATGAGCGTCCAGCACAAAGACGGTGCCGACCAAGAGTACACAGCTTTACGCCATAATTCCATATCTTTCCACTTGACGCTGATGAAATTTGAAAGTGTAATCAGTGAAACGAAAGCGGCAGGCGAGCAGGTGTGACTTGCCTTTGATCATAACGGAGACCAATTGCAATTAGACCCAAAATGGCTTGACGACGGTACCAGGGGGCCGTTTGCAGATTATGTATTTTTAATCAGAGTTGTTAGCATCTGTGATGGATGCCCGTTTTACTCATACCAGCATCTGATGGTGTATGTCACGTTTGCTGGCGGGGAATTATCACCATGTGTGAGCTGTCCATTAACTGCATGAAGAGCTGCACATCCTCCTGATACCCTTGTATTACATGGCCTCATCCAGTTAACGTATGGGAGCACGTACACGTGGAGTCAGACTGAAACTACCTCCAAGTACAATATGTAATGGTTTTCATCAGATCCCACATAAAAACATGAAAAAGGGCAAATAATCGTTGAAAACATGTAGTTATGATGCAGACCGAACCAGAAGTAGCTCAGTTTTCTCAATCATGTCAGTGATATTGTTAGATACCAGGGTGGGTTCCAACGTCATCGATGACTCTGTGGTCGTCTGATGTTTTACTTCAGCCCCTTTCACGATGATACTCAATTGCTTCCCCTTGGTATACTGGCTAAGCATTGCCTGGAAATCTAAACCAAACGTAGTTGTAGCAAAATTATTTTGATCTGCAGGTCGGTCTAGGCACGCTGTATTGTAGCCTCAGCAGGTCCACCACTGGCCTGAACAGTTTGTGTTATGCCAGTCACAGTGATCCATTTGTCTGGTGGGCGGGATGACGCGACGGAGGGGAGCAACAGACATGGCGGCGACTCATTTGAAACTGTCATGAGCCGGGGTGAGTACTCGTCACATCATTCACCACCTTTGAGCTCTGATTACAGGAGAGGGAGCAACAGCTGTTTCTCATCAGCGGGCCGGCTATATAAGGAGGAGGAAGACCGGATTACGACGCCGCATGATTGCCGTTTACTGGTAGTCGCTTGCCTCCGAGTTTTTCGCTCTGTTTGCTCTTTGATATTTTTTTTTGGAATACTCGCTCATTGATGTTTGATACCTACCTCAGGTTCCTGGATTCCTGGATTCCTGGATTCCTGGATTACGTGCTCTGCCCCTGGAAGGAAATCTCGGGTTCGTTCCTGTATCTCCTCCGCCTGCCGACCCGCTCTCCACCTCGCTCACGCTCCCTCTCCAGATCAATATCCTCGCTCATTCTCCTACTCACTTTCATCTTGAACCGCTTCCTCATCTTGGATATCGCCCCGGCTCACTCCATCTCCAAACAACAACTTCACTTCCGCACAGAAAGTCAGACTACAAATCCAAAACTCCCGGAACTACAAACACCAGACTCACCTCTGTTTTCCTGTAGACGCCGGTTCCGGATTCTGCAACCCGCTGGACTTCAGTGCGCCCTTAGTTTTCCCGTTTAATAAATATCATTTAACCTTTAACTTTCCAACTTGTCTCCGGTCTCTGATTCTGCATGTCTTGGGTTAAGCACATACCTCAGAACATGACAGAAACAGCTTTGGCATCAACTTTGGACTATTTAAACTTGGGGTTTTCTTTGAGTCAAGAGCAGATGGAGGTACTTAACTCATTCACTGCCATTAATGACAAAAGTCGTCATTTGCATTTTTTTTCTGTATGGGTGTCGGAACAAGCCCCCACACCATGAGAACAAACATCCCAGCTCTAAAGCCAATCTTCATCCATGTATGTCACACGTCACGTGATCAGGAAGCAGAAAATCCATGTGTTAGGAGGTCGTTTTGGGCCGCTGCTGTAAAAAAAAGTGAGTCGCGAACCGGAAAAGTTTCTGCCGATCATAATTCGACAACGGATTATGAGAGAACGGATAACGCTCGAAACGCGCGGATTCTTCCTGATGTAAGAGGTGGGCCTACTCTTTGTTTTGGTAGTTTTGGCATTGACATCATCATAGAGCGCAACGTTCTGTGACTCTTAAAAAAAACAGTAAAAATGCTGAAAAATGCTGGCAGCGAAGGGCTTTTCTGATCAGGGAACGGCTGGCAGTGAATGAGTGAAGTCCTTTGTTTAGAAAAATATGTATTTGCATCTTCTTCAACGATCTACGGTGGACCGTCCCATTGACTGACATTCATAGTGGTGAGTACACCACGTTGTTCGTTGTCCAGTAGCGTGCAAAACCAGTTTGAAAGACAAGTGTAGATTCCGCTCAGTGATTAAGATCTGTCTATGGGTCATGGCCAGACTATAAATTCACATGTATAGGATGGCTTGCCATATTAGGCTGCGCAGACATAGAGGGTAGAATTTGACCCATGCTGCTTAAGCCCACAGTTATTGGACAGCATTGGCTCAGTTGGTTCGTGAATGAACAACATTAGAAGGCCTAAAGAGGAGCCGGTCTTTGCATCCAAATCTTGGAACACTTCAAGTTGAACCTGAGACATGTTCTCTGTGTCTTGGTGTTACTTCTGAAAGCACTAATGAGGCATAAGGAGCCTTAGTCAAATGAATGCAAGTCAATGGGGCTAAAAGAGCTATTTTCCAATCAATCAATCAATCAAATCAATCAAATTTTATTTCTAAAGCGCTTTTCAAACAAAGTGTTATTCAAAGTGCTTTACAAAATGACCCCAGATTCCCATAACAGGTTAAAAACATTAACAAACATATGCAATCACACGCACACACACACAGACTCACACACACACGAGTAAAAATTATATTAGGCTGAGTCCAGATGAGCCAAGTATGGTAACGCAAGGAAACGCCATCAGAGGAGCCGTCTGTCCCGGCAGCATCAGGTCTTCCACACTAACTCAGGGCGCTCAGTGGAGGGCGTGCATAGACCCCCACCTATAGAGCGCCCAGGAAGCTACAGTCGACCACCGCTCCCGGGGCAGAGGGCCCCCACAGAGGAAACACTGGATTCCAATCTGCTTTGCCTCATGCTATGAATCGCACATATGTTGTGCTTTGTTTAAAATGAAAATTAATAATGTGTTTTGACCACGCTAGTCACGTACGTTAAGATTTATCAGTTTGTAAAGTTTGTAATTAGCATGACTACAAATCAGACACCAGAATCTCCTCTCCCCTAGCGTAGCTGCTACTTACCACATGGCCAGATTTATGGTGGTTCTTTTGTACTGAGGGAAGGATCTGAAGCTCGCCTGATTTACAGACATTTTTCCTCGCTCTTCTTTGTGTCTGATTCGATAACGTCAATTTGGTGATGCGTATTTGTAGTCCTGATTGTATTTTCACACAAAATCTAAAATAACCCCCCAATTAGAAAAATAAGTGCGTTCTTGGCATCAAAATGCGTCTTCAAAATCCATGGCACACGACAAACGGGATTAGAAAATAGCGTTTTTAGCCCCATTGACTTGCATTCATTTTTTCCATTCTTCCGCAGACCCATGGTCCAGAAACAGATAGGCTCCCTATTGGGGGTTGAGTTCAATCAACCACAGTAATGCAACTGATTTTTTATGTGTTGCATTCCATGTCAATGCTGTTAACCTTTAATGCTCAGAAACTGACGTTTTTGCAGGACGTACCAACAGAGGTTATTATTTTTCCCACTACTGATGCTGCAACTCTTCCATGCTAGATGTTCACAAGTGTGTTTGTGGAAATTATGGACCATTCTTGCACAAGCAAGTTGTGAAAACAGGCGCTAAAGTTAAGACGAGAACGTCAACCTCACTGTTTATTTTTTGTTTCATCCGGTTGAAGTCGGCTCATCTGTTTGTTCGTTTTCATCTGCCTATCTAGGTCTGGGTTGCAGCACTAGGAGAGAGGCCAAAACCACCTTCTCCCCAGCAACTCGGGTTGGATCCCAAAGAGTTGTCTGGCCAGCGTGGAGAAATATTGCTTGCAGGATGTCCTGGGTCCACCTGGGGTCCTCCTGTCTGCATTACAAGCTCAAAATACTTCCCCTGGAGAAGTCCTGGAGGCATTCTGACCAAACGCCTAAACCACATCAGTTGGCTCGCCTCAGTGTGGTGTAGCAGAATGGGTCTGTAGTTTACTGGTGGCCAGTGTAGAGGTTTAAATATACAAGGTGAAATGTGCTCATTCTAAATCGTGATATTTCATATATCCATGGACGTAATTTTCACTTTAGAAGTGGGGGGGGACACGGAGTGGGGGGTGGGGGGTGGGGGGGTGGGGGTGAATCTTTACAGTATGCTCTAATGGGAAACAGGCTTCAACACAAACGGTTGTTTTCTGCTTGGTCCTAGAGCTCAACCAGTGTCAATTTAATATAGCGTAATATTGTTTTTGGATGGTAAAAAGTGCAGGGGTCAAACCTTGACTTTGGAAAGAGTGGGGGGGACATGTCCCCCCTGTCCCCCCCCCCCCAAAAAATTACGTTCATGCATATATCAACGACTTTGGAGTTGCATTGTAAAAAAATGCAACAACCTTATGGGTTACATAGCAAAAATAGATCATGTTTGCAGAGAAAATTCTGTATTTGTCAGTGTGTGTGTGTGTGTGTGTGTGTGTGTGTGTGTGTGTGTGTGTGTGTGTGTGTGGCCCCTAACTCGACCATGTGCTAACCCCACACAGCTGCAGAGCCCCCTTGAGGGTTAGTCGCACAGGCAACAGAGGAAAGGATGGGGGGGGGGGGGGCACTGAGCACTTATTTCCATCCCGCATCGTTCTGGCAAAGACACGGTACACCTCTGTGGTTGTGTGTCTCTTGTGCTATTGCTCAATCTTTTTAGGCCTGTCAGTTAGGGTTTTCATCAGAGAATTCTCCTGGCACCGGGGTTGGAAGGCTGATTGTGTACTTCGCTGTGGCAAATGTGTTTCCTCAGCGTGCTAATGTATGCATACAGGAGATAGAGAACAAAACAAGCTGACTTTTCAAAGGGAATTACATTCAACAATATCCGATTGTTTCATTTCTCACACGTGAAGAGCGTCAACAGATTAATTCATTCCATTTCCTGAAGGTTCATCACAACAAAGAGAGTCTCTCATAAAATATTTGTCACTTTAGATCATTGGAAAACTATGAAACGTCCTAATTCCTGCCGACTTGGTGTGGACATACAACAGATCAGAGTCTGAAACCTGTGAAGTAGGAGCCAAGAAGTCTCAGGTTCCTCAAATATCCCTGTCAATCAAACTCCGTTTCCTCTGAGTGCGTTTTCTATCTGTCAAGGGTCACAGAAAGTGAGGATGAGACCTATCCCTTCCCCCGCTCCTCCATCTCCTCCACCTGCATCCCTCCCTCCTCTCCCGCTCCTCAGAGGTGTATCTCCACCTTGTACATCACGTCTGGGCATGACCTGTTGCTAGGTAACCCTGGGTCACAGCTGCACACTATGGCAGACCTTTTTTTTTATTTATCAGTGAGTTATGTGGGAGACGGGGGCTGTAATTTATTAGTTTGATATTGGGCAGCCGGCGCAAGTTTGGGATTGTAAAAAGAAGAGCCGTCTGTAGCTCATCAAAATGCTCATTCTGATCCCGGGCCTCGGTCCGCTGAAGAGATCCACAACAGAGGAGATCACGACATTATAAATTCATCCGCTTTTTCTAAGAAAATCAAGCATCTCCAACAACAAAGCCAATGGTAATGCACTTTCCATGCTGGTAATTGAACAGATGTGGTCAGCGCTCAGAGGATGGAGGAACAAGAATTCATCTCTGTACTCTGTGTGACTGAGCGTTGTCCAAGGATGAAGTGGGCACGGGCAAACAGCGTTATCTAGCTTTGTAGTAAAGACTAAACCCTGCTAGCGTACAGTTATCATCCAGTCTTTATTAGACCGATTGAGTTATTAAGGATTTTCACAAGAAAAAATGTTGAATGTATTAATTTGTTAATGCTTTGATGAAAAGGTCCATAACTCTCTTCTCTGTCCAATATTTGTCATGTTTCAAACTTAAAACGGAGGTACGGGAATATTCCCTCACTCCAGCTGTAGCCTTGCATTGTATTAGCAGCGAACCTTGAAAGCTGAATGCTTCTGCCGCCTACCTGCTTGTGTGCGCCGTTGCGAATCCTTCCAAGGCCACATTCTAAGGCCGACTATGTTACAGTGTTGCAACAAAGCTGTGAAAACTAAAGGCTCCTCCTAATGCGGCCCACAAATGTGTACTTCTTTCCCAAACATCCTGGTGTATCCATACCCCACCACATCCCAGGATTACTTGAGGGCTGAATGGTAGATTTTTCCTATTGTAAAAATTGATACAATTTTAAATATGAGTACACTGAAATCTGACTGTACAAAAAGGAAAAGCTTAAAACAACTGCATTGTTCGGCTTCTTTCATTTGAAAAGTTGTTTGTAATTAAATGGTAAATGGCCTGTATTTGATATAGCACCTTCTAGAGTCCTGGAACCCCCCAAGGCGCTTTTACAACACAATCAGTCATTCACCCATTCACACACACATTCACACACTGGTGGTGATGAGCTACAATGTAGCCACAGCTGCCCTGGGGCGCACTGACAGAGGAGAGGCTGCAGAGCACTGGCGCCACCGGTCCCTCCGACCACCACCAGCAGGCAACGTGGGTTCAGTGTCTTGCCCAAGGACACAACGACGGCGACAGACTGAGCGGAGCTCGAACCTGCAACCTTCCGATTACGGGGCGAGCACTTAACTCCTGTGCCACCATCGCCCACAAGTCCTTTCCTCTTTGAAAAATGTGGCCTGGCAGACAGAGAGGGCGGAGCCGCTAACAAGTAAACACACAGGCTCGCAGCGGCATTGTAACATCATATGGTACCAACTAACATCATAGTGTACCTCTTAGCCAATAATGATGGCAGATTTAAATTCAAAAGCAGTGCAGAGGTTTTACCTGAAGAGGGCGCAACATTGACAGTTTTGGGCAGAATATTGAAATTTTAACTAAGATTAGACACAATTAGACACTCATTTATGTAGTTTATTAGCAAAAAAAGTTGACTTGGGGGTGACTTGCTCTTTAACTAAAATCATCATAACTGATATCTCATAGCAGGTTCTAAAGTTCTTCATCTTCATCATCATCATCATCATCCTTTATTTATAAAGCACGTTTAAACAGCGACTACACCAACCAAAGTGCTGTACAAGATGATAGAACACCAAACTAGAAGACAGCAGCATAAAATAGATAAAAGCACTTAAAAACTAAAGTAACAGATCACCAAACTAGAAAACAGCAGCGTCATTAGATAAAAATAAGTAAAAAAAATCTAAAATAACAGACAAACTTGAGGGTTAAACAATCTCAGCTGGGTAAGCCAGGGAATAAAAATATGTCTTCAGACGTACTTTAAAAGTTGGAAGGAAGGGGGCAAGTCGGACCGTCAGGGGGAGTTGGTTCCAAAGCTTAGGCGCACAAACTGAAAAAGCCCGTTCGCCACATGCCCTATAGCGAGCTGGAGGGATGAGCAGAAGGTGCTGGTCAGAGGACCTCAAGGTTCGCTCCGGAACATAAGGGCTTAAAAGCTGCGCTAAATAAAAGGGGGCCATTTCATGCAAAGATTTAGACACCAGCAGTAGAATGTTAAAATTAATCCGAAACTGAACAGGAAGCCAGTGCAAATTTGCCAAAACAGGTGAGATGTGTTGCCATCGGTCTGTGTTTGTTAGAAACCTCGCTGCAGCATTCTGTACCAATTGGAGGCGCAACATTGAAGAGGATGGAACCCCATATAACAGAGAGTTAGCATAGTCCAAACGTAAAGTTACAAAAGCATGAACAACTGTGTGGAGATCTATCTTGTTAAGGACCGATTTTAATTTAGTCAGCCGGCGAAGATGAAAGAAACACGACCTGACTATCTGGTTTATCTGTGTATCCATTTTAAAATTGGCATCCAGTATGACCCCCAAACTTTTAATTGTCGGCTTCAGAAAAACTGACAAAGAATGAGGCAGAGATGGCTCCTCAGCAGAGGGGGAGCAGGGGGCAAAAAAAAAAAAGCCTCCAGTTTGGAGTTGTTCAGATGGAGGAAACTGGCAGAAAACCATTACTTAATTTCATTCAGGCAGTCAGTCAGTGGTTGCATAGGGTCAGCCGCTTTAAGAACCACATACAGCTGGCAGTCGTCAGCATAGAGATGATAATTCACCCCGAATTTTCTGAAAATAGCTGCCAAAGGTAAAATAAATAGATTAAAATGAAGCTGACCTATTTCTCTCCTCCTGCTCCCTCACATCATCACACAAACATACACATAGGACCTTGGGGGGTGGAAAAGTCAGGGAGTGCAGGTATGGACCCCATTTCCGCATTCCTGTGGTAAACTACCCCCGATTTTTATTTGCACCTTATACACTTCCACTGACGACATTCCACACAAACACACACTTAGGGCCTTGGGAGTGAGCACATTCAACAGCACTTGGCAGGGGGATTTCTCAGCCTCCTCCCAGATGCCGGTGTCCACTTCCAATTTTAAACTACACTTAGACACCGAGGGCTATGGGTGCAAGTGGGGTGGTGCGGTGGCATCAGCTGGCATAGGCCAGACAATGCCCGCACTGCCCACTCACCACAGCCATGGAATACACCTCATGAACACACAACACTATACTGGAGCAGGCTGAGGGAGACTAGGGGTCTTAGCACACCTCTGCTGTTGCTTGGCTTCCTGGGGCTGGAGGCTAGGAGGGACATCTGGCCATCTGGTTGGGGTCTGGGGTGGTGGGTTGCTGTGCTCAGTGTTGGGCGGGGGAGCCTGCTCATCAGCACCCCAGCAGAAAGGGTCAAACTCTGGTAACCGGTGATGGTTGTACCCAATGTTCAGGAGTTCCGGGACCAGAGTGAATAGGGTGTGTATGGAGAGCATGAGTGGGTGTCCGGCGTGCATTTTTGTAAGTCTTGGGTTGTATGTGTATGTGTGAGCATGAGGGAGGGAGTATGTGACTGTGTTTGTGTATGACTGTTTATGTCAGGTGGGGCCTTTGACTCCTTCCCTCTCCTAGAACCTCTTTTGATGATATAGATCTTCGTCCCCCTTCCCCTGCCACACATGGTGTGGGGTGTGGTGCCTTGGTCTGCCTGAGTGTTCGTGGCTCCCGGGTCAGGGGGTTTAAGATTTTTGGCATCTGCCTGATCAATCCCGGTGGCTGCCTGGTGCGATTTCTTCTTCCTCAGTAAGTGAGGCAGCATTAGAGGTGACTGTAGAACCTCATCTGTGCTTGAACCGTTTTGATCCAGTTGAGCTTTCAGAGTTATCAAAAATATTAGCTTCATCTAAACCTTCAACTTGCATTTTGGATCCAATCTCAACCAAATTATTTAAAGAAGCATTTCCTTTGGTTACTGCCCCCATTCTAGATATAATCAATCTATCCTTAGTAAATGGATATGTACCACAGGATTTTAAGGTTGCTGTAATCAAACCTTCACTTAAGAAGCCTTCTCTGGATCCAGATGACACAATGAATTATAGACCAATATCTAACCTTCCATTTTTATCCAAAGTCCTGGAGAAAATAGTGGCCATCCAAGTATGTCAGCATTTAAACACTTTAATGCTCTGTTTGAGGAATTTCAGTCTGGTTTTAGAGAGTATCACAAAACTGAAACTGCATTACTGAGAGTTACAAATTATATTCTCATGGCCTCAGATAAGAATCTTGTGTCTGTTCTAGTCTTGTTAGATCTCAGTGCTGCCTTTGACACGGTTGATCACAATGTTCTTTTAGAAAGACTTGAACATGTTGTAGGGATCAAAGGAACAGCGCTGGGCTGGTTTAAATCCTACCTGTCTGACAGATTTCATTTTGCAAATGTACATGACAAATCGTCTTCATACTCCAGGGTTACTTGTGGAGTACCACAGGGTTCAGTGCTTGGACCAATTCTTTTTACTATATATATATGCTCCCAATTGGTAAAATCATTAGACAGCATGGAATAAACTTCCACTGTTATGCTGACAATACTCAGTTATATTTATCCATTAACCCTGATGAACCTAATCGGTTGGGTAGATTACAGGCTTGTCTTGAGGACATAAAAAATTGGATGACTAAACTTTTTGCTTTTAAATCAAGACAAGACGGAAGTTCTCATCTTTGGACCAGAAATCAAAATCCAAGTGATGCTGAAAAACTAGATCATGCATTGATTACATCAAGACTGGATTACTGTAATTCATTACTCTCAGGAAGTCCACAGAATGCAGTTAAAAGTCTTCAGCTTGTCCAAAATGCTGCAGCTAGAGTTCTGATGAGAATTAAAAAGAGATATCTCTCCTGTCTTAGCTTCCCTACATTGGCTACCTGTTAAATTCAGAATAGATTTTAAGATCCTCCTTCTCACATATAAAGCTCTTAATAATCAAGCTCCATCATACATCAGTGATCTGATTGTTCCATACGTTCCTAACCGAGCACTTCGCTCTCAGACTGCAGGTTTACTGGTGGTTCCCAGAATATCTAAAATTAGGATTGGAGGCAGATCTTTTAGTTATCAGGCTCCTCTCCTGTGGAACCAGCTCCCAGCTTTAGTCCGTGAGGCAGACACCTTGTCTACTTTTAAGACTAGGCTTAAAACATTTTTATTTGATAGGGTCTATGGTTAAAATCTGATGTTAGCCTAAATCTGGACAAGTGGGGGAGTAGAGGGAGGTGGAGTGTACAGTCGGTAAAGGCGGCTCTCCCTTGCCCTGCCTCCAACATGCCTCCATCTAAATAGGATAGATTATCCAGAGTTATCTCTGTGGTTATGCTGCTATAGGCTTAGACTGCTGGAGGATACACTGACCACTTTTCACACTCTACTACTTTCTTCTACTATCTGCTCTTTAACTGCATTGTTTTCTGCAATTTCAGCTGTTAACTTTATTTTCTCTCTAAGTGTTTTTCTCCCCAGAAGAAGCTACAATGATGTTCTGCTGAGCTGTGGTGGCCTCATGGAGGGGGCCATCGTCTAGCACACTGCTGCTAACCACTTAAACATTCTCCCTCTCCTGATGATGGCTTTTTGCTTTCCTTGACGTTGGATGTGCTACTACCAGTGTTGGGAATGTTACTTTAAAAAAGTAATTAGTTATAGTTACTGATTACTTTGTCAAAAAAGTAACTCAGTTACTAACTAAGTTACAAGTTCATAGAAGTAACTAATTACCAACAAAAGTAACTACTTAGTTACTTTTTTCATTAAAGAATGCAAGAATTACTACAATAGTAAAATATAAATGACTAATGACTGAACATGATAAAATGTATGTCCAAATGTTTTTTATAAACCTGAATAATTTAAACAAATATGCACTTAACAGGAGGAACTACTAATAGGAACATTACACTAATCTAGACTATTAAAAGGTCACTGTGTGATATTTAACAAAAACCCAATCAGCTAAAATTTAAAATTGCAAATAGAAACACCTGTAAAGGTTCCCGAGCCTTTAAATCTCAAGTCTAGTTAAATTACAGAAATACATGTAATTTTGCACAGTATTCTAATTTTTCCAGCTTCACATAATTGTGTGTTATTAGCAGCATTTCTGTTGCTGGTAATCTAGTAATGGTTAAATAAATAAATAAAATCCTTTAAAATGACACTAGAAGAGGTACAAGCCTGATGGAGGACTCACATTTACTAACGTGGGTCAGACCCAACCACAGAAGAGCTGAAGCTGGGTGGTAAACACACACAGGTAGTTCTGATAACACCTGAGCTCCATGACGTCTGAGACTGATGCATCAGTGTTACAGCGGGACTAAAGACATGATCAGAAACAGGTTACAGCTGGATGATCTAGGAAGGCAGAAGATCAGGACGTCTGAGCGGTGAACAGGTGAGCGGACCTCCAGGACGTCCCGCTTTCACGCTAAGGGCACGGCTGCAGACCCGCAGATTCGCTGCTGCAGCAACAAATCTGCGGGGGGTCTGCAGCCGTAGACTATTCGTCACGTCTTCCTCGTTCTTCACGGCCGTGATGCTCTTGGATGAAAACATCTACCTCTTTAGCTCCTGATCAGCTGACGACAGCTTCAACACACCGCGCTGCTTAACGCACACATTTCCTTATCAGTAACAGAAACGACGTTTTGATAAAAGAAGACGTAATTAATTAGTTTGCTCGTTACAGAAAGACATATTTTTTATTAACGCGGTTATTTTAAACGGAGTTATTCCCGTTGTGTCTACAGAATGCAGTGACTGAGACCGTGATGGTCTCCGCCCACCCGGCCAATCATCATCGTGTTTGTAAGTGTGTTACCGGCACCTCTCTCTCCCTGGCTGCAGCTGAAGTGTGGCGGTCAGAAAGCCTCACGCTGCTGCTCAACGTTCGACAAGCACATAGTAACGCACAACGTTCCGTCCCCAGTAACGGTAACGGCGTTGCAACGGCGGGAAAAGTAATTAATTAGATTATTCCGTTACCTATAAAAGAACGCCGTTAGAAACGCCGTTATACTTAAAACGGCGTTACTCCCAACACTGGCTACTACTAGTATATCTGTTTGATTATAGATCCACTAGGATAAATACAATAAAGTTTATCTCTCACCAAATAGAATATTTACTAAAAAATCACAATATAACTATAGACACATTACTTTGTCTTTGTCTGTGTGTGTGTGTGTGTGCCTGCTCTGTCTTCTCGATCCCCAGTGAGTCGTGGAGGATGGCTGCTTATACTGAGCCAGGATCCTCTGGAGGTTTCTTCCTGTTAAAAGGGAGTTTTCCTCTCCACTGTCACTTTATGCTTGCTTAGTATGAGGATTGCTGTAAAGTCACTGACACTAGTCAGCGACTCGATGCAATTTGCTGGGTTCCTTATATAGGAAACATTATTTCTGATTGGCTTAATGAACTGATCTGAATTGGAATGTTTATTATGTGAAGTGCCTTGAGACGACTCTTGTCGTGATTTGACGCTATATAAATAAAAATTGAATTTAATTGAATTGGTGGGGTCTGGGTCCCTGGGCTCTGCTGGGTCCCCGGCGGGGGTGGTCGCCCCTGGGTCCCGGGTCGCTGGGTCCTGGGCTCGGCCAGCTAGGGGGTGGGAGGCTGCGGGCGGGCCTGTGGGCTTGCCGCTGATATCTCCCGGGACTCTGCCGGCTGCTGGTTGTGGCCCCCCGGGGCGACCCTCTGTGCCTCTCGAGGGGAGCGGGGGCCTTTCTGGTCGCAGTCTCCTTGGGGTTCCTGTGTTCTGGGGCAGCGCCTGGATCTCTGGGACTTGGAGCTCCCCCCATCTCCTACGCATCTTTGGGGGGCAGATTTGTGGTCCCTCACACTCTATTGGACGCTCCTATAGAGAAACCTTACATAAACAAGCGTGTGTACACACACAGGTGCTCACATGGTGCTCTCATAAGTATGGACTTGGGCACGTTAAACACAGGTCTTAAGACTATGGTGGGCACTTAATGCACTGTGATTTACTATCGTGTGATTGTTCAGTTAAACAATGTTGATTATATATCTCTTCATCCAGTTGACGCAGTGATAGCTTGATCTTGTTGTATTGTTGTTGTGTCCCTTTTTTTTCTTTTTTTTCTTGTCTTTTCCTGCAGGTCTAGAAGCAGACTCTTGTTCATTATTGTTTATTTTTGTGGAACCCCCCACCCCCTTCTCCCCTCTCTCCCCACCTTTTGTCTTTTCCTTTCTCTTTCACCTCTGACTCCGTGTCTGGTCGGAATTACAAAGCATTCAAAAACAATAACAATAAAGTTTTAAGTATCAGGCGTGACATTAAAAGCAGACGCTTTGATGCTCCACCTGAGAGTAAATCTGTAAGGCTTGTTACCAGCATTCAGACATCAATTCTGTTTGCTTCACAGCCAGACAAGACACGGTACTAAGGAAATAAATAAATAAAAATAAAAGAAGCTGACCTAAAATGGACCCCTGGGGAACCCCACAATGAAGAGGAATCACTCTGGAGGCGCACCTCTCTAAGACAACATTTAAACTTCTGCCATTGAAATAGGATCAGAACCACTCTAAAGCAGTGTATTGCTGCCAAGGTTAGTTTTCACTTTTGTTTAGCGCCAACATGGTTCCTTGTGACAGGACACCAAGATAAGGGTGGGAATAAAAATGAAGGCTAGACCTTCCAGTTTCACAGCTGCTCTTTTCTTCTCTTTGAGGTCGAAGGCCAACATAACCTGGAATGCAGGACTCGGCCTATGTTGACCAGTAAGTCAGACCCTTTGAAGGACACAGTCCTGAATTAGGACAGCCCATAACTCGAGTAAAAATGAAAAAAAAAAGATAATGCCAATTAAAACTGGACCCACTGGATTTCCCTGTTCTCCACTAAAACAGGTAGTAAAAAGTTATGAAAGATGGTTAAAGCTACAATGGTAAATCTGCATAACAAGCTAGCTTAAAACATTTTTCATGCCTCTTAACGTTCAACATAGTTTAGCTGTAAATATATTTTGGAGTTCAAAAAATGGAAAAATTAATGAAGTGATTCTCTCACATATGTCTAAACCCTCAGCCAATAGCCAATAACACGGCTTCAGGCGAAACCAAGGATTGGACCATCCGCTTTTCTGTCTAAACCAGACCAACGCACTTTCCTGGGCCCTCCACTCATTTCGCACTCATGTATTTATCAACAGAACACCACTGGTGTGAAGTTCTCCACTCAATAATATCAACAGTGTTGTGCCCAAATGCGTTCATTGAACGATCAATCGTGAACTCGTTAGTTTTTTTTTGTCAACGTGAACTGAACTTGTTTGTATTTTGCCTGACAAACGTTAACGTGAGCGCGTTCGTTCGGGCGTGCGTGAACGGGTTAATGAACGCATTCTTGCGCCATTCGAGCTCCAGATCTCCACGGAGCTAAAGCCTAGCTAAAACATCCTGTTAACCGTAGAGTTTATATAAAGAAGAACTCGCAAATGCGGCCACTGTAGGCAGTAGCAGCGTCTGCTCTTTTATGCCTACGCTGTGTGGAGGACGGACGTCACGGTGCGTTCTTTTTAACTCTGAAAATATACAACTGTACATGACACAGATTTCAGATGCACCCTTAAAAGTTTATCTTGTAAAATAAACACGTTTCCACCACAGCTGCTATACTGAACATCGAAGTTAATTAAAAAAAACATTCTCTGACTCTGGATTGTTCCAGTTCATTATTTCTACTCTGAAGTTAAATTTTCCGAGTATGGAATTAACTGGAATGAAGGGATCTGAAAACACTCGTCACAGAGTTGCTCTGGTAATATTTAACTATTCGTTTATTTTATTAATTTGCTGTGTTTTTTACTAGATAATTTGGGGCTGATTGTTGCACTTTATGACCCAAGTTCTATAACTTTTTTCTTTGGGCAAACAAGTTAGAAAATTCACGGAATTTGATGAGTTACTCAATGTAAAGGTAACTAAATGTTTTGCACTTTGAGGTACTTCCCTGTTTCCAACCTCAGCCTGGTTCTTCCTGTTTTTATAAAAGCCATTGAAACTGTTTTTTCAAATGTTATTGGGAAAAAGAACTATGAACTAGTTCAGTTTTGGATCAGTGAACTTAGTTTAAAATTTGTTATAATTTAAAATTTGTTATTGTTTAACTAAAACAATGAACAAGTTCGTTTTACAATGAATTTTGAACTAATTTGTCTTTGAAACAAACTTTCCCAACACTGCATATCAAAAAAAGGAGAAACAGCCGGCTGCTACCACTTTAAGTTCAGGACAAACGACCAGAGTCCCCCCCCAATTAAACATCATACGAAGTCACGGGGAACGAGATCTTTTAATCTAGAAAACAGCGACTGGTGTTTGGCGCTTTCTCGTTTACTTTGGCATCGTGTGATTCCATATCAGGGGGACGTGGCGTAGGGGTGATAGCCGACAGGAAGGGTGAGAGCTCAGTGAATGTGTTGAGTTTCAAAGCTAGCGTGATTTGCAGATTTGCTGTTGCAGCTTTAATCTGGGATGTTCTTAAGATTTTTGGAAGAAGAAAATCGGGATAAAAATGAGGGGTGTTCTCCGTCTTGTTTGATGGATGTTTAGAAAAGTGGGCTCGGCTCCTTCCGTGCGAGTCTGCTGGAGAGTCCTCGCAAGGACAAATAATGGCGTGTCTCCGTACCGACGCAGAAGCATGAACTAGGCTTAACTCAGCTGTTTAGGTCCCTAATCAACTTATTAAACCGTCCCAATGGCGAACATACCTCAGCCTAACCAAACACATGGTGAAAGTATATATTTGACACTGATTAAAGAGCTGACACAAATCAGGAGCATTCGACTAGAAACTACATTTATTTATCTTATTCTGCTAGTTTCAGGTCTTTTGTAAACAAAAAAAAAGCCTTTTCAGCATAAATGTTTCATGAATTCTTTTTGTTGTTTGTCTTGATCCTTTATGATTTACAGCAGGATTTAACACAAATATCATTGTTGTTTTTTACTTTATACATTAACGGACAGTTGGTTCCCAGAGTCGAGCTGGAAGGGAATTTCACTACTAAACCCTGAAACGTAGTATTTTAAGGACAGCCTGCGACTGTCTGAAAGTTTGACAGTTTTCGCGACACTTTCTCTGTGACAGTAATTCGCGGTGCATCTGTTGCCGTTGACTCAGCCACCGATCTCTCTCCGCCCAACGAAACCTCGCCATCTCCCAGATCTCCCCCCCACAAAGCTTTTGTTAATGCGAGCCTGATAAATATTTCTCAGATGCCTCCTCCAGGCCATATCTGATCAAAACAAATGCACCTGCACTTTTTCCCCCCTTCTTTCCTCCCTCCTTGCAACTGCAACTCCCCCAGGATGGGTAAAAATTGACTCCCTGGCTTCCTCCACCAGGCAATTATGTGCCATCTGTTCCCATCTTGGTTGTTCCAGCTCGTTTTGTTTCTGCGATTGTTCGTCTAATATCATAGGCCCGAAAGTGTTAGAGAGGATGTGGAGGAGGGATGGGGGTGCAGAAATGAGGAGTGGCATGAAGAGGAATTAATCGAATCTAACAGCCGAACCAGATCTTCCCCTCTGAAAGGAGATAGTCCCACTAGAATGAGGTCCATTACCATATTCATCACCTAATATTGCCTTTTGTATGCGCAGTGTAAGAGAAGAGGACTTTCTTGACCACCTTGCCAATTCCAGATTTGAAAAGAGGTTTGTGTTTGTTTGTTTGCAACAAGTCTGTGATTTGTTGTGTTTGTGGCGTTTATTTGGTGGTGGTAATAACACCCTATTAACCTCTCTGTCACACATCGCACAGATTAATCTATATATTTGTTTCAGGTTGTTACGCAGCCATGATGAATCTTATTATTGTTTTGCTACAGTAACTATTGGGGCCATTACTCTCTGCCACCCGGACGGGCTCGGAGCAGCACGTAGATTTAATTGCAGGGATGTCGCAGGCGAGCAGCTGGATGGGAGAGTTTTAACGGCGGTATCAATAACGGAGCGCCACCTTAGGCCCGGATGATTTTCCATCTCTCCTGACAGAGAGGGAGATGGAAATAATCAGTCACAGCACCAGGAAGACAGCCTGCAGGACCCCTCGTGTGACATCCAGCAGCACCGAGTGGCTCGGGACCCATCTGTGTCCAGGGGCCATGCTCCCTGTGTGTGTGTGTGTGTGTGTGTGTGTATAATTGGTGAGAAGAATCTTCCGTGAAGACAGAACTTCTGCTGTGACAGACCTTAAGATCCTTAGGATGACTCAATCTTTGGTTAAAACACCAGTACATGTCATTTAATGGAAGAGGATTAGGGCCACTGGAAAAGAAAAACATAAAACTAAAGAATTATGAATTTCAGAATTCTGGGATTAAAGGTGTGAAACACTGAAAACTCATTTTTTTAAATAATATACCTGGCTATTATCTGTCACGCTGAGGTTTACATGCAGGCTGCGCATGAAAACAGTCTCCTGCACCTATCTCCAGCATTAGCTTCTGATAGAAAATAGACGGTAACATTCTAGGATTCGAAACTCCTAACAGTTCTACGTCACACTGTCACTTGACATTCATGGAGTCACCCAGCTGGACTCACGACAGGGAAGGTTGTTGTTGGTTTAGCATCCAGGAAACAGAGAACGTCTCAGCTACTAGAGGCTAACAGTTAGCATTAGCTAGCTTAGCGCCTCCAGGCTTGTGTTATTCGTGGAGATAAAACATCAACTGAGTCACATCACTGGTATCCAATCAGAGGCTAGGTGTCCAAATATCAGAAAGTAAGACTCCATATTCTGCCGTGTTAAGATCTCTTCTGATGTGGCATCCTGCTAGTTCCTGAAACAGGCGCACCAGCCCTTAAATCAGAAACCTGAGATTTAAATCTGAATTCTGAGAATAATGTCAGAATTCTTATAGGGAGCCTAAATCATACTTCCGCACCACGGGTCCCCGGAAAAACGAAAAAATGAATGCAAGTGTAATGCTTTTGGAAATTATGCTAGGCACCAACTGACTGCAACAAATAGATGGAATAATTGGTATCAGAAGGAGATTCGCCTACTGAGTCAATGAGTATTGTGAATAAAAAGAGATGCACAACAAAGAGTTTCAAATAAATTGCATTGAGAATCTTGAACAATAAAAATTGCCCAATAAAGTAAATTAACATACGGTATATTTACAACAACCACAACAATGCAAGTACACGAAAAAAAAAAACAAAAAAAACAAAGGGAAAGTATCTCTGAATATTGGTTTCACAGTTCTCCAACTCCACTCAGTTCTGGTTTCTATTGAGTTTGACTATCACAAGCTTTACAGTCTTGTTTCATCAGCAGATCAGAAGGTTCATTTTGGTAGCTCGCCATCACGTGGTTAACAGAGGGAGATCTCATGAACGAGAATGTAAATTACAAAATAGAGAAGGAGAAATTGGTCCTGGAATGTAGGAAAAAAAAAATGGTGTCGGAGGGTGGAAAAAAAACCTGACCTAAAATAAAGGAAGGACAAAATTAGTTAAATTCAAAGCAGTCAACGCTTTTTAAATGAAGGAAAAAAGACTAATCAAGGTCATCTATCTATTCGCCTAAATAAAGATCACATCTGCAATGCTAGTCTCTTGATGTCCTTTAAAGGGAAATCTGTATTTATTTTTGCTTTTATTGTAGCTAATTATTTTTCTGATGTTTTGTCTGTTTTAATGTGTGTATTTTAATGTTGCAGATTTACTAAAAGTTGATTTTAACATTGAAAAAAAAACATGGACAAATATGAACACGAAGCTTCAATCAAAATGTTTTAAAGAAAAATAAATAAGCAATTAAATGCTCGATTCAGTTCTAATTGTGCACAAAGTTCAAGGTTCTGTAACGTCCAGCAATGGTCAGTTTAGGTACAGTCTGACCTTTCAACATCTATTCAACATCTGGTCAGAAAGGAGACACAACACTGCATGTGTTCCCTTTAAATGAGCCTTCATACCAGCTCACAGACTCTGCAAGTCTGAAAGATAAACAAAAACTTTCTTTCCCAAGGTCCCATCTGTCTACCTCCACAGAAGGAACAACTCCAGCTCAAATCAGTTGCTAAATTCAAGAATGATTTCCTAAATTAATAAGAACTTCTTCCATGACTTATATAATCATTAAATAAACATTTGTTTATTACTACTTATAATAATTATAGTATAATGAAATGCTTCATTAATCTGTGCTCACTGAATGGATGTTATGTTTGTCTACTAGACCGTGCAATGTGTTCACCATGTTTTGACGACGAGGTCCTCACACCTGCACTCACAATAACAAGTGCAGCTAAGTTAACCCCTGACACACACAGTGTTAAACCAGTCAGAGCATCCTGTATCAAGAAGGCGTGTTTCTGAGTTGCCTTGGTAACATCTCCCAAGCTGTCAGCCTCTGATTGGCTGTGCAAATCATAACATCAACATCTTAAAACTGGATCATCCTGAGTGATTCGACAGTTCTAGAGAATCGCTCAGACCGGCCATCTGTAGCAAAACCTCTTTAGCCATCAAAGATTTTGACACGTCGTCAAAACCTTTTTGCACCTGCAAAGCTGATGAGCAAACAGTTCCTGCAGAAACAAAGCTGGTACTGTTAGACTCCTTAAGAGCCCGCCAGACGCACGGTTCCATCCTGACTGTTGTGACCCGAGACATCCCTGGACTGAGGAGTCGGTACCACGGTATTCTACAGCCCTCCGGTGCCAGAGGTCAGCCGACCCCTGTGACTTTCGGATCCACCAAGAGGGTCTCTCCGAAACGGGTGAAGTAGACATGACAGATAGCGTCTGATGTTCTTCTGATGATAACAACTTTATAGCTTAGAGCAAACCAAATTTTTTTCACCAGAACTCAGCTTACTTTGATGAGGAAGCTCTGACTGACATCACGTTTAGCTACATCCACTCACAGTAAATGCTTAGTTAGTCGCGTTTTAAATTGTTTGTAAAATAAATTCTTACTTTTATAAACTTGACTCTTTCTTGAATTAACTCAAAGTGTGGTTGATGACTGAAAAAGTAAAGAACCTAGATCTTCTGAATTAAATCCTACAATCTTCTGATTAATTACAATAAAGACCCTAGCAGGTTAATATTTTATATTTACATAGAATATTACATCTTCCTGGTTATAACAAATAAAAATCATCGATTTGCCTACACAACAGTTCAAACAGGCCAAAAAGCCAAATCAAAGAAAACTCATTTTAAAGTGAGTTAAAATATTCCAAGTCAACGTCAAAAACAACAAAAATGCCATGAGCAGAATTGCATTGTAGTTCTGTTAATTAGGTGGCTGGGCACTAAAGAAAAAACATTTTAAAACCATAAAGATCCAGTTCTAAGTTAATTTGGTGAGAAATAAACAAGACTGGCTTTACTTACCAAGAGGTAGAGGTATTTCAAACACACACCCTGGTAGCAGGGAATTACTGCAAAAGGTTGAATCTGTGATGGATACACTGAGATTACAAATGGTGAAGACAGAGGGCAAATGAGGAGCTACAGGAAAGCTGTATGGCTCACCAATGTGCCTATCACCAAAACTCACTGCTTCCTGGTAGTGTGGAGCAGCTTCGATCCAGGTTAACATGGACCGACTCACAGTAACATTGAGCAATGTTCTAGAGGGAAATATAGAGCAGCCACACCTGGAGCAGCCACAGATGCTGGAAGACCCGAGCTGAATGTCTGACTCAGCACTTGAGGAGCAGCAGCTGTTAATCAGCTGGGGCACACACCTTTTAAGGGGCGTGTCCAAACATGAGGAGCACCTCTCCTGTTGCTCTAGGTCACCTGGGTCTGGGTTACACAAGTCAACGGGGCTAAAAACGCTATTTTCTAATTCCGCTTGTTTTGTGCCGTAGATTTCACATATGATGTCCGTGAATTTTAAAGACACATTTTGAAACCAAGAACGCGCTTACTGTCGAACAAGGGAAAACGCTATTTTAGGTTTTGTGTGAAAATAAGTCCAGGACTACAAATACGCTTCACGAAAGTGATGTCATCGAACCAGACACGGAGAAAACTGAGGGAAAAGGGCTGGAAGTTCAGCGAACTTCCCACAGGAGGAAAGAACCACCATGAATCTGGCCGTGTGGTAAGTAGCAGCTACGCTAGGGGAGAGGAGATTATGTGGTGATGTCACATGTGCGACGTGCCGACTTCTGGTGTGAAGTCATGCTAATTATGAACTTTTACAAGCTGATAAATCTCAAAGTACGTGACAGACGTGGTCGAAACACCCATCGTTAGTTTTTATTTAAATTGCAGTACAACATATGTGCGATCCAGGGCGTAAGGCAAAGTGGATTAGAAAATAGCGTTTTTAGCCCCGTTGACTTGCATTAATTTTTTCGTTCTTCCGGGGACCCGTGATGCAGAAGTAACTTAGGCTGCCTATTGTAAAAATTCTGAGATTAGCTTCAAATATCTGAAAAGATGGTCAAAATTTTGAGAAACCTTTCACAATTCTGAGACTAAAGTTTCTTTTTCTTCTCAATCTTCTTCCGTACCATCTTTTATTTAACCTTTCTTTAACCGGATGAGTCGATTGAGAACTCATTCGTATTCACGACGATTTGGCCAACAGGCAGCAGCAACAGATGCATAATTAGCTTTACACCAAAGAAAAACAGATCTAAACAAGATAGCACAGTTAGACAAAGGACTGTTCTCATATACAATATCTGGAAACTCTAATGAGGGTAAATTTGAGCAAAAATGTCCTTAAAATAAAACACAGCCTTCTTCTGCATGATCTCATTCTTAGAAAAGTAACTACAACTGACTTTAATGTCTTGGTTCTAGAGCTAGCATAAAAATTAATGACTTTTTTACGCAAAGAAATGCATCATATGTGTGACGCTTAAAGCGCTCTACCTCTTTAACAGGCTGAGTCCATTCCTACAGATTGAATCATGTAGATTCTGCCCTCCAGTGGAGGATCTTGTCACTACAAGTGAAAGTGCCAATTTAAACATTTAAACAAAAAGCTAATTAGACTTTTATTATTATTAAAGTAGGGGCTGCTTGGTGATGTTGTTGATAGCTGCCTCAAAATGAGAAGGTTGCAGGTTTGAATCCCTGCTGCAGTGTAGAAAGTTTGATGGTGGGATTTAAATTCCTAGAGAAAAAATATAGAAATTATTTGTCATTTATAGTTCTTTGAGCTAAATCTGAGTCAGCCAAAACTGGAATCAGCAAGTCAGAGATGTCCAAGGTGAAAGTGAAAGTTCAGATCTTTTAAAGTGAGTTTCAACTTACAAAGTGTCTTTAAACATTTACAAACATGTCGTTGAAGACAAAGACTATTTCATTCAAAGATCATTTCATTACCTGTAAATTGTCACACTTTTTCTGGGATTTCTGCCAAAAAATGATTGCAGTAGCTAGCTTCTCTGCTAATCTCTTGTGCAAATGAAAGTTATGGAAGTGAAACGGTTAATTCAAGACTGTCAGAATGAACGGTTTTAAAATATTTGATATCAGAGACGTTTTAGGACAGCAGGAACTTTTGGTTACCGATTTCATGCAGAATAGTCTCTGTTTCTCCAGACTGAGGCAGTACAAAGGGCAATCTACAGGTAGGATACGGATTATTCATCATATCACATGAACACGGATGAAATAAAAACCATATTATTGACATCAAACACCCTGCAAGGAAACTGGATATGAATTAAAGATAATAGCTGAATGATTTTATTCTGTCCAAAATGTTTCCGTCACTCAGAGAATTACAACCTGGTGTGGTTATAATTGGAATACCAGCAGAGACGAGGTCAGGTCAGACACTTTCATTTGTTCAGATGTAAAAACACAGCAGCTTAGACCAGATCAGCCAGACCCGTGTCTGACCAAAACCGGTTCTTAGCAATTTGTTTCTTAAATCAGCTACAATGCATTAAAACTTTACTAAAATAAAAAAATAAATAAATTATGGGAATGTCGTTTTAAAGAGTTGATTATATGAGGAAAAAGATCAAACGTGTGACCAAAAGACTGAACAACAACACTTTTGCTTGAATCTATGTAAATAACACTTTTATTAACCTAAGATAAAAATTGTTTTTTACTAAATTCAGTGAACTAAACAATCATAAGGGGCAAATTATGTGCATCATAAAACCAGAGTTCAGAATATTTATTCTTTGGATCTGCTGACACCTGGTGGCTGAATGCTGAAAGAACATTCAACAGTTTGAAGTGAAGCTCATGAGAACAAGATCAGCAGAATCAGTGACTGATTCAGATCCAGAAGCAGCGAAACAGTCCCAGACCAACACACTGCCAATAAATAAATAAATAAATAAACAAACAAATAAATAAGTAAATAAGTAACTAAATAAATAAATAAATAAAAACATGAGCTCTTAACATTTAACAACTTTAATCCAAGTCTTTCCCACAGTTGTGTTCCTGGTTGTCAATGGAACATTTAAATACTTAAATAATTTGATGTCACACAAAAACTGCAGATGAACCAAAATCAACGTTGATGCTCTTATAACCTCACACAATAAATAAAAGTAACAACAACAAAGTGACAAGCCTTACTTCACAGCTTCTGCTTTTAATGTCAAGCCTGATACTTAAAACTAGGGATGCACCGATACCACTCCAAACCGATACCATACCGATACTTGTATCTGAATATTTGCCGATACCGATTACCGATACCTATACCTCCACCACACAAAAAAATGCAATGATTTTGAATACAGATTTTATTTTCTTCTCTGCTTTCAACAGGAAAAGACTGTGAGGTGGATAAAAAGTAAAATATATGAATGGAAATCATCACTAAACTAAAATATTAGGTGAACAGAAATGACAAGTTACAGTGAAGCCATTTTCAAGCAACCGCATTGGTATCAGTTCCTGGTATCAGTTAACTTTTACCAATACCGATACCAGTATAGGTATCGGTATCTGCACCGATACCGATACTGGCACATCCCTACTTAAAATTTTGTTGTTATTGTTTTTTTGGATGCTTTGTAATTCCGACCAGACACAGAGACAGAGGTGAAAGAGAAAGGAAGAGACAAAAGGAAGGGGGGGGGGGGGGGGGGGGGTCACAAAAATAAACAATCAATGATGAACAAGAGTGCTTCTAGACCTGCAGAAGGAGAGAAAAAAGAAAAGGGACACACAACAACACAACAGGAACAAATTATCACCGCGTCAACCTGATGAGGAAATATAAAATCAACAGTTTTACTGAACAATCACACAATAATAACTCACAGCGCATTTAGTGCCAACCGCAGCCTTAAGACATGTGTAGAACGTGCCGAAGTCCATACTTATGAGAGCACCATGTGAGCACCTGTGTGTGTGTACACACGCTTGTTTATGTAAGGTTTCTCTATAGGAGCATCCAATAGAGAGTGTGAGGGACCACAGATCCGCCCCCCCAAAGATGCGTAGGAGATGGAAGGAGCTCCAAGTCCCAGAGATCCAGGCACTGCCCCAGAGCACAGGGACCCCAGGGAGACTGCGGCCAGAAAAGCCCCTGCTAATTAAATAAACATTGGCCTGCGACCCTGCGTGGATAAGCGGGTATATAAATGGATGGGTGGAAATTAACATTGATATTAATCATATGTAACCTGTTAATTGTTTAGAACTTATTAGAAGTTTTAATCAGAGCAAGATTTTTAAAGCTGTTTTCTGTGAGACGATTAAAAACAAATAACACCCACTTGTAGCTTTTCTGTCGACTTCAGTTTGGAAAACAGAAAGGTTGAGATCGACAAGCTAACAGCTAGATGATTGTATTGCTTCTTCTAATCTAACATCGTTATTATTAACAGTAGCATTATTAGTGTTATCAGCATTTGCTGTTGCAGCTTTTCTGAAATTTCCAACCTCATTTTGAAATCAAGATCAAATCCTAAAATTTAAGGAGCTCATTTCACAAACAAAAACCTTTTGTTATGTTCAGTCAGTGCTGATGCTAGCCTAGCATCCATGAAAAAAATTATCATTATTTAAGGTAGCCTGTATTATATTTTTGTCTGACTTTGTTGCAGTAGCCTACTTTTGTGATCTAAAGTAAAGGGTGCAACAAAAACTCCCATCAAACCCCTTCTGGCCTTAAAGGTACAATATGTAAGAATTTACAATGAAATAATCACAAAACAGACTAATGTCCTAATCATGTTGGAAGGAAGGTTACATTGAAACAGATTTATTTCTCAGCCGGCTAGGGGGTTAATAGTTATAGAGGGACGTAGTTACTGTTTACAATCTGTGAGACTGTGGGGTTGTCGAGTCTGTGCTGCGCTAATGCTCAAAGTTGTGGACAGTATGTTAGCAAGTAAACAGGAGTGACCCAGAAGTCATTTCTTCAATTCAAATTCAAATTCAATTCAAAAATACTTTATTAATCTCAGAGGTAAATTAGAGTTTCAGTAAACACAATTCTGAGATCAGACGTACATACATAGACACATGACAAGAATTGGTGACTGTGGTCATTCGCAACCCAAGTCGCGCTACCATAATA
This sequence comes from Nothobranchius furzeri, assembly GCF_043380555.1. Classification (NCBI taxonomy): domain Eukaryota; kingdom Metazoa; phylum Chordata; class Actinopteri; order Cyprinodontiformes; family Nothobranchiidae; genus Nothobranchius; species Nothobranchius furzeri. The sequence goes on from NC_091754.1 coordinate 55,789,622, forward strand.
GATCAAGAGGGTTTATATGAGGATTGAGTCAGGGGGAAGTGAAATAAAGGCACTTCAGAGTTACCCCACAGAGAGGGTAGTTTTGCTATGCAAAAAAACACCTCAGAAGTATATGCACACAGACTTCAAACATTACACAACATTAGTGTCCACTAGGTGGGGAGGTTGCGTTGGGACTCTCCTCACTTCAGTGCGTGCAGCCGCATGTGGCATGGCTCATCACCTCTGTTTGGACAGGGGAGGGAGATGATGGGTTAGAGAGCACAGTGACTCCTAGATACGGTTCCACGGCCTTCACCGGTCACAGTCCCGCCCAGTTGGAATAGGGAGAAGAGTTACCATTACGAAGGCAGCATTCCACATTTCTTCTGAGGGGGAGTTATCACTTCAGCCTCACAGGCTCCAAGGGCACCAGATTCAGATAAAAATTGTTTTGGGGACAGGCAGAAATAATTTCCTCTCTGCCTTAGAGTTCTGCTGGTCTTCAACCGCACTAGATCCAATAAAGGCGTAATTAATCCATCCCAATTCGTGTTGATCCATCCACTTGCTCCTTGATGGAATCCACCTTTTGTGCCAAAGCCTGAATCTCAGCCAAAGTTCCAGCTTACGACTCATCTCGACAATTATATGAGTTTGTGCGTTCACAGCACGATGCATTCCATCCCTGAGCTCCGGGATAGAGCCAATATTCCTCGAAAGCTCGTTAATTTTCCGGTAAGCCAGGTGACCGCTCAGGCCAAACAACAGGAATCCTGACACCAAAATGTCAAATATCCAGACATCTTCAGAATCCTCTACAGACAGTTGAGAGAGGCAGATCAGGTTCCACTGTTTCGAGGAGTCCATGATATACCCAGCTGGCTCTGTCCCAGAGAGGCATCCGGAAGCCCCTTCTCCCGTTCTCATTGTTGAAAAAATTCTGTCAATCGCGTTGAGAGATCAACTGACCATGTCCATTTTTATTTCCAGTTTCCAGAAAAAATGCAGAATGTGCCGTGCACAAGACAGGACAAAGAGCCTTGGGATAAGAGAGGGAGGGAGAGGAGAAAAAAGTGCCTGTACTCTCCAAGAGCCGGAAGAAGAAGTACCCCTAAGAAGCCCCAGTATCCTATTTCTTTACACTAATATTGTGTGAAGCAGGTTAGAGGCTAACATTGAGCTAACAATGCTAATGGCAACAAACAGTTGACCAAAAATATCTGAAGCTACATTTTAAAGAACCAACATCTCAATATTACTGCGACATCTTCTTTTCAGCTTACTGCGTATGACTCGTTTTTGCTCGTCAATGCTGATCCGTAACTGCTATGAAACTCACGTAACCGTAGTGGGATAGTCACTTTTTGTTTAGAAAATGGGTTGCAGTAACCAAACCTGACCACAGGGTGTCATTCTAGCTTCATTCTTACATCATGCACCTTTACAGGATCCCGATGGTGTACCGGGATTAGTACCTTCATCAGAAATGTCTACTGCCCTCTACAGAGGACCTACAGACAGTTGACCAGGGCCAATACCTCTTGTTGTTGTGTTTTTATAAAATTACGTAACAAAAATAAACAGATTATGAAATTGTTATAGTAATATTTGACTATAAATATTTCACTAATAAACTAGATTTTTCAACCTTTCGAGGGTTAAGCCAATCTAATAATCTGGGTGATGTGGAAATACAGTACATGTAAACATGGGAGGTGGCTTAGAGGGAGGGGTGAGATGGGTGTGTGTCAGAAGGAGGTGGGACTGGTACCAGCAGGTCAGAGCTGATCCAGCAATACTGGAGAAACCTGCACAGGTAATACCACCATCATCCAGTGCATCTGTTTCTGTAAGTACTTACACGCTTATTTGTTATTCTAGTCACTTAAAATGTACTTATTCGAACTTGAGTGCTGACAAATGAAATGTCTTAAATGCCACCACTTGAGCAAACATTTCCAGTAGCAAACCTCTCCTGGGACTTATTCGGAGTAGCGGATACTGAATAGCTCCATTGTTATGTTTCACTTAGTTGGAATGTTTCTTCTCATGCTGTCTAAGCTCTTCGATTCTGAGCGGTGCCATTTATGTGATGGTCCTGAACGAAGGTCGACTGGTGGCTTAGCAACTCTCATACAACATTAAACTGGGGTAACTGGAGACGGCCACTGGCCCCAGTGCAAAAAAGTGACAGGCATTTGTCGTTGACATGTAACGGATAGCTTTTGTCTATTAGATCAAAAGATTGTTAATTTGAGGGGAACAGAAAGTTTTGTTTTTGAGTAAGTTGAAGTTATTTTATTTCTTTTTTTTGAGGGTTTATTAATTTTCTGGGAAATAAATGTTATCTTGAGGTGGGATTCATTTTTGGAGCATGGGAAACAGTTTATCTAATGTGGAGGTAACCCGACACTTTCCTTTTCATCTTTGCAAAAGCCTCATTGTTCAGCTTCACGCCGCCAGCATTTAATATATAGAGAAGTCCACACTCAGTCACTGACTCAGAATATGATCCATTCCTGAACGGACACAAGAAAGACTTAAAATGCCTTTCATGGCTTTTTGTCTCTAGTGTGTTAAAGACAGAATCTAGTTTCCAAGCCTTCAGTGGGCCATCTGTGTTTTCAGCTTCCATCAAATTTCAAAATAACGAGTCGAAATTAAAACCAAGACATGTTGGGATTTAATATAATTACAATTACACCAAACTCCAGGAAACTAAAAGAACCAGTTAAGTTTTATAATGTGTAAAAAGAAAAAATAGACTTTAATTGTCAGATTTCTGATGAATGATGGTGATTTGGCTGGAAACGTTTGAGAATAACTAGTTTTATTTTATTTACGGTCCTTTTTAAGCAGACAGAATGACTGATCCGAATGGGCTTCGATTTGTGATCCTTACGTCGCTCACAAGGACCACTAAGGTCATATTTTTACATCTAATCTGTTGTTGATAGCTCTTTGATCGACTTAATTTAGAGGGGAAAAAAGGTTTTATTAAAGATGTGGTTTGCTTGTTTAATCAATTAGCAGTGGTCTCTAGTAGGAATGAATGACTTTTTAATTGTACTCTGAAAAAAGTCCCGGTGCGCTTGTTTCAGGATCTAGAAGATTGCCAGATCAGAGGAGAGTTTCAGAAAGCAGGATTTGTAGTCTTACTTCCTGGTATTTGGACATCTCACCTCTGATTGGGTAACAGAAATGTGACTCTATCACTGAATCCGTTTACTTTGCAACGTTGATGTTTTATCTCCACAAATAACACAAGCGTGAAGGAGTTCTGCCGTGTTGGGGAGTGGCTAATGCTAACAGTTAGCTTCTACTAGCCAATGCAATCACTGATGTTTTCTTGACGCTAAAACAGCAGCCTTCCCCAGCGCAAGTTAAGATGGATGAGTCCAAGAACGTCAAGTGACGTAGATCCGTCAGACTTTTCTAATCCTAGAGTGTCATTGTCTATTTTCTATCAGAAGCTAAAACAATATAGAGGTGTAGGAGATTATTTTAATGTTCAGCCTGCATGAAAAGCTCAGAGTAACGGATTATAATCAGAAATAATAAAAAAACATGTATTTTTTCAGTAAACCACACCTTTAATATCAACAGGATAAAAGCCAATAGATAACTATTGTAGATAAGGTATGTTTCTTCAATTCTATAACAATCCACATAGACTCATGTAGAAGGAATTTTACACATAATGTACCACAGAAGTGCTATGGCTAGCTGCTGCCGCCATTGTATTTCATGTGCAATCATGCAATAAGAAACTGATGTTTTGACTAGCTATTAGCTCATCAATATAGGCAAAACTTTCACTTTCACTCCAAACTGAGGTAATCCCAAAAGCTATTTACTTAATTGTCCACACTCTTTCCACATAATCCAAATTAAATGACCCTAAACAGCTCTTCTAGAGCAGAAGACTTCAAGATCAATGATAAGAATTAGCTGTCTGTACAATAACAGAGACTGGATATGCCTTTTCTAAACGTAACCTGTTTAATGTGTTGTCGGAGTCATCAATAGATGCAAACAGAGTTAAAGTCTGAGGACAGTGTTAACATCTTAAAAGGAAAACAGTGGCTACCTGAGAACACTTTAGAGTCTCACGAGTAACAAAATATTGTACAGGAAGGATAGAGTTACGCTGAGAGCCATGCTGTGTCCCAGTTCCAGAACAGGCATTGAAGTGTGTGCCGGTCCGGTTGGGGTTTATATGATACCCCCCAGTCAACAGGTAGGTCAGGTATTTGAGGGACAGAGGATTTATTTCACAAAACAACACTGGGTGACTTTGTAATGACATACAGGGCTTCATCTGGCTCTAATTTCTAATCAGCGTCATGGTGTTGATAGTGACATTCCATTTGTCTTCCCTGTTGTTTTTGCATTTGCAGGTATAAAGGGAGAAAAGGGTTAAATTCATGAAAGGAGGATTCTGAAATCCACCACTGACAATGTTAATGAGGTATTATTCTGAAAGAAAACCCCTTCCTGGGTTGACTGCCTTGCTGACATACATCCCTCCACATCAGCGTGATGTGACCACCTCTCCTCCCTTATCCTTTACCCCACGAGAGTCCATCTTCACACCACAACGTCTTCCTTCACCCCCTCCATGGGTGACACAGGCAATATCAAACCTGGAGCAAGGTGAACAGGAGCTTCAGAGCCTCAGGGACAGAAAGCAAGCTGAAGTGGAGGAGGTGAACCGCGATTTAGACAATGCCGTGATAGCAGCTCAGCGAGAGGAGCGGCGCCTTCTCGAGAAGGTAGAGCAAGACCACCAAGAAGCACAGCGACTTCTAAGTCAGGTAAAGAGAGAAAACGCAGCAGCCGTGAGAGTTGTCCAGACACTTGTTGATCAGCAACTTCGAAAAATTGGACAATTAAAGGAGCAAATTCAAAGATGGGGTTTAACTGCTGGTGAATCCAACAAAGATCAGCTCCAGAGATATGTGGAAGAGGCCACACAGCCATGGGAAATCTCTCTAACCCTAAAAAGGGTGAGTTTCAAATCAAGCCCCCAGTCCAAGTCCTTTTACCTGGGGGAGGTTGACATTTGTGAGCAAAGTATGACTTACCACATTGGAGGGTGTGGTGACCAAGGACATAAGTGTGCCCTACACTCTGGTAAAGCAATATTTTCAAACATAACTCCATGTGAAATACGAAAAGAACCACAACCAAATAGAGGAGGGCAAAGGTGCAGTCCAGAGGACAATAAAACAAATGGAGGGACTGTGCGATCTGTTCGGAAACTACAACTGTCGAGTTCTACGGAGAACGAAGAAGAGTTTAAACCATCTAAGCCTCCCATACCAAGACACCGTGGTCTATCCGAATCTTCCCAAGAAGAGGAGGTGGAATCGGTTTGTTCAGACACACTGGGACATGACCTTTTCTTGTCTATTCCAACAGTCCCTAGTCAAGGTGAATCTGAGAGTGATGACTTTGATGGTAGATACAATGAAACAAAGAGGCACAGTATAGTGAAAAGCAAAAGAAGGCAAAAAGCTCTTGTATTGGTGTCATGTGAGGAACCATCCTGCTCTATCGAAGAAATGGATGGAAAAAGAAACAACACCACATGTTCTCCAGTAACTAGATGCAAAGGCTCACCCTCCAGGCATAACCTGGTAGACCTTTCCTCAAGGCATCTTACTTCTTCACAAATATGTATCACAAAGAAGAAGACCCCAACAGAATCTTCAGTGGACAGTGGAAGTCCTCCATCTCCAGTGGGCAGTGAAGATTCCTGCCACACTTATACTCTGAGTGCCCCATCTTTTAAGCAAGACCACTACCGCTCATTGTCTGTAGCTGACCTTTCTGGTAACGCACTTCCTCTAATTGCGAGTGACAAGATTGAGTGCAGATCCTTGAGAAAGGTCAACAGAATGCGTCTTACATCTGAACGGTCAACTTCTGAGCAAGGTCAAGAGTCCAGCTCAGATTGCAACAAGAACTTAGCAAGATATGATGAAAGACAGTCAAGATCTCAAACTCGCATTACACACGAATTAGGTGTAAGTCGCAGATCTCAGTCCCTGTCAGCTATTGACGGTGACAAGTCAAATCAAGTCAAAGATCTAGATGGATACAGGAAAGATAAGAAAGAGAGAGCCGATGGGGCCGATAAGGAGGCAGATAAAATTGGAGGTTCAACTGCCCTCGACTCAGCTTATTTGATCAAACAGCTAGGGAAACAAGGATCTGGTCGCACGGACTTCAACCTGCCAAGTGGTGTCCATGCAACTGTAAGAGGGCAGCTGTTTGTGGTAGACTGTGGTAATGCGCGAATTCAAGTGACAGACCTCCAGAAGAATGTTGTACAGCAAGTGTCTCCTGGACCAGAAAGATCTTCTCGTATTTGTAACTACTTTGATGTGGCTGTGAACTCAAAAGGTTTGATTGCTTTAACTTGTGCTGCTGAACGAGCTGTGTTGGTGTTCAGTCGTCATGGACGCCTTCTGCAAACATTTGGAGGCACAATGATTGGTTCCACCAATGAAGACCTTGATGCACCAAGAGGCATCACCGTTACATGGCAAGATGACTTCTTGGTGGCTGACATCAAGCGTGGAACCCTAACCAATCTAAAACTGGACCCTAAAACCGGAGTAAGGTTGGAACGCATAGTGATAACCGGGTTCCACAGACCCTACTTGGTGGCAGCCTGTCTCACAACTGGGCTCATGGCAGTGACGGAACGAGGCAATGAAACTGGGCGTGTTCCATGCATACGAGTCCTGGCACCAGGCTGGAACACTCTCCGAATCCTCGGGGTGTGCTCTGGACTGGGGCCTACTCTGACCTGCCCTTGGGGGCTTTGTATAGACAGTGATGGAGATGTCTTGGTGGCAGATTGGGGCAAGCAGAAGCACTGTGTGCTCATATATCCATCCAAAGGGGTGGGCTGGCCCCTAGTGACTGACAACCTTAACAGTCCGAGGGGGTTGGCTCTGCTTCCTGATGGTCATGTGGTTGTATCTGACAGCTTGAATCACTGTATTAAGATCTACCGTTACAAGTGAACTGCATGGAACTGTAGACATAGTCAAATATATACGTATATACAGACCAAGTCCTAATCAATTTGTTTTAAAGGTTTACATCTGCATAGAGGTGTCTACCTTTTTTATGGTTTAACTTGGTATTTATATTTGATGAGTCCAAAATTTTTAAAAATACTTTTATGGTATTCTCATAGTCAAAAATTACAAACACATAGAAAAATAATGATAGACGTCTGTTTTGCTGCAATCCAACTTATTTTATCAGCAAATCTTATGTTTTACTACTAGGAGCTTGTGTATAATTAGCGTTTTTGTGTATAATATGCTCGTACTTTCAAAATTTAAAAAGATGTAAGGCTTGCCTAAGTTTTGCTAGATAAAACAAAGAGTGATAATAGAATGAGAGGCATTTAAGAATCGTGTTTCCTTTAATCTAAATCATCATAGGTGATGTGAAGCTAAAACAGTAGGGATGCACCGATTCCACTTTTTTCCAAACCGATACCATACAGATACTTGTATCTGAATATTTGCCGATACCGATTACCGATACCTATACCTCCACCACACAAAAAATGCAATGATTTGGAATACAGATTTTATTTTCTTCTCTGCTTTCAACAGGAAAAGACTGTGAGGTAGATAAAAAGTAAAATATATGAATAGAAATCATCACAAAACTAAAATATTAGGTGAACAGAAATGACAAGTTACAGTGAAGCCATTTTCAAGCAACCACATTGGTATCGGTTCCTGGTATCGGTTAACTTTTACCGATACCAATACCAGTATAGGTATCGGTATCTGTACCGATACCGATACCAGTATCGGTATTGGTGCATCCCTAGTTTACAGCACTGCTAAAGGGTAAACAAGTAAACGGGCCAAAGAGAGTTTAGGAGTCGTAAATGCATATATTTGTAAACTTTTACCTGGAAAACTGAATTTCTCCATTAAGTTAACTTGGTGAGAAATTATTAGTTTGAGTTTGACCTGATTTACAGAAAGATACAGTAAACATGGATATGGACAAAACTGTAAACACGAATAAAAATTTACTGAGAATATTGTCTGGTTGTGCAAATTGTTTAAAATTTAGCAATTCAGCAAAAACAGAAACTCCATTATCTGTCTCTGCAAACAAACGTGCTGATAGCACATGCAAGACCAGAGTTTACACATGCACACACACACACGCACACACACACACACACACACACACACACACACACGCACGCACGCACGCACGCACACACACACATGCATGCGCACGCACACGCACACACACGCACGCACACACACACACCATCAGATTTCAGAATAAAAGCACAATCTCCAGCCTGAAGCTCCACATTTGAGGACTTCAGAGGGTGACAACATGGAGCTTCTCACCAAAACTCTGGTTCTGTTCCTAGTTTTTACCCTCAGTAAGGCGGCACCAGCGTGAGTATTTGACTTTTATCCTTACTGCCCAAATTATTACCATGAACATTATTTTTCAAAAGCTATATTTCTTTTAAAGAAAGAATATTCATTTGAGTTCTCATTTGCCTTTTTTCCATCGGTTTGATGCTATTTTGATATTTCGGGAACCACAGCGTTTCCGATCGTCTAGTTTGAGGAGGAAATGTACCTTTCTTTACTCAACTCCGCTGTTAAACCAAAGTTCAACTACTGGATCAATTGGGCCAGTTTAAAGACTATTTGCTCGTTGTGCTGCTTTGATTCTGTGTTGCTGAGTTATTTAAGCCAGAGTGGAAAATGAAAAGTAACATGGTGTCATACTGTTGATCAAAAATAACTTCTTATTTATCGTCCACAGGCAAGATTCAGCCGTAAATGGTGAGTAAACATGGATACAATCATACTGGTTCCTCGAAACCAAACTGACTAAATAATTTTAATTTCTTTAAACAACTAACAATCAAACGATGATTTCATTGCAGCTCAACAGAAAGAAATAAGCAAACTGCCCTAATATGATTAATTATGTTGAATAGCAGAGTAGCAAAGAGTTTTGAGTAAATGAAGGTGGGATTAAATATGTTTTCTTCTTCCAAGTCCCTTTCAGGCACATAGCATTAATGTTCATTAATTGGTGTTTGTGTCCATTCTTGAGGTGGTTTGTCACCTGGAGGGTAGATGCCAGATGCCTAAAAATGAAAGAATTAATTAAATATTAATAATAAATTCATTTCCGGGATCATAGAGCCGATGCCAAAAAGCTGCACTTTGAAGTCGTTTGCCCAAACGACGATTTCCCAGAAGCTTTGCTGCTGGTACAAATGTAAACATGGATTGTGTTGAATTCCAAAGGTTGTCTACATTTCCGTGGACTTTAAACTGAAAAACATGTCCAACTGTAGTTGCATGGGCGTCACACACGTGGGGGATGTGGGGGATTCAACACCCACACTTTTCCAGCCGTTTTGCTCACCTCCACAGCAGTCTGGTGTCTCGCACCATTGCCTCATCTCCTTATTCCCCTCCGTCTTCTGTTTCAGAAACAGGAGAGGGAGGGAAGAGCTCGACTGAATTCATAATTTTACATCTTGACATTAGCTGTACAAACTCTCAGTTTGATAAAGTGAAGAACAACAACTTGCAGAGGTTTATAACCGGCGCGGCGCCAGGTTTTCATTTTTGGGTGGGCCACGGTAATTCTGGACGGGCCTTAATAAGAAGTGACGTAAGTGAAGCAGGCAGGTCGCGCTAGAAAATTTAGTTTAAAAAGACGTCATAAAAATTTCCCCCCGTCATTTTTATTTCTAAAATATGAAGTAAAAACTCCCAATTTAATTTTCATTCACTTTTCATTTATAGGCACCAGAACCTGCATTTCTAATATTTACCTCTCAACGTAGGACTCTTTCATAAGGGAGCACGCACACCAGTAGTTTTTATGGTAATTCATGGGGCAAAATTGCCGAAATTTTTGACACAAAAAAAAAATTCATCTTCCAGCAGGGGCAGATTTAGGACTGAAGAAGATCCAGGGCTTAACACACACTCGAACGCGCTCACTCACACACACTTGACACGCACTAGTCAACATCATATATATTTGTCTTGTACCACATAATTTTTGATCTGAAGCTACATATTAAGCATATTCAGGGCAGAATATTGTTCCTGTTAGTGTTTAGTGTGAGATGATAGTAAATATTCCCTTTCTTTCTCCAACAACTTTACCTGATAGTAAGTTAACTTTAGGCAAACCAAGCAGCACAACAAATATTTTCAAATAAGACTCACAAACCTGAGTCAACACCAGTCTCATCAAAGCTGGGGTTCTGTCGCGGTACTTTTTGTCGAAAAATCGTCCTTATGTCCATCTTCACTCATGCGTTTCAGGCAGAGACTGTAGAAGAAGCCGGCTGCTGAAGGGCTTCTTCTTCAGTGGTGGAGGCTCAGGCAGGCTGTGTACAAACTACTGCCAGCTGCTCCCTCTCTGTTGGACGTTGGTACTGCATGTTACTTTCACGTTTTAGATCCGGGGCTTTTCATAAAACATTCGGGGCTTGAGCCCAAGTATCCGGGCCTAACGCCGCCCCTGTCTTTCAGTAAAAGCAAAGCATCCAGCCCACCTCTCCAAATGCGTAAAATGTGCATCACAGCCGCTAGGCGCGCTGCGCGCACCATCAGCTACGTCAGCCCAGACAAGTGAGAGAAAATAGAATAGAGGATAATTGTGTCTGGATGTGGATGGAGATTACAATTTACAGCAGCCTGATCATCATTTAAATACGTAAAACATCACCTGGCTTCTAGTCCACGCTATCTGCGCTATATCCCTAGCTGGGAGAGGAGTAGGGGCAGTAATACGAGAAAATAAACATTCCTCTCTACAAAAGAATAAATCTATTGTATTTTTCAGCCTTATATTTTACATAAGGCTTATACATTACCACATACTAGTCATTTAACGTATCTTATTTTTATTTTCCTAATACTGTCGGCTTTGGAAAGGATCAAAACACAAAAGTGTAAAACTCCACCGACTCAGAAAACAAAAAACTTGAATGTTAGATTTATACTGACTGAGTTTGTGTGTTCTGTTGTTTTTGAGATTGCAAAATAAATCTTATTTGCATTACTTGGAAACCCTAGTGAGTTATTGAGACAGTTCTTTGTTGTGTAATATAGAAATAAGTTAGCATCAAAAAGGCAGAGAATGAAGGGTTTAATCTTAAGAACATTTGTATTTATTTCTTTTTTTGTGAAGGAGATTTATCGGCCATTATATCGGCTATCGGCCTTTGTTAAAAGTTTTATATCGGTATCGGTCCCAAAAAAAGCATATCGGTCGGGCCCTAGTTATTATCAGAACTCTCGTATCCGAAGAGGCAAGTCTGAGTGGGAGATGATGTTTTGCTCCCAACTGTGATCAGACTTGACCGGAGTAGTTGCATAAACACATGAGACACTATTTTGTCGCATCCGCACATACCCTCAGTGAGACCTCCTTCACGGATCCCGAATGTCAGGTCCACGGACCCTCCTCTCGGTACTGGAGCCAGTGGTACAGCGTCACAGCACGACAGACTAGTCCTTGGATTGTCTCCAGGTAAAAAGTGACAGGTGGTTCACAGCGTCAAAGGGGGACCCTCCTTGGGTCAGTGAGTTCAGCTTTTATTCTGAAAGGAACAGTTGCTTGGTTGGTAAAAATGCAACAGATTTTTCCAGCTTGGTGGTTCTCAGCTTAAAAAGGGAAGTTCGGATGGCCGGTCCGATACTTCACTTAGCATGCGGTGAACTCCAGTGAGATCTTGAGAACTGAACTAAGATGGCGTTGGAACTGGTTTTATTAATCTGGATGTTTTGAACTCTGGTCGAATCAAAGCTGGCAGATTTATAAACACCACAGAGACTATGCCACGCTTCAGACTAGGAAGGTTCTGATTGGATAAGAACAGCAATGTGTCATGCGATTGTTTTCCTTACGTGTGTCAGTGTGTCTAGTGGACTAGAATAAGTCATATTACTTATTAAAACATATTAATCATAACGTTGTGATTTGACAGATTGGTTACATTGTATTTCCATGCTATCGTTCTTTTTTAAAACACAGAAACGGTTTCGTTACCTGTTTTTTCGCTATGTTTCATCTGCAGCTGCAGACTTCCTCAGGCTGACGCTGATGGGGGCGTCTCTTCCTTCTCCATTTATCCGCGGGCAGCAGTATTTATTAATAAGTCTTAATAAGTGTAAAATTGATTAACTATGTTATCTTAACCTGGGAATACAGATGGAGGTGATGGTCCTGGTAAGCCAGACAGATGTGATGGTATCCAGTTTGATGCGATCGCTCCTGATGAGAAGGGAAAAGTTCATTACTTCAAAGGTTTGCACGTTTTCTTCTCCTTTTACAAACACGTTAGCAATATTCTCATAGTTTTCCTCGTCCCAAGGACAAACCCTGTGTTGCACAAACAAGACAACTGACTGCATGTTATTGCTTTTATTGAAATAAAACCTTGTGTGTTTTTAAATGGGTCTTTTCCCCTCAGATGGTTATATTTGGAATAGCTTCAGAGGTCCGTCACAGCTCTCCAGTGAATACTTCAGAGATCTGAGTGGTCGTGTTGATGCTGCGTTCCGCATGCACAACACAGAGAACCCAGACAACCATGACCACATCTATGTTTTCCAGGTAGGATTCAGATACTTTTAACTGTGACTGCAAACCAAGGAACATAATGTCAGATTATAATCTTTGTGGTTGCTTCCAGGGTGACAAGGTTTCCAGTTACTTTAACCAAAGTTTGGAAGAGGGGTATCCAAAGGGAATTCAAGAAGAATTTCCTGGAATCCCAAATAATCTGGATGCTGCTGTGGAATGTCCAAAAGGAGAATGCATGACCAATTCAGTGCTGTTCTTTAAAGGTGTTCATAGATAAAGTCATAATAGTTGTCGCTCTACCAATTGTTGGTTAGTTACTTTAAAAAAGTATCGATTATTCAAGCAAGTCAGCACATCGTAGATATAATTGGCTGACCAAATAAATGTAACAGTTTTTTTTTGTTTTTAATTTATCTACAGTGCTTAAAATCAAATATAAATGTACGGTATACAATTTTCAGGCAATCTAAATTAAATTATCTAAAGAGAAAATTTAAATGCATGATCAAAATTAAATATATTTAACTGAATTCTTTCAGATCATACTCAGCTATATAAAATTAAATATGAAGAGTTAGAAATCAATCTAAATTGACCAGATTAAATATAAACATCATAAAGAAAATCGAATTATATACGATTAAATCTGAATAATTAGTAATCAATCTAAATAAACCAGATTAAACAGAAGTATTTTGAATAAAATTTAAACATATAAGCTTAAATCTAAATATTTAGAAATCAATCTAATTGTACCAGATTAAATATAAGCATTTTGAATAAAATATTTAAAATAATTAAATATTTAATTAAAAAATTGGAAGCTAATATTTGATCATATACTTTTGCCATCAAAGTTTTTAAATAAATCTAAATTTTCTAATAAAATCTAAATTGAGCAAAGAAATTACAACAATTAGAGCCAAATCTTATTGTTCATATTTAAATCTGAATATTTAAAATTAAACATATTTGTATAAAATGAAATCTTTAAATTTCTATGTAAAAATCTCATTAAGAAAATGGTTTTGTCTATGATGGTTTAGCCAGTTTCATTTGGAATGTGTAAAACTGATGTAGCCTACAAAAATAAAAATAAAAATAAAAATGGGTAAAGAGATGTCCTATAAAATCTCAGACTTCATAGGATAGCATGATTGTGTTGGTGTCACATTCTGAGGATGTTAGGACCCAAATATGCAGTTACCCAGGATGACACGAGGCAGAGATGATGAAAAGTAAAAATCCTTTATTTGTGAAGGCAGAACAAAAGTAAATCCAGGCAGCAAGCCAAAGTCCAAAAAACTCCAAGGTTGGAGAAAACAAAGCTCACCAAGAGCACGAGCAAACACTGACAGAATAACATACAGATACGTTAATGGACCGACACAAGACAGACACAATACCGGGCTTAAATAGACTGGGAGACAAATTAAGGAAACAGGAAGCAGGTGTGTGGAGTGAGGGCTGGAGGGAAGGCAGGTGACATTAATCAACTCAATGGGGAAAACAGAAACAGAGGGCAAATACCTAAACACAAAACTAAACAAATATTACCAAAAGACAGAGGGAAGGACTCACACAAACTAGCTGGAGGAGGACATAGCACATACACCCACACACACTGAGCTGGGGAGAACGAGGCTGGAGCTGACCTGGGAGGAAAGGGTAGAAAAGATAACGTAAGACACTAAACTGACATGCAGAAAAAGGACACATGAGGGCGCCAAAGAGCTACAACATAAGACACATAACAGGGATGCAGACAAGGACACATGAGGGCGCTAAAAGAGCATAAGGGGGGAACCTGGAGTGGAGCACAAGAGGAGCTGGGGAACAAAGGGACACAAGAGGGTATCTAGAGAAGGATGGAGGACACCAGGAGGCACAAAAAAGGAAGGGGCTGACGCAGACCATGACAGTTGGTTTGTCTAGCCATAGATAAGTTGTCATCAGGAAAAGGAGAACCCAGACAACAACTTTAATAAATAATCTATCAAACGGATTCTAAAAATGTATACAGGGGATATCTTCTCCTTGATTCAATTTTGATAAATTTAGACTTGATTTTAAAAACTATATATTTGTTTTTGACATTATAATTTGGATTTTTGTTTAAATATTTGAACATAACAATGTCATTTCCTTAAAAAGTTGTAAAAATTGAACAAAAAATCCCCACATTTTCCTATTTTTCATTGTTACGTAGGGCCAAATGTGATGTATTTTAGATGATAAAACACTTTTATATTTTTCAGCATTACTTTCCAAATGGTGCCCCATACTGAATTTGACATTTTCCCTCCTTGCAGGAAATGATGTGCATGTTTATGATATTGCCACCAAAGCCATAAAAATGAAAACTTGGGCCCATCTACCCGTCTGTGCCTCTGCTTTGCGCTGGCTGGAGCACTACTACTGTTTCCATGGACACAACTTCACCCGCTTCCACCCGGTGTCAGGAGAGGTGAATGGGACCTACCCCAAAGATGCCCGCCATTACTTTATGCACTGTCCTAACTTTGGTAAATCTCTGGATCAGAAATAAATAAATCAATAATTTGGCTTCATACAAGAAAAAGCAGCAGTAAGCATTTTAATACATTTCTGTGTTTACCTTCAGGTCATGGAGGTGATCGTACAGCTGTGAAATGCAGTGACATCAAACTAGATGCCATCACCACAGATGATGCAGGAAGAACTTACATATTCACAGGTAAAATTTAAGTACAAAACATGTGAGAAGTTTCATTTTGGTTTTCTCCATAATACAAAACACAAAAGTTTAAAGGTGTGTGGGTCCCTCTTATTCAGTCACTCTGAGGTTTTCATGCAGGCTTAACATGGTAATAGTCTCCTCTCCCACACCTATCTCCTGTGTTAGCTTCTAATAGAAATATACGGTGAAAATGTAGGACTTGAAAATCCTCACAGATATACGTCACACTATGAATTAGCATTCATGGACTCACCCATCTTGACTCATAACGGGAAGGGATGTTGTTGGTTTAGCGTCCAGGAAACAGCAAAGAACGTCTCAGCTAGTTTAAGCTAACCGCTAGCATTAGCAACATTACCTCACGGCAGAAGGTCGTACAGACTTGTTATTTGTGGAGATACGGCATCCATGTTGCAAGTCAGAGGTAGAGCTGCGTTGCTGTTATCCGATATCCAACCTGCTGTCTGAAGCTCAGCTGTGATTTGGGCAACTTTTGAGTTCGAGAAGTGGTGCACCGGTATGTTTCACCCTCCCAAGAACAACTTACAAGGTGTTATTTCTTACTAGAGACCACTGTAAATGTATTGATTAAACGAGTTATCCAAACCTTTGAAATGAAGATGAATATCAGACAAGCACACTTCATTTACTGGTTGTAAACTGTTTAAAGACCAAGTTCACTGATAAATTGTTTTTTACTACGTTTTCTTTGATCGGTCACTCTGAGTTTAACATGCAGGCTGAGCATGAAAGTAGTCTTCAAGACCTATTTCATGCATTAGCTTCTGAAAGAAAATAAATGGTGGATCTCTAGGATTTGAGACTCCTCACCCATCTTGACTCATGACAGGGACGGCTGTTATTGGTTCAGCATCCAGAAAAGAGCAAAGCGTGACTATGCCAGTAGATGCTAACCGTTAGCAATACCAACTCCACAGCATGGCAGAAGTCCTCCAGGCTTGTGTTATTTGTGCAGATAAAACATCAACGTTGCAGAGAAAACAAATTCAGTGGTTGAGTGTTGTTGCTGTTAGGCAGTCAGAAGCGAGATATCCAAATATCAGGGAATAATATTTCAAATCTTGCCGTCCTTTGCTCCTCTCCTCTGACTAACTTCTGGTTCCTGACACAAGAGCGCCAGGGCTTGTTCCCCTCTCAGAGATCAATTCACAAGGCATTAATTTATACTAGAGACCACTGAAAATGTGTTTAAAAAAAGAGAGAACTTAATCTTAATCTTTAAAGTCCTGTGTTTTTAACTTTTTCCATAAATTTTCTGTTTTCTGGTAAAAAAAAAAATTCTAAACTTTGCTTCATCGAGAGTCATCTAATGACTGGTAAACCTCTAAAATGGTTCGCCAACATTTATAGTGGTGGGAAAAGTGCACTGTAAACCCAAATGTTGAAAATAATCAAATGTATTGATTAGGTGACACTCATAAATTAAAAAAAAGGTTTTTAGAACTCAAATGTGTTGAGTTAGTTCAATCTTCTCCTTGTTTTAATTGCATAGAACTCAAATGTTTTAATTAATCTGAAAAAATATATATTTTTAGCTAGCTTAACTGAAATAAATCAACAAAGAATAACTTAACTTGAATGAGTAATATGAACTAAAAATAATTTGTAATTTTATGTTTCTATATTATTCTATTCATCTTTATGTCAACTTAAAGTGTGTCTAATAAACAGAGTTATATATTTCTTAAAATATTTGTGGATCTATAGGAAAAAACAAGCACAAACAAGCAATTTTGGTGGATTTCAGGCACAACAAAGAACTGGTGGGTGAGGTGCATTGTGGGTAGTTATGTTTTTAGTTTTATTGTTCTATTTTTGGGTGTTTATGCATGTTTGTTGTGGGCCATTGTTGTTCTTAGTTATTACTTCATTCAGTGCTGAAAATGTGGTGTTACTTTTTGTATCATGTTGGCACCAAAAGTGAGGAGGTTGGTTTGATGTTCTTGACTTGTCTTTGGATGCTTCACTCACTGGCTGGGTGTGTGAATGGTGTGCTGATAGCAACTTACTTTGGTTAGTGTAGTACAACATTTTTTGAGTTATGTCATCAAGTTTGAGTAAAAAAAAATTTACATTTTGAGTATATTTTCCAAATAATGAGTTGAAAAATGTTGAAAATCTTGAGTGAATTACTCCCTAATTATAAGTTGAGGAATATCAATATTTTTAAGATAACATTGAGATAATTTGGGGCCACTGCAAATGTAATTTATATTTTCTGTAAACTTAAAATATTTAAAAACATCACTTAAATATTTTTGAGTAATCTGTTAAAAAATAATTTTTGAGTTCTGTGAACTTATTAAGGTTTACAATTAGCTTTGGTGCTTAAGAGGAAACACAAACATAAAAATTGTGAGTATTCACCTCAACACTTGCATAATCTTATTTTAAATAAACCTGCAAAAACTCATAAATTAGAAGAAGTTCTTACTTGAGATCTATTAGCTTGGCTGTAGCATTAGCCAATGGAAAGTGTATAGATTCACTTCCACAGTAAGAGTGACCAGGGTTTAAATGTAAGAACAGGTGTGCAGCAAACAATCAAGGGCAGGTGAGTTCAAAAGGGGAAGACAAAACGACAGAGTGGGAGGGGCTGGGAAGCAGTTCCCGACAGCATGTTAAATCCACGGCACATGTCAAGCAGGATCAGAAAATAACTTTGACGATCCATAGACTCCCATTGTTTTATCTGACAGCAGGGAACGGAAGTAGATTAGCATGACTTAGGCTTACTGTTCCTCCTAAACACAATCATGTTAGCATTAGCAAGCTAATGTTAGCATTGGCTCTAGAAAATTAAAGCTTCAAAGGCCTGAAAGTGTGGTGAAGTTTGGTGTGTTCCATTGACCTCAAAGATTGGAAGCTGAATTTGGAAATGTATCAAGTTTCAGCTGCAAATCAGAAATCCAGAAAGACTTGCTAATCATTGCTAAATCCATAAAAAAGCCATATAACATGTACTTTTGCTTTCTATTGATTAAAACACTAACAAAATGCTTCATGTTGAAGCTAGTGTGTGAACTGACAAAAAAATGAAAAATAACCTATTTGTTACCACTTATTTTCTACTTGAGGCAGCCATTTTGGATTTTGAGGTTAGGGTTTATCAGGAACCTCTGGTCTAATCCTAGTACTCACACTGCACCCTACGGTCTTCAGCAAAGTGCACTTGGAGGAAGGCTTCGACTTCGTACACAAGTGCGCAAATAATTGCCAAATTGGGACAGTGAACATTGTGTCATCAACTGCAACAGGGAGTCGAAGTCACTTCCGCATCACGGGTCCCCAGAAGAACAAAAAAAATGAATGCAAGTCAACGGGGCTTAAAAACACTTTTTTCTAATTCCGCTTTGTGCCATGGATTTCACATACATATGATGTCCGTGAATTTTAAAGACACATTTTGATACCGAGAACGTGCTTATTTTTGAACGGGGGAACAATATTTTAGGTTTTGTGTGAAAATAAGTCCAGGACTACAAACGCGCTTCACGAAAGTGACGTCACTGAACCAGACATGAAGAAAACTGAGGCAAAAGGGCTGTAAGTTCAGTAAACTTCCCACAGGAGGAAAGAACCATCAAAAATCTGGTCATGTGGTAAGTAGCAGCTATGCTAGGGGAGAGAAGATTTTGTGGTGACGTCACATCTGCGACGTGCCAATTTCTAGTTTGCATTCATGCTAATTGCAAACTTTTACAAGCTGATAAATCTCAAAGTACATGACTGGCATGGTGGAAACACTCATCATTACCTTTCATTTAAATTGCAGTACAACATAGGTGTGATCCAGGGTGTAAGGCAAAGCGGATTAGAAAATAATGTTATTAGCCCCGTTGACTTGCATTAGGTTTTTTGTTCTTTCGGGAACCCATGATGCGGAAGAGATGGGCTCCCTATGCATGCAGGTCATTGTTTGTGCTACTTTTTAAAAAAATCTTTGACAACTTTCAAACAAACAATTTCTTAACAAAATTTACGTTACTTGCTGTTCACATGAAATTTTAGTCTAAAACATTCAGAGCACGACTAAATATCATTAATTGTCTTAAAATGAACTTTCATTTGAAAATACACATTTTCAGAAAAGGTATTTGAACCATTCCAAAAGAGACGTGGTCAACTTCTGCTCTTGAGGATCGGGACACCCTATGGTACACACTTGCACCCTGGACTGGAACGCGCAATTGAAGGGCGCAAGGGTGGAAGTAGGAGTATTGGGATTGGGCCTATGTCTTTCTGAGTTAGGAGATGGTTTTCCTAGACTTAGAATTTGAGCGTTCCAACTTCTGAGGCTCAAATTTTACATCAGCAAAAATGTTTCTGTTGATTATATCACAAAATTAACTAAAACGTACAAATTAAAAGCCTCTCCGTAAACGATGGCAAGCGAATAAAGGGCAAACAGGTGTCTGACTGACAATAATCAAACCTCCTCCTCTCTGAACACAAGATAACACACCCAGTTCTTCTGACACTACACTGCCTTCTTGTCTACAAATAAAATGAAAGATAAAGAAAAGAAAACAATCTTGTTTTTCTGTTCAACACAAAAGGTCCCACCTACACGCGCCTGGACACCCATCGTGATGGTCTTCACGCCTTTCCAATCGTCAGAGGGTGGAAAGAAGTGACCAAAGGCGTTGACGCTGTCTTCTCCTACACCAACAAAATCTACTTGATTAAGGTCTATGTCATTCTTCAGTCCATGCCACGTCAACAATAAGGATGCAAAGAAATTAAAGTTAACACTTCTTGTTTCACCCAACCTTTACAGGGTGATCAGGTTTACATTTATAAGACAGACACTCACTTTACGCTGGTTGAAGGCTACCCAAAAACAGTCAAGGAGGAGCTTGGCATTGAGGGACACGTGGATGCTGCATTTGTATGTCCATCTGAAGACACAGTTCACATAATCCAAGGTAAGAGTTTTACGTTATCTCTGATTATTGAGCAGTTTCTCAAGCGGCTTTAAACAAACCATTAAAGATGAGTGTCTGTCCCAACAGGAGCCAGGATGCACGACGTAGACCTCTCTGCTACACCCAGGGTCGTTTCCCAAGGCGTACCATTGCCCCTGTCTGGCATCGATGCTGGTCTGTGTGGCGCAGATGGAATAAAAATATTTAGAGGCTCACATTTTTACAAGTATGCAAGCCCCATGATACTGGCTATGAGTAGGATCGCTCCATTTCCTGTGAAGATCACCTCAGCAATGGTGGGCTGTGAGGATTAGGAACTAGAACGTTCCACAGCTTCTGAAAATTGGGGGGAAAGTTTGTTTTCATACATTTAAAACAATAACGCCAATCACCCTACCCGTTTATGAGGATTGGTGCATTCTTTAAAACCGTCGGCGTTGAATCCTGTGCATAATTTCTGACATCAGTTGGAGATTGTAAGCGCTGCAGATGGCAAGCGCCAATTTCTTGTTTCAAATGTTAACATCAACTTTAACCAAATTAAACTTTCTGATTTTCATTTACTTTATCAGGGTATAAAGGTTTGATTTTTTTAGATTTTAAATAAAGCTGTTGATCCAACCTGTTTCCAAATGCTAACTGTGATTATTCTTTTTTTTAGCTCTGGCAGTAGGATATTTTAGGATTCTACAGGCATGTAAACATTTGGCTAGTAGAGGACTCAGTCTTACCTCTGGGAAAATCCTCAAATCTGCATCTGATACACAATATTTCACCTGACTTTGGCTAATGTCTGACTTGGTTCTGACATGACTACAAATGTTAAAAAAGGGAGTTGTTTTCATTCAGGACGTGAGTAAGACGATGCAGATGATCCTGTTAACCTCAGAGGTTTGACTGCATCATGATTAGAACAATAAAAACAGTTTTACAGTTTAAAGCAGGATGTCTTCTTACAGTGAGACAAAAGGTACCGGTATTTAGCAGCCACTGATTGTGCAAGTTGGCCCGCTTAAAATGATGAGAGAGCAAGTTTACTGAGAAACCAGCCAATCAGAGGCGAGATGTCTGAATATCAGGAAATAATACAGACGGATACTCCAAATGCTGCTCTCCTCCCCGCCAACTAACTTCTGGTACCTGAAACAGGAGAGGAGCACCAGGGCAACGTGTTTTTAATCATACAAAGATTATGACCCACCCTGTCTCATTCCTTTAAGAAAACATGTTGTTTAGCCGTTTTAATTTTGATCGGTTGTGTTCTGCTTTCATTAGACAGCACTATATCACTATTAAACATGTATTATGAAATATTATATTTATATTTCTGCTTTTGGGCGGTGGTCAAAGGGACCGTTGTTGCCATAAGTGCGCCCCAGGGCAGCTGTGGCTACATTGCTCATCGTCACCAGTGGGTGAATGGGTGGATGACTGATTGACTACAAATACAGGTCATTTACCATTATTAGTATTAATGGCTCTAGTTTGGACTTGTTATCTTTATAAAATACACCTGTCCACTCCCTCAAACAGTCAGACTTGAACCGTCACCATGTACAATGTAATTTGGAGGGTGAAGAATGCACGGTTGCATCCCAAGAACACCATGCACACTGTGAAGCATGGAGGTGGAAATATTATGCTCTGGGGCTGCGTTTCTGTAAAGGAACAGGACAACTTATTAAGGAAAGGATGAATGGGGCCCTAAATGGTGAGATCTGGGGTAAAAACCTCCTTCTATCAGTGAGAGCTCTATAATGAAACATGACTGGATCTTCCAGCATGACAATCATTCCAAACACATCACCAAGGCAACGAAGCTGTGGCTACGTAAGAACATTTCAAGTTTCTGGAGTGGCCAAGCCAGTCTGCTGACCTCAACAGAGAATCTGTGGAAGGAGTCGAAGGTCCGTGTAGCTTAACCAACGGAGCGTCTAATTCCTTTGTTATATTTATTATTTTCATTTGCACTCAGTATGACTATTGAGGTCACCAAGCAGAATAAGGATCGCTATTGGGTCATTTTAAAGACTTTTTCTGAACACAAGGCTAGTTGTTACCATTCACTTACATTGTTTTATGCTAAGCTAAAGCTAAAGGACTACTGCCAGACCAGGAGAATGACTGGGATGGTTACAAATTTTTTTCCCACTTATCTAACTCTGGGGAATATGGCAACAGACACATTTTTACTATGGGGTGGAATATCCCTTTAAGAAATAACTACAAAGCCAAGTTTGCTTGAAGTGGAACATTTCTGAGTGAAAACAGTTTTTTCCTGTTCCTAACACATCCTTACCTCTGTTACCAACATATTCATCATTTTAGCCTTTTTGTCATGAGTTGAGCTTTTTAATTATCTCTGAAATCACAAAATAAATTGATTGATTAATGACTTTTTAGATTTCGTTAATGTCGATACATCCGTTGGAACAACAAGGACTTGGATACTAAACCCTCCTAAAGTTTAAGCTCAATTATCATAAAAAAATGGTATTTATGCTCTACTCTCAAAAT
This sequence comes from Nothobranchius furzeri, assembly GCF_043380555.1. Taxonomy (NCBI): domain Eukaryota; kingdom Metazoa; phylum Chordata; class Actinopteri; order Cyprinodontiformes; family Nothobranchiidae; genus Nothobranchius; species Nothobranchius furzeri. The sequence continues at coordinate 55,812,434 of NC_091754.1, forward strand.
TATTGCACCGTACAGTAAAATAAATTGCCGTTGCCCATAATGGAGCATACACACACTGCAGCCCATCCAGAGGTCGGGACAGCATTAGTAGGCATGCAAGTCCTTTTCACTCCCTGGAGAGGTTTTTGTTGAACCAAAATCCCCGGGACTTTCAGCCAGCATAAAGGAAGCGCTGGCCTCAGCACTGCTTCACCTAGACCATGAGGACACACACACATTCAAACATGGATAAAAACATTATCACATATATGCATGCCATGGTTTTGGACTTTAAACGACTTGAGCGAAAACACTTCTTTTGCGTGACCTGTACATGTTGGTATTGTCAAAAGTTAGTCAAAAATGGCTCCTGACTTAGCTCATTTTGCAATGTTTAACTTATCATTGTCTTTTTTGAAAATAGCCCAGATTGAAATTCATATTTCATATTTCAATTTTTATCAAATACAGATTTGACCTTGATTTTCATATTGTAAAATAAAAATGAATTACTATGAGAAACATGAAGAAAATATTGTGGGTATTTTAGGGCTTAACGGGTTGGTTAAAGGCTCCAGTACTACTAATTACCCAACGTACACTAAAAATGAAGAAAATGTAATTATTGAAACTACTGAGGTAATTGCTAATGAGTTTAATGACTATTTTGTGAATATAGTCCCAAACTTGCAAGTGAATCAGGGTTGTGGACCATTTACCATAGAATGGATATGTGCGTTAATATAAAAAACTCAGTGTTTATTGGTGGGGTTAGTGAGAGCAAGGCTTTAGAAGTAGCTCAAAAGTTCTAAAGTAAATCGTCAACAGAGAACAATTCAGTTGACATGTCATCAATAAAGGAAGTTATTAATTATGTCAAATCATTTTCTTACATTTCCAATAAATCATTTTCAACAGGTATTTTTCCTAAAATAAAAATTAAAATAGCTATTCCAATTTATAAGAATGGGTATAAGCAAATCATTTCAAACTGCAGACCTGTGTCATCATCACCTCAATTTGCTAAAATACTTGAAAATTTGTTTGCTAATAGATTAGATACTTTTATTAAGAAATATAATATGCTGAGTAATCATCAATGTCGGTTTTGGAGTAATCGATCAACACCGTTAGCAGGGATGGAATTAGTTTGAAATATAGCTACAACTGTGGAAAATAAACAATATACTGACAGGGTTTTTATTGATCTACGAAAACCGTTTGATACAATTAACCATTCTTTTGTCTTACATAAACTGGTGTGTTATGGTTTAAGTGGAGTTACACTTAATTGGGTAAGGACTTAGGCAATAGATTTCAATGTGTCAAGTTAAATTATACTATGTCAGAGTTACTTGGGGTGTTCCACAAGGTTCTGTATTTGGGCCCACGTTCTTTATGCTTTATGTAAATGATACTGGGATGCTACTCAAAAAGTTACAATTCATTACATTTGCAGATGACACAAAGTTGTTTTCTACAGATTTGGATATTAGAGTATTGTTGAAACTTCTTCGTCTTCGTCTTCCTCCGCTTATCCGGGTCCGGGTCGCGGGGGCAGCATCCCAATTAGGGAGCTCCAGGCCGTCCTCTCCCCGGCCTTGTCCACCAGCTCCTCCGGCAGGACCCCAAGGCGTTCCCGGACCAGATTGGAGATGTAACCTCTCCAACGTGTCCTGGGTCGACCCGGGGGCCTTCTGCCGGCAGGACATGCCCGAAACACCTCCCCGGGGAGGCATCCAGGAGGCATCCTGACCAGATACCCAAACCACCTCAACTGGCTCCTTTCGATCCGGAGGAGCAGCGGTTCTACTCCGAGTCCCTCCCGAATTTTCGAGCTCCTCACCCTATCTCTAAGGCTGAGCCCAGCCACCCTACGGAGGAAACTCATTTCGGCCGCTTGTATCCGCGATCTCGTTCTTTCGGTCATTACCCAAAGCTCATGACCATAGGTGAGGATTGGGACGTAGATCGACCGGTAAATCGAGAGCCTGGCTTTCTGGCTCAGCTCCCTCTTCCCCACGACAGATCGGCTCAGCGTCCGCATCACTGCAGACGCCGAACCAATCCGCCTGTCGATCTCCCGATCCCTCCTACCCTCACTCGTGAACAAGACCCCGAGATACTTAAACTCCTCCACTTGAGGTAGGACCTCTCCCCCGACCCGGAGGTGGCAAGCCACCCTTTTCCGGTCGAGAACCATGGTCTCAGATTTGGAGGTGCTGATCCTCATCCCAGCCGCTTCACATTCGGCCGCGAACCTACCCAGCAAGAGCTGAAGGTCAGAGCTGGATGAAGCTAGGAGGACCACATCATCCGCAAAAAGCAGAGACGAGATTCTCCTGCCACCAAACTCGACACACTCCACACCACGGCTGCTTCTAGAAATTCTGTCCATAAAAGTGATGAACAGAACCGGTGACAAAGGGCAGCCCTGGCGGAGTCCAACCCTCACTGGGAACAGGTCCGACTTACTACCGGCTATGCGGACCAAACTCACGCTCCTCTGGTAAAGGGACTGAATGGCCCTTAACAGAAAGCCACCCACCCCATACTCCTGGAGCGTCCCCCACAGGGTGCCCCTGGGGACACGGTCATAAGCCTTCTCCAAATCCACAAAGCACATGTGGATTGGTTGGGCAAACTCCCATGCCCCCTCCATCACCCTTGCAAGGGTATAGAGCTGGTCCACAGTTCCACGGCCAGGACGAAAACCACATTGCTCCTCCTCTATCTGAGATTCAACTATCGATCGGACCCTCCTCTCCAGTACCTTGGCGTAGACCTTTCCAGGGAGGCTGAGGAGTGTGATCCCCCTATAGTTGGAACACACCCTCAGGTCACCCTTCTTAAAGATGGGGACCACCACCCCGGTCTGCCACTCCCTAGGATCTACCCCCGATGACCACGCAATGTTGTAGAGACGTGTCAACCATGACAGCCCTACAACATCCATAGCCTTGAGATACCCAGGACGATCCTCATCCGCCCCCGGGGCTCCGCCGCTGTGTAGTTGTTTGACTACCTCAGCAACTTCTGCCCCCGAGATCGGACAGTCCATCCCCAGGCCTCCCAGCTCTGGTTCCTCCTCGGAATGCGCATTGGTGGGATTGAGGAGCTCCTCAAAGTATTCCTTCCACCGTCCGACTATAGCCTCAGTTGACGTCAGCAGCTCCCCATCCCCACTGTAAACAGTGTGAGCGAGTTGCTGCCTTCCTCTCCTGAGGCGCCGGACAGTTTGCCAGAACCTCTTTGGAGCCGATCGATAGTCTTTCTCCATGGCCTCACCAAACTCCTCCCACGCCCGAGATTTTGCCTCGGCAACTGCCACTGCTGCACCCCGCTTGGCTATCAGGTACCTGTCTGCTGCCTCCGGAGACCCACAGACCAGCCACGCCCTGTAGGCTTCCTTCTTCAGCCTGACTGCTCCCCGAACCTCTGGTGTCCACCAGCGGGTACGGGGGTTGCCACCACGACTGGCACCGGCCACCTTACGACCACAGCTAGCAACAGCCGCCTCGACAATCGCAGAGTGGAACAAGGCCCACTCGGACTCAATGTCCCCCACTGCTCTCGGGACGTGGTCAAAGCTCTGCCGGAGGTGGGAGTTGAAGACCGTCTTGACAGGTTCTTCTGCCAGGCGTTCCCAGCAGACCCTCACTATGCGTTTGGGTCTGCCAGGTCTACGCGGCATGTTCCCTTGCCATCTGATCCAACTCACCACCAGGTGGTGATCAGTTGACAGCTCCGCCCCTCTCTTCACTCGGGTGTCCAAAACATACGGCCGCAGGTCAGATGATACGACTACAAAATCTATCATCGACCTGTGACCTAGGCTGCCCTGGTACCAAGTGTACCGGTGGGCATCCTTATGTTCGAACATGGTGTTCGTTATGGCCAAACTGCGGCTTGCACAGAAGTCCAATAACAAAACACCGCTCGAGTTCAGATTAGGTGGGCCGTTCCTCCCAATCACACCCCTCCAGGTCAAGCTGTCATTGCCCACGTGAGCATTGAAGTCCCCCAGCAGGACAATGGAGTCCCCTGATGGAGCACTATCTAGCACTCGTCCCAGGGACTCCAAAAAGGGTGGGTACTCTGAACTGATATTTGGCCCATAAGCACAAACAACAGTCAGGACCCATTCCCCGACCCGAAGGCGCAAGGAAGCTACCCTCTTGTCCCCCGGGGTAAACCCCAACACACAGGCAGAGAGTCTCGGGGCTAACAAAAAGCCAACCCCAGCCCTCCGCCTCTCACCCGGAGCAACTCCAGCAAAGTAGAGTGTCCAACCCCTCTCCAGGTCTCGGGTTCCAGAGCCAATGCAATGTGTCGAGGTGAGTCCGACTATATCTAGCCGGTACCGCTCAACCTCTGCCACAAGCTCCGGCTCCTTCCCCGCCAGCGAGGTGACGTTCCATGTCCCAAAAACTAGTTTTCTTGTCCGGGGATTGGACCGCCAAGGCTCCCGCCTTGGTCTGCCACCCGATTCGCATTGCACCGGACCCTTCATGTTCCTCCTGCGGGTGGTGGGTCCACAGTTGGACGAGCCCATGTATCCGGTTCGGGCTGGGCCCGGCCGGGCCCCATGGGCGAAAGCCCGGCCACCAGGCGCTCGCTCACGGGCCCCAACCCCAGGCCTGGCTCCAGGGTGGGACCCCGGTAACCCTCCGGGCCGGGTACTCCGACTCTTCGTTTTAACCGCCATGAAAGATCCTTCGAACCGTTCTTTGTCTCACCCTTCACCTAAGACCAATTTGTCATGGGAGACCCTACCAGGGGCACTAAGTGCCCCAGACAACATAGCTCCTAGGATCATTAGGGCACTCAAACTCCTCCACCACGATAAGGTGACGGTTCAAGGAGGAGTATTGTTGAAACTTGTAATGGTAAATGGTAAATGGCCTGTATTTGATATAGCGCCTTCTGGAGTCCTGGAACCCCTCCAAGGCGCTTTACAACACAATCAGTCATTCACCCATTCACACACACATTCACACACTGGTGGGGACGAGCTACAATGTAGCCACAGCTGCCCTCGGGCGCACTGACAGAGGGGAGGCTACCGAGCACTGGCGCCACCGGTCCCTCTCACCACCACCAGCAGGCAATGTGGGTTAAGTGTCTTGCCCAAGGACACAACGACAGCGACAAACTGAGCGGGGCTCGAACCTGCAACCTTCTGATTATGGGATGAGCACTTAACTCCTGTGCCACCGGTGTCCATTTGTAGAAGAAGACTTGGTTAGGTCAAAATACTGGTTGGACACTGATAAATGATCACCTAAAGAAAATGTTTGTGATTTTTGGGAGTGTCGAGACTAACGGTGAAATAAAAATAAAGCTAAACGGTGTAGAAATTGGAAGGATATATGAAATACATTTCTTGGGAGTTATTTTAGACCATATAGGCTCAGTTGGAAGCCAAATATTGAATACATAAAAATAAATGATCAAAAACTGCTAGAATTGTTTACTAAACAAGTGTTTTTTTTTAAAAAAGATGTATGCATTGATTGTATTTTCCTCTCGACAAATCCGTCATCTGAAACTACTTTCTTCTCCATGCTGATAGAAGCACTTCTGTTCCACACCTTTAAGTTTGTTCAAATCAAATAAATAGGTAAAAAAAAGAAGTAATAAACAAAGATGAACAAATAAGGTTTATGGTACAAAAAGTTTATTCAGAAACGATTCCGTAAACATTTGAGGTAAATTAACATTTACATCAACATGTTCTTTAACATCGTGTTCAGACACTAGGCACTTTGCTTCCTTCACAAGTCATTTTATGCAAAGGGACAGAAGGAGTTATCGAAACTAAATAAGAAATATATCCACTTCTATTAGGTGAAAATCCTTGAAAACACAATTTCTCCTTTTTTAACTTCTGATAAAGGCACATGGTGAGAACGCTTGCAAAGCCCACAGTCTTATAATCTGTATTAAGAACAGAAAACAATCAAACAATCACCTAGGGTCCAGTTACAGTCTAGAAGCAATGTCCTTTTTGTGTTATGTCCAAATCTAAACAAAAACATTTGATTATCCCTCTGATAGGACGCGATAGCCTTCGTAATTTTAGCTGTGCAAATCTGTATCTACGTTTTAAAACTAGAACAACTGAAAAACAAGGTTATGAAAGAGCATGTCAGCAAAATGTAGTCAAATTAACTTTGTTTCAACAAACTTTCAGGACAAAGTTCAACACAACTGCTTCACTGGGGAAAATTCTCTTTGATTAAGTCAATATTTTTGATAATATCAAGTAACATCTGTAAAAAGAACTGACTAATCTTAATTTTTTTTTACAATCAGAATCAGTTGGCACAGTCCATGAAGAGTCTCTGATTATTATTAATTAATTAATTTATTTATTTATTTATTTATTTATTTATTTATTAGTAGTTGTAAAAGTAAAATACAGCAAAGTGCAAAATCTGTGGCTTAATTTGTTACCTTTTGTTTAGAAATAATTTGCGAAATCCGGTGAATGCATTCATGACAGAATGAATGTCAGTAGTTGAGGGAAGGCTGATTTTAGCAACGGCTCGGTTTCTATAATATATTTGTCAAAAGCGTGCCACCATAATCTCTTCCAACATTTGAGCATTTTAACACCAAACTTTGAAATCTAATTAAAAGTAGTTTGAATGCATAAAACAGAAAAACTTTGAAGTAGCACAAACTCCGTGTACAGTGATGCCTCTTGTACTCCTAGGAGATTTAGTAATTACCGTACATACAAAGTTTCATCAGAGGCAATTTTAACCACATTAGTTAACATATAATTTTGGTTAAAGAGAGAAAACTAAATTATACCTGAAATAAAACTGGAATACTTTGGAGAAATCTGAATAACGGAAGCAAAAAAGGGTCCCAGGAGAAACGTGGAGTGTTGAAAGAAAACTGGAGTAAGTACAGAACACCTGAAAATACTGTAGTACCTGGAGAAAACCAGACTAAAAGGAGAAAATTGGAGTAACCATGGAAAATCAAAGTACTTATAGAAAACCGCAACACCAGTAACCAGAGAAAACTGCAGATAATGGAAACAACGAGTGCCAGAAGAAAACCAGAGTGCCCAGAAAAAGAAAGTACTTGGAGAAAACCGGGGTACCCGGGGAAAATGGGTACCAGGTCCAAACCAGATTACGAGGACAAAGCCAGATTGCTTGGGGAAAGAAAACCGACCAATAAAAAAAGATAATGTGCCAGATGGATCCATGTTTTACCTGTTGAGTAATCTGGATACAGTACACAGTTGTAGAGTTTCTAGCTTCAGGCAGTCATAGAGCCATCAGGGTGTAACGCCATGAAATGGCCTGACTTCATGCTATTTAATCTAACATTACAGGGGCAAACTGGCCAATCAGCATGCAGCTCATTTAATATTCATGCCCTGTTTTTGTTTGTTTTCTTACGAATAATTATGTTTCCAATGCTAAATACCACTGTAAAAAAATAAAAAGCAGCATTGTCGTTTTGGAAAATGCTGCTAATTTATCTGATTGTAACGCAGAACCTCTTAAACGCCTGAAACTGGTCATAGGAAAAGCACTTCTGCCAGACCTTTCACGAGGATAAAAGACACGTATATTTTTATCCTTTCCTAGTGGGGTGGGTGGGGGGTTAGTAGTTCAAGGAAAATTAAATAACAGAGAAATTATCATTTGTAGAATTTCTGAAGCGACAAGAAATATCTTTTACTCCATTGTGCTTTCTCATTTTTTTTCTTTCTAAAAACAATCGTTTGACTAAGTAATAAATTCTACATCTAATCTAAAAATTATAGTCTTCCCTTACAAAACACTTTTGGGAGACTCTACAGCTCAAAAACACTGCAAACACAATCAATAAGGAAAAAGTACGAGTTTTTTATTCCCTATTCAAGCTGCAAATATTTGAAAAGCCTCAAAATGGAAGCAGTGAAGCAATACTTTCCCTCCCTGTTGCTGTGCATTTTTATTTGTCTTAGGTCTTTGAATGCTGAACTGACCAGCGGAGGGTTTTCTTAGTAAAAGTTGGATAACAGACAAACTTTTTTAAAATACAGGAATTTCTGAAAAACACCTTGAGGTGAATATCAGAATTAAAATTAAATATATTTACATATTTATAAACTTTATATAGTTCAACCCTGATGTAACTGCATCGATGTCATTATGTAAACATAAAAATAAATGATAATACAACACACACTCACAACCTGAAAAGCCTAAGGACTTTGTATCTCAGGGTGGGATTGCTTTATTGTGTTTTTTTTTTTTGGGGAAGTGCATCCCTCTCTTCATTGAAACTACAGGCTGCTAGAGAACATTACAGGAAGACAAACAACAGACCCATAAACCAATAAGTTCTATCATCACAAAAAATTATCAAAATAGAAAATAAAAGTGCAAACCTTTCAATGAATGTCTCTCAGCAATAAAATGAAATAAATATTACCACTGCCTTTGTGCTCCTAAATGTACCTCAGTCCAAATATCATCATCCTTTATTCAGTTCACATTTCAGTCTGCACCAAATGTACTCTAGATGTATAAGTGTGCTTTTTAATTATTCTAATGGTAGATCACATTTCGACCTCCCTCAACTAGCTTCAACAAACTGAAATGAAAGGATGTTTCAGATAATTTGCTTCTTGTCAATCTTAGTTTCTCAGAGCTAGATCGATGCCATTCAGCCTTAACTACAAATACAAAGCAGTAAAAGTAACGTGGAAATATGCTAGCAATGGTTGTCAGGCAACCAGGGCATGGAAGTCCTGCATTAGCAGACCAGCTACACTAAAGTTTAAGAAATTAGCTCTTTTTGCTTTCAATTGATAAAAATTCTGAGATGAGAAGCTAAATGCCTTCCAAAAATGTCATTTTGCCTGTTATCTGAATCTATGAGAAGTAGCAAGGCTAGCTATCACCTAAACAAATTAGCACAGCAGCATAAGAAAGAGCGGGAAAAACATTCTCTCTTGGCTAACTTGAACTCTAGTCCAGTGGTTCTCAATCCTGGTCCTGCAGGACCGGTTTCCAGCATGTTTTGTATTTCCTCTGCTCCAGTATACTTGATTCACTGGTTGAATCACCTGTGCAGACGCTCATCAAGCTTTAAGAAGCCTGCTAATCACCTGCTGGTGGAAATCTGGTGTGTTGAAGCAAGGTTAAAACAAAAATACGCTGGACAACGGCTCACCAGGATCAGGCTTGATAACCACTGCTCTAGTCTGTCCATGGGAAACTTCTGTCACACAAATTTGCCATGAGAGCAAGCCTTCTATTTAGCAATACTTGAAATCTAGCAATATATCACAGACATTAGTGTGACTTTACAGTGAGTTCTGCTTTAATGCCCGTTCTTGCAACCTCTATATGCATGAGAAATTTCTGTTTTAGCATTTGTATCAACGCCATGTTTTTACTCAACTTACATAAAATACTGTACATACATAGTGTCTTGACCAACTTCCATCCATCCATTTTCCTCTGCTTATCCGGGGTTGGGTTGCAGGGGCAGCAGCCTAGGCAGAGGCCCAGACATCCCTCTCCCCAGCTACTTGGGCCAGCTTCTCCGGGGGAGTCCCAAGGCGTTCCCTGGTCAGCTGAGAAACAAAGCTCCTTCAGCGTGTCCCGAGTCTTCCTTTGGGTCTCCCCACAGTTGGACATGCCCTGAAAAACCTCACCAGGGAGGCATCCAGGGGGCATCCTAAACCAGATGTCCGAGCCACCTCAAATGGCTTCTCTCGATGTGAAGGAGCTGTGGATCTATTTCAAGCACCTAACAGATGACTAAGCTTCTTACTTTATCTCTAAGGGAGAGCCCAGAAACCCTGTGGAGAAAAAAACATTTCAGCCGCTTGTATCCACAATCTTGTTCTTTCAGTCACTACCCAAAGCTTGTGACCATAGATGAGGGTAGGCATGTATATCGACCAGTAAATTAAGAGACAGACTGGTACAAAGCCCACATTACTGCAGACGCATCACCAAACCGCCTATCGATCTTGTGCTCCCCCTTTCCCTCACTTGTGAACAAGAATCTGAGATACTTAAACTCCTCCACATGAGGCAGGACCTTGTCCCTGACCTGGAGTAGGCAGTCAACCCTTTTTCGATTCAAGACCATGTTCTCGGATTTAGAGAAGCTGATTCTCATCCCAACAGGACCACATCATCTGCAAAAATCAGAGACCTGATCCTTAGGCCACCAAAATGAATCCCCTCAATGTCTTGGACATACCTAGAAATCCTCTCCACAAAAGTTATGAACGGAATCTGTGACAAACGGCAGCCTTGGTGGAGTCCAACACTCACCGGAAACAAGCTCGACTTACAGCCGGCAATATGGACCAAGCTCTGGCACCGGTCATACAGGGACCTAACAGTCCATATCAAAGTGCCTGGTACCCCATTCTCTTGAAGAACTCCTCACGGGGCTTCCAGATAGACGCGGCCGAACACCTTCTCCAAATCCACAAACACATGTAGATTAGTTTGGCAAACTCCCACGCACCCTCCAGGACCCCCTTAGGGTATAGAGCTGGTCCATTGTTCCACGGCTAGGAAAACCATGTTGCTCCTCCTGAATCAGAAGTTTGACTATAATAGACCTTACAAGGGGGGCTCAGGAGTGTGATCCCCCTGAAGTTGGAACACATCCTGCAGTTACCCTTTTTTAAACAGGGGGGACCATCACCCCAGTCTGCCAATCCAGAACTTCCCCTAATGTCCATGGGACACTGCAGATCTGTGTCAGCCAGCACAACCCTACAACATCCAGGGCTTTAACGAACTCTGTGCGGATCTCATCTAACTCCAGAGCCTTGCCATTGAGGAGTTTTTTGACCACCTCAGTGACCTCAGCTCCAGAAACTGGAGAGCCCAACCCAAAGTGCCCAGACTCCACTTCCTCACTGGAAGTGAGGCCGTTCCTCCCAACCACACCCCTCCAAGTCTCACTGTCATTGCCCATGTGACTGTTAAAGTCCCCCGGCAGAACAAGTGAGTCGCTGGAACGAGCGTTGTTCGGCGCCCCCTCTAAGGATTCTAAAAGAGTGGGTATTCTGACCTGCAGTTTGATGCATGAGCGCAAAATACCGTTGCGACCCATCCCCCCACACATCGGCGGAGGGAGGCCACCCTATCGTTCATCTGGGTAAACCCCAACATTTAGGCACCAAGACTGGGGGCAACTAGTAGGCCCATCTCTGCTCGATGCCTCTCAGTGGGGTTAATTCCAGAGTGGTGGTGTCCAAGCCCTCTCAAGGACACTGGTTCCAGAGCAATGCACCAAGGTGAGTCTGAATATATCTAGTTGGAACCTCTCAACCTCACACACCAACTCGGACTCTCGACCAACTTCTGATGTTTAAACATGAAGCCAAAATGACCTGTTTACAAGAATTGCCATATTTAAATTTTGGAGTTTGCATGTTTGATAAATTGGGTTGAAAGTCCTACCTACCCCCACACACAATCATAGGACAGTCATAGTAGTAGTAGTAGCACAGTTTTTAGTCAGGAAAATGGCCCATTCATATATTTGGAGGGATGTGATCTAAACTGCAGCCACCTTTGGATGTTTCAGATACTTTGAAGTATGTTTCTTCATTTAGTTATTATGTATGTCAATGTCTTCTACCAGCTGAGACCAGAGCTAACAAACTCCTTCAATGGTAATTTAATACCGGAAGAAACACTTCTATGTGATGTTTGTGGGGAAAAGTCCAGTTTAAAACCCAAAAATGCTAATGAATGGACCAGTCTCATCAGATTTGTACAGTGTTTGGAATGGCATGCTTTCGTCACAAATTTTAGACCACGCTGAGCTCAGTAATGATAACATTTGTTTTTGCCATATCTTCTGCAATATCTACCACTAAAACTGCTTAAATGTTTCCTTTAGGCAATGTATCCTTTGTCTTTTTTCAGCACTTGGTGCTCCCTAGTCTTGTCAAACAATGGGAAATGTGGGGTATGGAAGACAATTCAGTTTGCAAAGTGAACCAGTACGGAATAAAAGTGGTGGGTGTAAATACAAGTAGTGCTGGGAGTTTAACACTGAGCTGTACCACTGTTGCCAACTCAGTGGCTTTGTCATTATATTTAGCAAGTATTATGACTCCTTTATCAACTTATTTCTCTACAAACAAATAATGCTGCCATGGGCCCATCCCAAAGCATTCACAAGCAGCCCAGTCTTCATGCAAGTTCCCCTCCCAGATGTAGTCAGAGCAGGAGGTCTTCATCCCTCTGTCCATTCTCTAAATGACTCGCGCAGGTCTGAAGTTTAGTGTTTTGAACTCATGTCATGTCTCTCTTAGGGCATCGTGTAAGTTAAACAAATTGGGTGTTTACGAAATAGTGACCTTTAGGACAGGCAATAGCTGCATCCTTAGTGTATTTGTATTGTTCCAAAATGTGGTAGCAGTTTTTTTTTTACTGACAATCGAAATATGCATTTTGTAGCTTACAATAGATAAATAAAAATAATGATTAAGCTCTGGAGCTACTTTACCCCACAGACTGAGCTTTAAAGTGACCTGGGCTCGCGGTTTCTTTTCCCATCTATGCGTTACGGCTGGTCGACCCTCCAGCTCCTTAGTTTTCACACGGACATGAAAATGCTATCTCTCATACACAGTGTTGCAAACCTTGCTTGGGTGTATTTTAACAAGAAAATATTGCAACTTATTTAATGCATGTATGCATTGTTGTGGAAATGTTTGAGTGTGTACTTTTTAGCTACACCGCCAGATCGTCGGGGCGAGCTCGAGCACCGCCGCTCCTGATTCCCCAACTTGGCTTCCTGAAGTCTGTCCCTGAAGCCGCAGGTGGCTGATGCAACTCTGCCCTGGTTATCACAGTGAAGTCATCATGTTGCACCGTGCAAGGTGCTGAGGTGACAGACATGTCCTCACCTGCCTCCATCTTCATCTCCTCCGGTGCGAGGGGAGAAAGAGGGGTGTTGCGAGGGAGCGTGGGAAACATTGAGAGCTGCCTTTCTTGTGACAGCGCCATTTCGTCCTCAGTAGAGGAGGAGCCAGAGGTGAGAGGAGAGGGAGGAGAAGGGGGGTAGGAGGAATTTCTTCTATCCAGATTGCGGAGCTCCAAAGTTGTGTTGTTCCAGTTTTGCTGGTTTTCTACTAGGCGCACATCGCTTCCCAAACGCTCACCTTTGTCGTAGAAAGAAGAAGCTCCCAACAGGAAGTCATCTGGGTGGATCGCAACACCGTCCATCGTGGATCCCGCAGGTGTAGGTGTGTAAGGTTTTGGGGGGATCACTGTGTGTGTGGTCTCAGTTTGACTATACGCTCCTTCCCCAGCTTCTCCATCCTCCACACACACCTTAGCATACATTGGAACCGGTGGAGACATCTGTACAGGAATCATCTCGGCATCTCTCGACTTATCGATACCTAGCAGCGACTGACTGTCAGGGACAAAGTCCTTGGTGACACCATGCTTGACCTTCTTCCAGCCCAGGTGGTAGATCTCCAGTAGGTTGAGGGCCAAGGAGACACACGCCACCACCAGCATGAAGATGATGAAGATCGTCTTTTCAGTGGGTCTGGTGGACAAAGAGGTTTAATCTTTAATAACAAATTTCTCCTCAAA